>NW_026947484.1:10362981-10977981 GCF_034190915.1 Cavia porcellus
ATAACCCTGAACCAAAGACCAACGCTAATCCTCGAAACCTAACGCTTACGGTAACCCCAACCCTCTAAACCTAACCATAACCATAATACTAACCCTAAACTTCCAAGCTTCTAACCCTAAACCTAACACTAACCATAACCCTAATACTAACAGTAACGCTAAATCTTATACTAACCCTAATCCAAAACCTAAGCCTTGCCTTCAACCTAATATTCACCCTAACCCTAACCCTCTAACCCTAACCCTAACCCTATCTCTCTAACGCTCTAACACTAACACTAACACTAACCCTAACACAAACCCTAAAGCTAAACCTAAACCTAACCATAACAATAACCCTAAACCTAACTCTAAACCTAAAACTAACCCTAACCCAAATCCTAACCCTAAACAATAATCCTAACCCTAACCCTAAAACTAACCCTAAATCTAAACCGAAACCTAACGCTATCCCTAGCCCTAACCCTCTATCGCTAACACTAATACTAACCCTCAAACACTTAAACTAACCCTAACCTTAACCCTAACCCTAAACCTAACACTCTAACTCTCTAAACATAACCCTAGCACTTACCTTCTAATCCTAACCCTAAGCCTAACCACAACCCTAAACCAAACCTTTACCCAAACCTAATCCTAACCCTAAACTTTACCCTAACCCTAAAACTAACCCTAACCCTAACACTTACACTTACCCTAACCCTAACCTTAACCCTAACCCTAACCCTAACACTAAACCTAACCCTAACCCTAACCCTAAACCTAACCCTAAACTAACACTAAGCCTAACCTTCTAACCCTAAGCCTAACCCTATCCCTAACCCTATCCCTAACCCTAACTCTCTAACGCTCTAACCCTAACACTAACACTACACCTAACCCTAACACTAACCCTAACTCTAAACCTTACCATAACCCGAACCCTAACCCTAACCCTGTGGCCATAAGTCTAACCATGATACTCTAACGTGAACCCTAACCCTAAACCTAATCCTAACAATAAGCCTCTAATGATAACCATATACCTAGCACTAACCCGAACACTAACCCTCTAAACCTCTAAACCTAACCCTAACACTAAACCTAACCCTAACCCTAAATCTAACACCCTAAGGCTAACCCTACCAATAAGTTTCAAATCCTATCCATCTAACCCTAACCCTAACCCTAACCCTAACCCTGACCCTACCCTAAGACCAACACTAACCCTCTAATCCTAACCCTAATGCTAACCACAACACTCTTAACCTAACCACAACCATAACCCTAACCCTCAACATCCAACCCTCAAACCCTAAACCTAAACCTAACCCTAACCCTAACACTAACAATAATCCTAAACCTAAGCCTTACCCTAAAACTAATCTTAACCCTAAACCTTAGCCTCTAACCCTAAGCTTAACCCTACCCCTAACCGTATATCTCAAACGCTCTAACCCTAAAACTAACACTAACCCTAAACCTAACACTAAACCTAACCCTAACCCTAACACTAACCCTAAACCTAACCCTAATCCTAACCCTAAAACTAACCCTAACTCTAACCCTAACCCTAACCTTAAACCCTAACCCTAACCGTGAAACTAACCCTAAATTTAACCCTAAGACTAACCCTAGCCCTAGTCCTAACCCTCTATCACTAACACTAATAATAAGCCTTAAACCCTAACACTAACACTAACGGTAACACTCTGAACCTAACCTTAACACTAACCCTAACCCTAACCCTCTAACTCTCTAAACATAATCCTAAGACTTAACCTCTAAACCTAACGCTAAGCCTAACCATAACCCTAAACCCTACCATTATTCAAACCTAATCCTAACCCTAACCGTTACCATAACCCTAACACTAACCATAACCCTAACACTTACTCTAACGCTAACCCTAACCCTAACACTAACACTAACCCTAACCATAAACCTAACCCTAACCCTAACCCTAACCCTAACCCTCTAACTCTCTAAACATAACCCTAACACTTGCCTTCTAATCCTAACCCTAAGCCTAACCATAACCCTAAACCCAACAGTCATGCAAACCTAATGCTAAACCAAACTTTACCCTAACCCTAACACTAACCTTAACACTAAGCGTAACCCTAACACTAAAACTAACCCTAACCCTAAATGTACCCTAAGGCTAACACTAACCCTAACCCTCTAACCCTAAGCCTAACCCTGTCCCTAACGCTAAACCTCTACCGCTCTAATCCTAACACTAAAACTAACCCTAACCCTAAACCTAAACCTAACCCTAACCCTAACACTAACACTAACCCTAACCTTAAGCCTAAAACTAATCCTAACAATAACCCTCTAATGATAACCATATCCCTAACACTAACCCGAACACTAACCCTCTAACCCTCTAATCCTAAGCCTAACACTAATCCTAACCCTAACCCTAAATCTAACAACCAAACCCCAACTCTATCAATAAGCCTCGAAACCTAACCCTCTAACCCTAAACCTAACCCTAATTAGAAAACTAACCCTAAACATAATCCTAAATCTAACCCTCTAACCCTAAGCCTAACCCTAACCCGAACCCTATCCCTCTAACGCTCTAACCCTAAAACTAACACTAACCCTAACCCTAAACCTAAACCTAACCCTAACCCTAACACTAACCCTAAACCTAACCCTAACCTTAACCCTAAAACTAACCCTGACTCTAACCTAAACCCTAACCTTAAACCCTAACCCTAACCCTGAAACTAACCCTAAATATAACCCTAAGTTAACCCTAGCCCTACCAATAACCCTCTATCCCTAACAGTAATACTAACCCTTAAACCCTAACACTAACCGTAACGGTAACCCTATGAACCTAACCTTAACCCTAACTATAATCATAAACCTCTAACTCTCTAAACATAACCCTAACACTTACCCACTAAACCTAACCCTAAGGCTAACCATAACCCTAAACCCTACCGCCACCCAAACCTAATCCTACCCTAACCGTTACACTAAACCTAACATTAACCCTAACCCTAACACTTACTCTAACCCTAACCCTCACCCTAGACCTAGCCCTAACCCTAACCCTAACCCTAACACTAACACTCACCCTAACCCTAACCCTAAACCTAACCCTAAACATAACACTAAACCTAACCCCAAAACTAACCCTAACCCTAAACGTAACTCTAACCCTAAACCCTAATCCTAACCTTAACCATAAAACTAACCCTAACTCTAAACCTAACCCTAACCCTATCCCTAGCCCTAACCCTCTATCCCTAACACTAATACTAAACCTCAACCCTAACACTAACCATCACCTTAATCCTCTAACCCTAACCTTAACCCTAACCCTATCCCTAACCCTCTAACTCTCTAAATATAACCCACTTTCCTCCTAATCCTAACCCTAAGTCTAACCATAAGCCTAAACCCAATCGTCACCGAAACCTAATCCTAACCCTAACATTTACCCTAACCCTAACACTAACCTTAAACCTAACACGTACTCTTACCCTAACGCTAACCCTAACCCTAACCCTAACACTAACCCTAACACTAAACCTAACCCTAACCCTAAACCTAACACTAACCCTAGCACTAATACTAACAATCTAAATCAGAGCTTAACCAAATCTCTAACCCTAATGCTCTAACGCTCTAACCCTAACACTAACACTAACCCTAACGCTAACCGTAAACCAAACCCTGACCCTAACACTAACCCTAACTCTAAACCTTAACCTAACCCTAACCCTAACCCTAACTCTCTAGCCATAAGTCTAACCATAATCCTCTAATGTGACCTCTAACCCAAAAACTAATCCTAACAATACCCCTCTAATGCTAACCATATCCCTAACAATAACCCGAACCCTAAACCTCTAACCCTCTAACCCTCTAAACCTAACCCTAACACTAAACCTAACCCTAACCCTAAATCTAACACCCTACTCCTAACCCTATCCATAAGCCTCTAAACCTAACCCTCTAACCCTAACCGTAAACCTAACCCTAACCATGAACCTTAGACCAACGCAAACGCTCTAAACCTAACCCTAACGCTAACCACAACCCTCTGAACCTAACCATAACCATAACACTAACCCTCAACATCCAACCCTCTAACCATAAAACTAACCCTAATCCTAACCCTAATAATAACCATAACGCTAACCCTAACACTAACCCTAATCCTAAACCTAAGCCTTACTCTAAACCTAACCTTAACCCTAAACTAACCCTCTAACCCTAAGCATAACCCTACCCCTAACGCTATTCCTCTAACGCTCTAACGCTAAAACTAACACTAATCCTAATCTAAACCCTAAACATAACCCTAACCCTAACACTAACCCTAAACATAACAGTAACCTTAAACTTAAAACTAACCCTAACTCTAACGCTAACCCTAACCTTAAACCCTTACCCTAACCCTAACCCTGAAGCTAACCCTAAAACTAAACCTAAGCCTAGCCCAAGCCCTAGCCTTAAACTTCTATCCCTAACACTACTAACCCTCAAACCCTAACACTAAGGATTCACGTTAACCATCTAAGCCTAACCTTAACCCTAACCCTAACTCTAACCCTAACCCTAACACTCTAACTCTCTAAACATAACCCTAACACTTACCCTCTAAACCTAACCCTAAGCCTAACCATAACCCTAAACCCTACCTTCACCCAAACCTAATCCTAACCCTAAACGTTACCCTAGCCCTAACATTAACCCTAGCCCTATCACTTACTCTAACCCAAACCCTAACCCTAATACTAACAATAACCCTAACCATAGAACTAATCCTAACCATAACCCTAACTCTGAACCTAACACTAAACCTAACACTAAATCTAACCCTAACCGTAACTCTAACCCTAACCCTAACCCTAACACCTAACACTAACACTAACACTAACCCTAACCCTAACACTAACCCTAAACCTGAACCCTAACACAAAACTTAACCCTAACCCTAACAGTAACAATAACTCTAACTCTAACACTATCCCTATCCAAAACCATAACCCTAACACTAACCATCCAATCGTCTAACACTAACCCTAAACCTAACCCTCGGCCTAACGCTAACCCTAAACCTAACCCTGTACTTAAACCTTGCCCTAACCCGAACCCTAACCCTAACCCTCTAGCCATAAGTCTAACCATAATCCTCTAACGTGAACCCTAACACTAACCCTAAACCTAACAATAACCCTGTAATGCTAACCATATGCCTAACACTAACCCGAACCCTAAACCTCTAACCCTCTAACCCTAACCCTAACGCTAACCATAAACATAACCCTAACCTACAACTAACACTCTAACCCTAACCCTATACCTAAGCCTCTAACCCTAACCCTAACCCTAAACCTAACCTTAACCCTATCCCTAAATCTAACGCTAACATTATCCATAATCCTCTAAACCTAACCCTCTATCCCTAACCATAACCTGAACACTAACACTAACACTAAATGTAACCTCTAACCCTAACGCTAACCCTGACCCTAAGACCAACACTAACCCTCGAAACATAACACTAACGCTAACCCCAAACCTCTAAACCTAACCATAACCATAATCCTAACCCTAAAGCTCCAAGCTTCTAACCCTAAACCTAACTCTAACCATAACCCTAATACTAACAATAAAGCTAACTCTTACACTAACCCTAATCCAAAACCTAAGCCTTGCCCTCAACCTAACATTCACCCTAACCATAACCCTCACCCTCTAACCCTATCCCTAACCCTATCCCTCTAACACTCTAACACTAACACTAACACTAACCCTAACCCTAAACCTAAACCTAAACCTAAACCTAACCATAACATTAACACTAAACCTAATCCTAAACCTGAAACTAACCCTAACCCAAAGCCTAACCCTAAACCCTAATCCTAACCCTAACCCTAAAACTAACCCTAAATCTAAAACTAAACCTAACGCTATCCTTAGCCCTAACCCTCTTTCCCTAACACTAATACTAACCCTCAAACCCTAAAACTAACCCTAACCTTAACCCTAACCCTAACCCTAACACTCTAACTCTCTAAACATAACCTTAGCACTTACCTTCTAATCCTAACCCTAAGCCTAACCATAACCCTAAACCCAACTGTCACCCAAACTTAATCCTAACCCTAACCTTTACCCTAACCCGAACACTAACCCTAACCCTAACACTTACACTTACCCTAACCCTAACACTAACCTTAACCCTAATTCTAACCCAAACAATAAACCTCACCCTAACCCTAACCCTAAACCTAACCCTAACCCTAACACTAACCCTAAGGCTCTAACCCTAAGCCTAACCCTATCCCTAACCCTAACCCTATAACGCTCTAACCCTAACACTAACACTACACCTAACACTAACACTAACCCTAACTCTAAACCTTACCCTAACCCGAACCCTAACCCTATCCCTCTGGCCATAAGTCTAACCATAATCGTCTAACGTGAACCCTAACCATAAACCTAATCCTAACAATAAGCCTCTAATGCTAACCATATACCTAGCACTAACCCGAACCCTAACCCTCTAACAATAACCCTAACACTAAAACTAACCCTAACGCTAAATCTAACACTCTAATCCTAACTCTATCAATAAGCTTCAAAACCTAACCATCTAAACCTAACCCTAACCCTAACCCTAACCCTGACCCTGACCCTAAGACCAACCCTAACCCTCTAAACCTAACACTAACGCTAACCCCAACACTCTGAACCTAACCACAAACATAACCCTAACCCTCAACATCCAACCCTCTAACCCTAAGCCTAACCCTAATGCTAACCCTAATACTAACCATAACGCTAACCCTAACACTAACCCTAATCCTAAACCTAAGCCTTACACTAAAACTAATCTTAACCCTAAACCTAAGCCTCTAACCCTAAGCCTAATCCTACCCCTAACCCTAGCCCTCTAAGGCTCTAACCCTAAAACTAACACTAACCCTAAACCTAACCCTAAACCTAATCCTAACGCTAAGATTAACCCTAAACCTAACCCTAACCCTAAAACTAAACCTAACTCTAAACCTAACCCTAACCGTAAACCCTAACCCTAACCCTAACCGTGAAACTAACCCTAAATTTAACCTTAAGCCTAACCCTAGCCCTAACCCTAACCCTCTATCCCTAACACTAATACTAACCCTTAAACCCTAACACTAACCCTAACGGTAACACTCTGAACCTAACCTTAACCCTAACCCTAATCCTAACTCTCTAACTCTATAAACATAATCCTAACACTTACCCTCTAAAGATAACCATGAGCCTAACCATAAACCTACCGTCACCCAAACCTAATCCTAACCCTAACTGTTACCATAACCCTAACACTTACTCTAATGTTAACCCTAACCTTAACAATAACACTAACCCAAACCATAAACCTAACCCTAACCGTAACCCTAACCCTAACCCTAACCCTAAACCTCTAACTCTCTAAACATAGCTCTAACACTTACCTTCTAATCCTAACCCTAAGCCTAACCATAAGCCTAAACCCAACAGTCACGCAAACCTAACGCTAACCCTTTACCCTAACCCTATCACTAACCCTAACACTAAGGGTAACCCTAACACAAAAACCTAACCCTTACCCTAAACCTAACCCTAAGGCTACCACTAACACTAACCCTCTAACCCTAAGCCTAACCCTAGCCTTAACCCTAACCCTCTACCGCTCTAACCCTAACACTAACACTAACCCTAACCCTAAACCTAAACCTAACCCTAAACCTAAACCTAACCCTAACAGTAAACCTAAACCTAACCCTAACCCTAAAACTAATCCTAACAATAACCCTCTAATGCTAACCATATCCCTAACACTAACCCAAACCCTAAACCTCTAACCCTCTAACCCTAAACCTGACACTAAACCTAACCCTAACCCTAAATCTAACAACCTAACCCTAACTCTATCAATAAGCCTCTAAACCTAACCCTTTAACCCTAGCCCTAACCCTAAGCCTAAAACTAACAATAACCTTACCCCTAAACCTAACACTCTAACCCTAAGCCTAACCCTACCCCTAACCATATCCCTCTAACGCTCTAACCCTAAAACTAACACTAACACTAACCCTAAACCTAACCTTAAACCTAACCCTAACCCTAACACTAACCTGAAACCTAACCCTAAACTTAAACCTAAAACAAAGCCTAACTCTAACCCTAACCCTAACCTTAAACTCTAACCCTAACCCTAACCCTGAAAGTAACCCTAAATCTAACCCTAAGCCTAACCCTAGCCCTACCCCTAAGCCTCTATCCCAAACACTATTACTAACCCTTAAACCCTCACACTAACCCTAAAGGTAACCCTCTGAACCTAAACTTAACCCTAACATTAACCCTAAACCTCTAACTCTCTAAACATAACCCAAACACTTAACCTCTAAACCTAACCCTAAGCCTAACCATAACCCTAAACCCTACCGTCACCCAAACCTAATCCTAACCCTAACCGTTACCCTAACCCTAACACTAACCCTAATACTAACACTAACCCTAAACATAAACCTAACCCTAACCATAACCCTAACCCTAAACCTAACACTTAATCTAAAAATTGCACTTACCCCAACCCCAACCCTAAACCTAAGCCTAAACCTAACATTAAATCTAACCCTAACTGTAACTCTAACCCTAACCCTAACCCTAACACCTAACACTAACCCTAATCCTAAACCTAAACCTTACCATAAACCTAACATTAACCCTAACCCTAACCATCTAGCCCTAAGACTATCCATATCCCTAACCCTAACCCTCTAATATTCTAACCCTAACACTAACACTAACACTAACACTAACACTAACACTAACACTAACCGTAACCCTAACCCTAAACCTAACCCTAACCCTAACACTAACTCTAACCCTAACCCTAAACCTAAAACTAACCCTAACCCTAACCCTAACCCTAAACCCTAACCCTAACCCTAACCCGGAAACTAAACACAAGTCTAACCCTAAACCTATCCCTAGCCCTAGCCCTAACCCTCTAACCCTAACACTAATACTAACCCTCAAAACCTAACACTAACAATAACCGTAATCCTCTAAACATTACCTTACCGCAACCATAACCCAAACACTTTAACTATCTAAACATAACCCTAAAATTAACCCTCTAATCCTAACCCTAATCCTAACCATAACCCTAAACCCAACTGTCACCCAAACCTAATCCTAACACTAACCGTTACGTTAACCCCAACACTAATCCTAACACTAACACTTACACTAACCCTAATACTAACCCTAACCCTAACCCTAACACTAACCCTAACCATAAACCTAACCCTAACCATAATCCTAACACTAACCCTCTCACCCTAAACGTAATCCCAAACCTAACCCTAACCCTAACCCTCAACCTAAACCTAACCTAACCCTAACACTACATCTAACCCTAACTGTAACTCTAACCCTAACCCTAACACTAACACCTAACACTAACACTAGCCCTAACACTAACTCTAAACCTAAACCCTAACACAAACCTTAACTCTAACCCGAACATTAACAGTAATTCTAAATTTAACCCTAACCCTATCCATAACCATAACCCTAACACTAACCATGCAATCGTCTAACCCTATCCCTAAACCTAACCCTCGGCCTAACGCTAACCCTAACCCTAACCCTAACCCTCTAACCATAAGTCTAACCATAATCCTCTAACGTGAACCCTAACCCTAACCCTAACACTAAATCTAACACTCTAACCCTAACTCTATCAATAAGCCTCTAAACCTAACCCTCTATCCCTAAACATAACCCTAACCCTAACACTAACACTAAACGTAACCTCTAACCCTAACACTCACCCTGACGCGAAGACCAACCCTAACCCTCTAAACCTAACCCTAACGCTAACCCCAACCCTCTAAACCTAACCATAACCATAACCCTAACTTTAAACATCCAACCCTCTAACCCTAAACCTAACCCGAACCCTAATAATAACCGTAACGCTAACCCTCACACTAACCCTAAACCAAAACCTAAGCCTTACCCTAAACCTAACATTAACCGAAACTTAACCCTCTAACACGACCCCTAAACCTATCCCTCTAACGCACTAACCCTAACACTAACAGTAACCCTAACACTAAACCTAAACCTAACATTAACAATAACTCTAAACCTAACCCTAACCCTAAAACTAACACTAACCCAAACCAAAACTCTAAACCCTAATCCTAACCCTAACCCTAAAACTAACCCTAACTCTATACCTAACACTAACCCTAGCATAGCCCTAACCCTCTATCCTTAACACTAATACTAACCCTCAAACCCTAACACTAACCCTAACCGTAACCCTCTAACACTAACCTTAACCCTAATCCTAACCCTAACACTCTAACTCTCTAAACATAACCCTAGCACTTACCTTCTCATCCTAACCCTAAGCCTAACCATAACCCTAAACCCAACCATCACCCAAACATAATCCTAACACTAACTTTAACCTAACCCTAACCTAACCCTAACCCTAACCCTAACCCTAACCCTCTAACCATAAGTCTAACCATAATCCTCTAACGTGAACCCTAACCCTAACCCTAATCCTAACAATAACACTCTAATGCTAACCATATCCCTAACACTAACTCGAACTTTAACAGTCTAACCCTCTAACCTTAACCCTAACAATAACCCTAATCCTAACCCTAACCCTAAAATGAACACTCTAACCCTACGCCTCTAAACCAAACCCTAACCCAAACCGTAAACCTAACACTCGAACCCTCTAACCCTAAACATAACCCTAACCCAACCGTAACACTAAAACTAACCTCTAAACCTAACGCTAACCCTGACCCTAAGACCAACACTAGCACTATAAACCTAACCCTAACACTAACCCCAACCCTGTAAACCTAACCATAACCATAACCATAACCCTAAACATCCAACCCTCTAACCCTAAACCTAACCCTAACCCTAAACCTAATAATAACCATAGCGCTAAACCTAACACTAAACCTAATCCGAAACTTAAGCCTTACACTTAACCTAACCTTAACCCTAACCCTAACCCTCTAACCCTAAGCCTAACCCTAAACCTATCCCTCTAACGCTCTAACCCTAAAACTAACACTAACCCTAAACCTAACCCTAACCCTAACCCTAAGCGAAACCCTAAACCCTAACGCTAACCCTAACCCTAAAACTAACACTAACTCTAACCCTAACCTTAAACCTATCTCCAGCCCTAACCCTCAATCCCTAACACTAACACTAACCCTCAAACCCTAACATTAACCCTAACCATAATCCTAACCCTAACCCTAAAACTAACACTCTAACCCTAACCTTAACCTTAACACTAACCCTAGCCCTCACCCTAACCCTCTAACTATCTAAACATAACCCTAACACTTACCTTCTAATCGTAACTGTAAGCCTAACCATAGCCCTAAACCCAACCGTCACCCAAACCTAATCCTAACCCTAACCTTTAACCTAACCCTAACACTAACCCTAACCATAACACTTACTCTTACCCTAACCCTAACCCTAAAACTAAACATAACCCTAAACCTAAACCTATCCCTAACCCTAACACTAACCCTAATACTCTAACCCTAAGCCTAACCCTATCCCTAACCCTAACCCTCTAACACACTAACCCTAACACTAACACTAACACGAACACTAACCCTAACCCTAACCCTAAAACGAACCCTAACCCTAACCGTAACCCTAACCCTACACCCTTACCCTAACTCTAACCCTAAAATTAACCCTAACTCTAAAGCTAACCCTAACCCTAGCCCTAGCACAATCCCTCTAACCCTATCATGAATACAAAAAATAAAACCCTAAACCTAACCCTAACTCTAACCCTAACCTGAAGCCCCCCGCTAACCCTAACACTCTAACTCTCTAAATATAACCTGAACACTTACCCTCTAAACCTTACCCTAAGCATAAGCATAACCCTAAACACAACGTCACCCAAACCTAATCCTAACCCTAACCTTTACCCTAACCCTAACACTAACCCTAACCCTAACACTTACTCTTACCCTAACCCTAACCCTAACCCTAACCCTAACCCTAACCCTCTAACACTAGCCCTAACCCTAACTCTCTCACCGTAAATGTAACCACAAGCCAAACCTAACCCTCACCCTAAGCCTAAACCTTACCCTTAACCTAAACCTTACCCTTACCCCAACCCTAACCCTAAACCTAACCTAACCCTAACAGTAAATCTAACCTTAACTGTAACCCTAAACCTAACCCTAACCCTAACACCTAACACTAACACTAGCCCTAACAACTAACCGTAACCCTAAGCCCTAACACCAACCTTAACCCTAACCATAACAGTAACAGTAACTCTAACTCTACACCTAACCCTATCCATAACCCTAACACTAACACTAACCATCCAGTTGTCTAACCCTAGTGCTAACCCTAACCCTTTCCCTGAACCAAAACTTAAACCTAACCCTCTAAACCTAATCTAACAATAATCCTCTAACCTGAACCTTAACCCTAAACCTAATCCTAACAATAACTCTCTAATTCTAACCATATCCCTAACACTAACACGAACCTAACCCTCTAATGCTCTAACCTTAACCCTAACCCTAAACCTAACCCTAACCCTAAATCTAACACTCTAACCCTAACCCTATTCATAAGCCTCTAAACCTAACCCTCTAACCCTAACCATAATCTAAACCCTAACCCTAACACTAAACCTAACCTCTAACCCTAATGCTAACCCTGACCCTAAGACCCTAAGACCAACCCTATCCCTCTTAAACGAAACCTAACGCTAACCCCAACCCTCTAAACCTAACACTAACCCTAACCCTAACACTAACCCTAAACCTAATACTAACCGTAACGTTAACACTAACACTAAAACTAATCCGAAACCTAAGCCTTAACCTAAACCTAACCTTAACCCTAACCTTAACCCTCTAACCCTAAGCCTATCCCTACCCCTAAGCCTATTCCTCTAACGCTCTAACCCTAAAAATACACTAACCCTAACCCTAAACCTAAACCTAACAATAACCGTAACCCTAAACCTAAACTTAACCCTAAACATAAAACTAACCCTAACCCTAACCCTAAACCTAACACTAAACCCTAACGCTAACCATAACCCTAAAACTAACCCTAACTCTAATGCTAAACTTAAACATATCCCTAGCCCTAACCCTCAATCCCTAACACAAACACTAACACTCAAACCCTAACACCAACCCTAACCTTAATCCTAACCCTAACCCTAAAATTAACACTCTAACCCTAACCTTAACCCTAACACTAACCCTAACCCTTTAACTCTCTAAACATAACCCTAACACTTACCTTCTAATCGTAACCCTAATCCTAACCATAACGCTAAACCCATCTGTAACCCAATCATAATCCTAACCCTAACCTTTACCCTAAACCTAACACTAACCCTAACCATAACACTTACTCTTACCCTAACACTAACCCTAACCCTAACCCTAACACTAAACCTAACCCAAACTCTAAACCTATCCCTAACCCTAACACTAGCCCTAATACTCTAACCCTAAGCCTAAGCCTAAGCCTAACCCTATCCCTAACCGTAACCCTCTAACGCTCTAACATTAACACTAACACTAACACTAACACTAAACCTAAACCTAACCCTAACCCTAAAACTAACCCTAACAATAAACGTAACAATAACCCTACACCCTAACCCTAACCCTAACCCTTAAACTAACCCTAACTCTAAACCTAACCCTAACCCTAGCCCTATCCCTAACCCTCTAACCCTAACACGAATACGAACAAACAAACCCTAACCCTAACACTAACTCTAACCCTAACCTGAAGTCCCAAGCTAACCCTAACCCTCTAACTCTAAATATAACCTAAACACTTACACTCTAAACCTTACCCTAAGCCTAACCATAACCCTAAACCCAACCGTCACCCAAACCTAATCCTAACCATAACCATTATCCTAACCCTAACACTAACCCTAACCCTAAAACTTACTCTTACCCTAACACTAACCCTAACCCTAAACCTAAACCTAACCTAACATTAACCCTAACCCTAACACTCTAACCCTAAGCCTAACCCTACCCCTAACTCTATCCCTCTAACGCTCTAACACTATCACTAACACTAACCCTAACCCTAACCCTAAACCTAACACTAAGCCTAACACTAAACCTAACTCTAACCCTATCCCTAAAACTAAACCTAACCCTAACCCTAACCTTAACTCTAAACCCTAAGCCTAACCCTAACCCTGAAACTAACCCTGAATATAACCCTAAGCCTAACCCTAGCCCTAGCCCTAACCCTAAACCCTAAGCCTAACCCTAACCCAGAAACTAACCCTGAATCTAACCCTAAGCCAACCCTAGCCCTAGCCCTAACCCTCTATCCTCAACTGTAATACTAACCCTCAAACCCTAACAATATCCCTACCTGTAACCCTCTAAACTTAACCTTAACCCTAACACTAACCCTAACCCTTTAACTCTCTAAACATAACCCTAACACTTTCCTTCTAATTGTAACCCTAATCCTAACCATAACCCTAAACCCGTCTGTAACCCAATCATAATCCTAACCCTAACCTTTACCCTAAACCTAACACTAACCCTAACCATAACACTTACTCTTACCCTAACACTAACCCTAACCCTAACCCTAACACTAAACCTAACCCAAACTCTAAACCTATCCCTAACCCTAACACTAACCCTAATACTCTAACCCTAAGCCTAAGCCTAAGCCTAACCCTATCCCTAACCCTAACCCTCTAACGCTCTAACATTAACACTAACACTAACACTAACACTAAACCTAAACCTAACCCTAACCCTAAAACTAACCCTAACAATAAACGTAACAATAACCCTACACCCTAACCCTAACCCTAACCCTAAAACTAACCCTAACTCTAAACCTAACCCTAACCCTAGCCCTATCCCTAACCCTCTAACCCTAACACGAATACGAACAAACAAACCCTAACCCTAACACTAACTCTAACCCTAACCTGAAGTCCCAAGCTAACCCTAACCCTCTAACTCTAAATATAACCTAAACACTTACACTCTAAACCTTACCCTAAGCCTAACCATAACCCTAAACCCAACCGTCACCCAAACCTAATCCTAACCATAACCATTATCCTAACCCTAACACTAACCCTAACCCTAAAACTTACTCTTACCCTAACACTAACCCTAACCCTAACCCTAAACCTAACCTAACATTAACCCTAACCCTAACACTCTAACCCTAAGCCTAACCCTACCCCTAACTCTATCCCTCTAACGCTCTAACACTAACACTAACCCTAACCCTAACCCTAAACCTAACACTAAGCCTAACACTAAACCTAACTCTAACCCTATCCCTAAAACTAAACCTAACCCTAACCCTAACCTTAACTCTAAACCCTAAGCCTAACCCTAACCCTGAAACTAACCCTGAATATAACCCTAAGCCTAACCCTAGCCCTAGCCCTAACCCTAAACCCTAAGCCTAACCCTAACCCAGAAACTAACCCTGAATCTAACCCTAAGCCTAACCCTAGCCCTAGCCCTAACCCTCTATCCTCAACTGTAATACTAACCCTCAAACCCTAACAATATCCCTACCTGTAACCCTCTAAACTTAACCTTAACCCTAACACTAACCCTAACCCTCTAACTCTCTAAACATAACGCTAACACTTACCCTCTAAACCTAACCCTAAGCCTAAACATAAGCTTAAAAATTACCATCACCCAAACCTAATCCTAACCCTATCCGTTACCCTAAGGCTAACAATAACCCTAACCCTAACACGTACTCTAACACTAACCCTAACACTAACACTAACACTAACACTAACACTAACACAAACCATAACCCTAACTCTAACACGCTCACCCTAAATGTAACCCCAAACCTAACCCTAACCCTCACCCTAACCCTAAACCAAACACTTCACCTAAACCGTGCCCTTACCCCAAACCTAAACATAAAGCTCACCCTAACCCTAACACTAAATCTAACCCTAACTCTAATTCTAACCATTACATTAACCTTAACACGTAACACTAACACTAGCCCTAACACTAACCCTAACCCTAACCCTAATACAAACCTTAACCCTAACCCTAACGGTAACAGTAACTCTAACTCTAAACCTAACCCTATCCATAACCATCACCATAACACTAACCATCAAATCGTGTAACCCTAGCCCTAAACCTAACCCTAAGCCTAACACTCACCCGAAACTTAAACCTAAACCTAAACCTAACCCTAAAACTAACACTCTAACCAAAACCCTATCCCAAAGACTCTAAACCTAACCCTAACCCGAACCCTAAATCTAGACCCTAACCGTCTGACCCGAACCATAACGCTAACCCTAACACTAACACTAAAACTAACCTCAAATGCTAACACTAACACTTACCCTAAGACCAACCCTAACCCTCTAAACTTAACCCTAAGGCTAACCCCAATCCTCTAAACATAACCATAACCATAACCCTAATCCTAAACATCCAACCTTCTAACCCTAAACCTAAAGCTAACCCAAATCCTAATATTAACCATAATGCTAACACTAACACTAACCCTAATCCTAAACCTAAGCCTTACCCTAAACCTAAACTTAACCCTCACCCTAACCATCTAACCCTATGCCTAACCATATCCCTAACACTAAACCTCTAATGCTATAACCCTAACACTAAACCTAACCCTAAACCTAACACTAAACCTAACCCTAACCCTAACACTAACCCTAACCCTAACCCTAACTCTAAACCTAAAACTAAACTTAACCCTAACTCTAACCCGAAAACTAACCCTAAACCCTAAACCTAACCCTAACCCTAAAACTAACCGTAACTCTAACCCTAACCCTAACACTAACCCTAACCCTAACCCTAACCCAACCGTCACCCAAAACTAATCCTAACCCTAACCGTTACCCTAACCCTAACACTAAACCTAACCCTAACACTTACTCTTACCCTAACCCTAACCAATAACCCTAACCCTAACCCTAAAACTAACCCTAACACTAACACTAACCCCAACCCTAATCCTAAACCTAACCCTAAGACTAAAAGCTACCCCTAACTGTAACCCTAACCCTAAATCTTAACCATAACCCTAACCCTAACCTTAAAACTAACCCTAACTCTAACTGTAACTGTAACACTATCCCTAGCCCTAACCCTCTAACCCTAACACTGATACGAACCCTCAAACCCTAACACTAACCCTAACCGTAACTCTCTAACCCTAACCTTAACCATCACTCTAACCCTAACCCTCTAACTCTCTAAACATAAATCTAACACTTACCCTCCAATCCTTACCTTAAGCCTAACCATAACCCTAAACCCAACCGTCACCCAAACCTAATCCTAACCCTAACCATTACCTGAAACCTAACACTAACCTTAACCCTAACACTTACTCTAACCGTAACCCTAAACCTAACACTAACACTAAACCTAACCGTAAACCTAACCCTAACCATAGCCCTAACTCTAACACTCTCACCCTACACGTAACCCAAAACCTAATCCTAACTCTCACCCTAACCGTAAACCTAACCCTTAACATAAATCTTACCCTTTCTCCAACCCTAACACTAACCCTAACACTAACCCTAACACCTAACACTAACCCTAGCCCTAACACTAACCCTAACCCTAAACCCTAACACAAACCTTAATCCTAACCCTAACAGTAACAGTAACTCAAACTCTAAACCTAACCCTATCCATAAACATAACCCTGTCACTAACCATCCAACCTTATAACCCTAGCCCTAACCCTAATCCTTACCCTAACCCGAACCCTAACCCAAACCCTCTAGCAATAAGTCTAACCGTAATACTCTAACGTGATCCCTAACCCTAACCCTGATCCTTACAATAACCCTCTAATGCTAACCATAACCTTAACAATGACCTGAACCCTAAAACTCTAACCATCTAACCTTAACCCTAAGCCTAAACCTAACCCTAACCCTAAAACTAACACTCTAACCCTCACCCTATCCCTAAGCTTCTAACTCTAACCCTAACCTGAACCCCAAAACTAAACTCTACCCATCTGACCCTAACCATAACTCTAACCCTAACACTAACACTAAAGCTAACCTCTAATCCTAACGCTAACCCTGACCCTAAGTCCAACCCTAACACTCTAAATCTAACCCTAACGTTAACCCCAACCCTCTAAACATAACGAAAACCATAACCCTAACCCTAAACATCCAACACTAACCATAACCCTCTAACCCTAACCCTAACACTAACGATAAGCCTATCCTTCTAATGCTCTAACCCTAACACTAACCCTAAGCGTATCCCTCTAACGCTCTAACCCTAACACTAACACTAACCCAAACCCTAAACCTTAACCCTAACTCTAACCCTAAAACTAACCATAACTCTAACCATAACCCTAACCCTAGCACTAGCCTAACCCTCTAATCCTAACACTAATACTAACCCTCAAACCCTAACACTAACTCTAACAGTAACCCTCTAACCCTATCCTTAACCACAACCCTAACCCTAACCCTCTAACTCTCTAAACATAACCCTAACACTTACCCACTAACCCTAATGCTAAGCCTAAACATAACCCTAAAACCAACCGTCACCCAAAACTAATCCTAACTCTAACCATTAACCTGACCCTAACACCAACCCTAACCCTAACACTTACTGTAACCCAAACCCTAACTCTAAACCTAACACTAACACTAAACCTAACCATAAACCTAACCCTAACCAAAACCCTAACACTAACCCTCTCACCCTAAACATAACCACAAACCTAACCCTAACCCTCACCCTAACCCTAAACATAACCCTTCACCTAAACCTTACCCTTACCCCAACCCTAAACTTAAAACTAACCTAAACCTAACACTAAATCTAACCCTAACTGTGACTCTAACCCTAACCCTAACAATGACACCTAACACTAACCCTAGCCCTAAAACTAACCCTAACCCTAAACCCTAACACAAACCTTAAGCCTAACCCTAACATTAACAGTAACTCTAACTCTAACCCTAACCCTATCCATAACCATATCCCTAACACTAACCATCAAATTGTCTAACCCTAGCCCTAAACCTAACCCTAAACCGAACCACAACCCTAATCCTCTAAACATAAGTCCAACCATAATCCTCTAACGTGAACCCTAACACTAACCGTGAACCTAACAATAACCCACTAATGCTAAACATATCTCTAACACTAACGCGAACCCTAAACCTCTATCCCTCTAACCCTAACCCTAACCCTAACCCTAATCCTAACCCTAACCCTAAAACTAACACTCTAACCTCACCCTATCCCTAAGCCTCTAAACCTAACCCGAACCCGAACCCTAAACCTAACGCTCTAAACCTCTAACCCTAACCATAAACCTAAACCTAACCCTAAACCTAACCTCTAACCCTAAGGTTAACCCTGAAACTAAGACTAACCCTAACGGTCTAAAACTAACCCTACCGCTAATACCAACCCTCTGAACCTAACCATAACCATAACTCTAACCCTAAACATCCAACCCTCTAACCCTAATACTAACCGTAACGCTAACCCTAATCCTAATCCTAAGCCTTACCCTAACCCTAAATTAATCCTAACTCTAACCCTCTAACCCTAAGCCAAATCCTACCCCTAAACCTATCCCTCTAACGCTCTAACCCTAACACTAACACTAACCCTAACCATAAACGTAAACCTAACCCTAACCCTAACACTAAACCTAAACCTAACCCTAACCCTAAAACTAACTCTAACCCTAAACCTAACCCTAAACCTTAATGCTAACCCTAACCCTAAAACTAAAGCTAACTCTAACCCTAACCCGAACCCTATACCTAGCCCTAACCCTCTATCCCTAACACTAATACTAACCCTCAAACCCTAACACTAACACTAAATGTAACACTCTTACCGTAACCTCAACCCTAACCCTAACCCTAACACTATAACTCTATAAACATAACCATAACACTTACATTCTAATTCTAACTCAAGGCCTAACCATAACCCTAAACCCAACCGTCACCCAAACCTAACCCTAACCCTAAACTTTAACCTAACCCTTCCACTAACCCTAAGCCTAAAAGTAAACCTAACCCTAACCCTTACCTAACCATAACCCTAACACTAACCCTAACCCTAAGACTAACCCTAACACTAAACATAACCCTAACCCTAACCTATACCTAACCCTAACACTAACCCTAACCCTCTAACGCTAACACTAACATTATCCCTAACCCTAAACGTATAACACTCTAACCCTAACACTAATCCTAACCCAACCCTAAACCTAACCCTAACCCAAACACTAACCCTAACACTAACCCTAACCCTAACCCTAACCTAACCCTAACACTAACCCTAACCCTAACCCTAAACCTAACCCTAAAACAAACCCTAACTCTAACCCTAACCCTAGCCCTAGCCCTAACCCTCTAACCCTAACAATAATACTAACACTCAAACACTAACACTAACCCTACCCGTAACCATCTTACCCTAACCTTAACCCCCAACGTAAACCTAACCCTCTCTCCAAATAAAATGCGAACACTTACCCTCTATTCCTAACCCTAACCCTAACCCTAACCCTAACCCTAACCTTACCCTTACTCCAACGGTAACCCTAAACCTAAACTAACCTGAACACTAAATCTAACCCTAACTGTAATGCTAACACTAACCCTAACCCTAACACCTAACACTAACACTAGCCCTAAAACTAACCCTAACCCTAAACCCTAACATCAAACTTAACCCTAACCCTAACAGTAACAGTAACTCTAACTCTAAACCTAACCCTATCCATAACCATAACCCTAACAGTAACCATCCTATCGTCTAACCCGAGCCCTAAACCTATCCCTTACCCTAACCTGAACCCTATCCCTAACCCTCTAACCATAAGTCTAACCATAATACTCTAAGTTGAACCCTAACCCTAAACCTAAACTTAACTATAATCCTCTAATGCTAACCATATCCCTAACATTAATCCGAACCCTAATCCTCTGATACTCTAACCCTAATCCTAACCCTAAAACTAACCCTAACCCTAAATCTAACACGGTAACCCTAACCTTATCAATAAACCTCTAAACTTAACCCTCTAACCCTAACCATAACCCTAACCATAACACTAAACCTAAATTCTAACCCTAAAGCTAACCCTGACCATAAGACCAACAATAAACATTTAAACCTAAATCTAACCCTAACGCTAACCCCAACATCTAAACCTAACCATAATCATAATCCTAACCCCAAACAAACAACCCTCTAACACTAAACCCATCCCTGACCCTGACCCTAAAACTAACGATAACGCTAACCCTAACACTAACCCTAATCCTAAACCTAAGCCTTACCCTAAAACTAAACTTCACCCTAACCCTAACCCTCTAACCCTAAGCATAACCCTACCCCTAACCCAATCCCTCTAACGCTCTAAACCTAAAATTAACACTAACCCTAACCCTAAACCTAAACCTAACCCTAACACTAAACCTAACCTTAACCCTAACCCTAAAACTAACCCTAAACGTAACCCAAACCCTAACACTAAGCCTAAACTCTAACGCTAACCCTAACCCTAAAATTAATCCTAACTCTAAACTTAACCTTAAACATATCCCTAGCCCTAAACCTCAATCCCTAACACTAACACTAACCCTAACCCTAATCCTAACCCTAACCCAAAAACTAACACTCTAAACTTAACCTTAACCCTAACACTAACCCTAACCCACACCCTAAACCTCTAATTCCCTAAACATAACCTTAACATTTACTTTCTAATCGTAACCCTAAGCCTAACCATAACCATAAACCCAACCGTCACCCAAACCTAATCCTAACCCTAACTCTAACACTAACCCTAAGAATAACACATACTCTTACCCTAACCCTAACCCTAACACTAAACCTAACCCAAACCCTAAACCTATCCCTAACCCTAATCCAAACCCTCTAACACTAACACTAATACTTACCCTCAAACCCTAACACTAACCCTAACTGTAACCCTCTAACCCAAACCTTAACCCTAAACCTAACCTAAACCTCTAACTCTCTAAACATAAACCTAACATTTAACATCAAATCCTAAACCTAAGCCTAACCTAAACCTAAACCCAACTGTCACCCAAAGCAAAACCTAACCCTAACGGTTAACCTAACACCTAACACTAACCCTAACCCTAACACTTACTCTAATCGTAACACTAACCCTAACACTAACCCTAACCCTAACCCTAACCCTAACCCTAAACCTAACCCTTAACCTAAGGCTAACCCTAAACTAACACTCTAACCCTAACCCTATCACTGAGCCTCTAACTCTAACCCTAACCCAAACCCTAAACCTAAACCTCCAAACCTCTAACCCTAACCATAACCCTAACCCTAACCCTAACACTAAACTTAAGCTCTAACGCTATCGCCAACCCTGACCATAAGACCAACCTCAATCCTGTAAGCCTAAACCTAACACTAACCCCAACACTCTAAACCTAACCATAACCATAACCCTAACCCTAAACATTCAACCCTCTAAACCTAAACCTAACCCTAACCCTAACCCTAATACTAACAGTAACACTAACCCTAACACTAAACCTAATCCTAAACCTAAGCCTTACCCTAAACCTAACATTAACCCTAACCCTACCCTAACCCTAAAACTAACCCTAACACTAAACCTAACCCTAATCCTAATCCTAAATATAACCATAACCCAAACCCTAGCCCTAGCCCTAACCCTCTAACCTTAACACTAATAATAACAATCAAATCATAACACTCACCGAAACTGTAACCATCTAACCCTAACCATAACCCCAAACACAACGCTAACACTATAATCTCTAAACATAACCCATAACACTTACCCTCTAAACCTAACCATAAGCGTAACCATAACCCTAAACCCTACCGTCACCCAAACCTAATCCTAACCCTAAATGTTACCCTAACCCTAACCCTAACCCTATCCCTAACCCTAACCCTAAAACTAACCCTAACCCTAACCCTAACCCTAACCCTAACCCTAACCCTAACCCTAAGCCTAAACTCTAATGCTAACCTTAACCCTAAAATTAACCCTAACTCTAACTCTAACCTTAAACCTATCCCTAGCCCTAACCCTAAATCCCTAACACTAACACTAACCCTAACGCTAACCCTAACCCTAAAACTAACAGTCTAACCCTAACCTTAACCCTAACCCTAACCCTAACCCTAACCCTAACCCTCTAAGTCTCTAAACATAACCTTAACACATACATTCTAATCATAACCCTAAGCCTAACCATAACCCTAAACCAAACCGTCACCCAAACCTAATCCTAACCCTAACCCTAACCCTAACACTAACCATAACACTTACTCTTACCCTAACGCTAACCCTAACCCTAACACTAAACCTAACCCAAACCCTAAACCTATACTGAATCCTAACCCAAACCATCTAACACTAACACTAATAATTACCCTAAAACCCTAACACTAACACTAACCGTAACCCTCTAACCCTAACCTTAACCCTAAACCTAACCTAAACCTCTAACTCTATAAACATAAACCTAACATTTAACATCTAATCCTAACCCTAAACCTAACCTAACCCTAAACCCAACCGTCACCCAAAGCAAAACCTAACCCTAACTGTTAACATAACCCCTAACACTAACCCTAACCCTAACACTTACACTAACCCTAACACTAACACTAACACTAAACCTAACCGTAAACCTAACCATAACCATAACACTAACCCTAACAGTCTCACCCTAAATGTAACCCCAAACCTAAACCTAACCCTTACCCTAAACCTAAACCTAACCCTTAACCTAAACCTTACCCTTACCCCAATCATAAAACTAACACTTACACTAACCTTAACCCTAGCCGTAACCTAACCCTAACCCTAACACTAACCCTAACCATAACCCTAACCCTAAAACTAACCTTAATGCTAATCCTAACCCTAACCCTAACCCTAAATCTAACCATAACCCAAACCCTAGCCCTAGCCGTAACCCTCTAACCCTAACACTAATACTAATCCTCAAATCATAACACTCACCCGAACCGTAACCCTCTAACCCTAACCATAACCCCAAACCAAACGCTAACACTCTAACTCTCAAACCCTTACCCATAACACTTACCCTCTAAACCTATCCCTAAGCCTAACCATAACCCTAAACCCTACCGTCATCCAAACCTAATCATAACCCTAACCGTTACCCTAACCCTAACACTAACCCTAACCCTAACACTTACTCTAAACCTAACCCTAACACTAACCCTAACACTAACACTAACCCTAACCCTAACCGTAAACCTAACACTAACCATAACCGTAAATGTAACACTCTAACCCTAAACATAACCCAAAACCTAACCCTAACCCTCACCCTCACCCTGAACCTAACCCTAAACCTTAAACTAAACCTTACCCTTACCCGAACCCTAACCCTAAACCTAACCTAACCTTAACACTAAATCTAACCCTAACTGTAACTCTAAACCTAACCCTAACCCTAACAATAACCCTAGCCCTAACAATAACCCTAACCCTAAACACTAACACAAACCTTAACCCACACCCTAACAGTAACAGTAACTGTAACTCTAAACCTAACCCTATCCATAACCATAACCCTAACACTAACCACTGAATCGTATAACCCTAGCCCTAACCCTAACCCTTACCCTAACCCGCACCCTAACCCTAAACCTCTAACCATAAGTCTAAACACAATCCTCTAACGTGAAAACTAACTCTAATCCTAATCCTAACAACTAACTCTAACCCTAATCCTAACATTAACATAACAATAACAATAACGTAATCCTAAAATAATCCTCTAATGCTAACCATATCCCTAACACTCACCTGAATCCTAACCCTGTAACCCTCTAAACCTAACCCTAACCCTAAACTTAAACCTAACACTAAAACTAACACTCTAACCCTAACTCTATCCCTATGCCTCTAACCCTAAACCTAACCCGAACCCTAAACCTAACACTCTAACCCTCTAACCCTCACCAAAACCCTAACCCTAAACCTAACACTAAACCTAACCTCTAAACCTAACCCTAAGCCTGACCTTAAGAGCAACCCTAACCCTCTAAACCTAACCCTAACGCTAACCCCAACTCTAAAAACCTAACCATAACCATAACCTTAACCTTAAACATCAAACCCTCTAACCCTAAACCTAACCCTAATCCTAACCCTAAACCTAAACCTAAACCTAACCCTAAACCCAAACCTTGCCCTAACCGGAACCCTAACCCTAACCCTCTAACCATAAGTCTAACCATAATCCTCTAACGTGAACCCTAACCCTAAGACTAATCCTAACAATAACCCTCTAATACTAACCATATGCCTAACACTAACCCGAACCCTAACCCTCTAACACTCTAACCCTAAACCTAACCCTAAAAATAACCCTAACCCAAAAACTAACACTCTAACACTAGCCCTATCCCTAAGCCTCTAACCCTAACCCTAACCCGAACCCTAAACCTAAACTCTAACCCTCTGACACTAACCATAACCCTAACCCTAACCCTAACACTAAACCTAACCTCTAATCCTAATGCTAACCCTGACACTAAGACCAACCCTAACCCTCTAAACCTAACCCTAATGCTAACCCAAACTCTGTAAACCTAACCATAACAATAACCCTAATCCTAAACATCCAACATTATAACCCTAAACCTAACCCTAACACTAATCCTAATACTAAACATAATGCTAACCCTAAAATTAACACTAATCCTAAACCTAAGCCTTACACTAAACCTAAACCCAACCCTAACCCTAATCCTCTAACGCTAAGCCAAACAGTATCAGTAACACTAAACCTCTAACGCACTAAACCTAAAACTAACCCTAACCCTAAACCTAGCACTAGCCCTAACCCTCTAACCCTAACACTAATACTAACCCTCAAACCCTAACACTAACCCTAACCGTAACACTCTAACCCTAACCTTAACACCAACCCTAACCCTTACCCTCTAACTCTTTAAACATAACCCTAACACTTACCCTCTAATCCTAACCCTAAGCCTAACCATAACCCTAAACCCAACTGTCAGCCAAACCAAATCCTAAACCTATCCGTTACCCTAACCCTACCCGTTACCCTAACCCTAACACTATCCGTAACCCTAACACTTACTCTAACCCTAACCCTAAAACTAACACTAACACTAGCAATGACCATAAACCTAACCCTAAGAATAACCCTAACCCTAACATTCTCACCCTAAACGTAACCCCAACCCTAACCCTAACCCTCACCCTAACCCTAAACCTAACACCTAATGTAATCCTTACCCTTACCCCAAACCTAACCCTAAACTTAACCTAACCCTAACATTAAATCTAACCTTAACTGTAACTCTAACTCTAACCCTAACTCTAACCCTAACACCTAACACTATCCCTAGCCCTAACACTAACCCTAACCCTAAACCCTAACACAAACCTTAACCCTAACCCTAACAGTAACAGTAACTCTAAATCTAACCCTAACCCTATCCATAAAATAACCCTTAAACTAACCATCCAATGGTCTAACCCTAGCCCTAAACATAACCCTTACCCTAACCCGAACCCTAACCCTAACCTTCTAAACATAAGTCTAACAATAATCCTCTAACATGAACCCTAACCATAATCCTAATCCTAATAATAACCTTCTAATGATAACCATATCCCTAACAGTACCCAGAACTCTAACACTCTAATCCTCTAACCCTAACCCGAACCCTAAACCTAACACTCTAACCCTCTAACCCTAACCATAACTCTAACCCTAACCCTAACACTAAACCTAAACTCTAACCCTAATCCTAACACTGACTCTAAGAACAATCCTAACCCTCTAAACCTAACCCTAATTCTAAACCCAACCCTCAAAACCTAACTATAACCATAACCTGAACCCTAAACATCCAACCCACTAAACCTAAACCTAACCCTAACCCTCACACTAACACTAAACCTAAACCTAACCCTAACCATAACCCTAACCGTAACACTCTCACCCTAAACGTAACCCCAAACGAAACCCTAACCCTCACCCTCACCCTAAACATAAACCTAAAACTTAACCTAAACCTTACCCATACCGCAACCCTAACTCTAAACCTGAACTAACCCTAACACTAAATCTAACTGTAACTGTAACTATAACCCTAACATCCAAAACTAACCCTAGCCCTAACACTAACAATAACCCTAAACCCTGACACAAACATTAACCCTAACCCTAACCTTTACAGTAATTCTAACTCTAACACTAACCCTATCCATAACCATAACCCTAACACTAACCATCCAATCGTCTAACCCTAATCCTAACATTAACTCTTTAATTCTAACTATATCCCTAACACTAACATGAACCATAACCCTCTAACCCTCTAAACCTAACCCTAACGCTAAACCTAAAATTAACCCTAAACCTAAAATTAACACTCTAACACTAACCCTATCCCTAAGCCTATAACCCTAACCCTAACCCGAACCCTAAACCTAACACTCTAACCCTATAACCCTAACCATAATCCTAACCCTAACCCTAACACTAAACCTAACCTCTAACCCTAACGCTAACCTTGACATTAAGACCAACCCTAACCCCCTAAACCTAACCATAACTCTAACCCAAACTCACTCAACCTAACCATAACCATAACCCTAACCTTAAACATTCAACCCTCTAACCTTAAACCTAACCTAACCCTAACCATAACACTAACCCTAATCCTAAACCAAAGCCTTACCCTAAACCAAACCTAAACCCTAACCTTAAACCTCTAACCATAAGCCTGACCCTACCACTAACACTATCCCTCTAACGCTCTAACCTAAAACTAACACTAACCCTAACCCTAACACTAAACCTAATCCTAAACATAACACTAACCTTAAAGGTAACCCTAAACCTAAAACTAACCCTAACCCTAACCCTAAACCCAAACCCTACCCAAAACCCTAAAACTAACACTGACTCTAACCTAAACCTAAACCTATCCCTAGCCCTAACCATCTATCCCTAACATTAATACTAACCCTCAAACCCTAACACTAACCCTAACCGTAACCCTCTAACCCGAACCTTAACCCTAAACCTAACCCTAACGCTCTAACTCTCTAAACATAACCATAACACTTACCCTCTAATCCTAACCCTAAGCCTAACCATGATCGTAAACCCAACCATCACCCAAACCTAATCCTAACCTTAAGCGTTACCCTAACCATAACACTAACACTAACCCTAACACTTACTCTAAACCTAACCCTAACCCTAACACTAACACTAACCCTAACCCCAACACTAACACTAACACTAACCCTAAGCCTAACCCCAAATCTAACCCTAACCCTAACCCTAACCCTAACCCTAACCCTAACACTAACTCTAACCCTCTAACACTAAGGCTAACAGTATCCCTAACCCTAACCCTCTAATGCACTGACCATAAAACTAACACTAACCCTAACCCTAACCCTAACACTAACCCTAACCCTAACCGTAACCCTAAAACTTACCCTAAACCTAAACCTAACCCTTAACCCTAACCCTAAGCCTCTAAATCTCTAAACATAACCCTAACACTTGCCCTCTAATCCTAACCCTAAGCCTAACCATAACCCTAAACCCAACTGTCAACCAAACCTAATCCTAACCCTCACTGTTGCCCTAACACTAACTCTAACCCTAACCCTAACACTTACTCTAACCCTAACCATAACCCTAAGCCTAACCCTAATCCTAAAACTAAACCTAACTCTAACCCTAATCCTAACCCTAGCCCTAGCCCTAACCCTCTAACACTCAAACTAATACTAACCATCAAACCCTAACACTAACCCTAACTGTAACCCTCTAACCCTAACCTTAACCCCGATCCTAACCCTAACCGTCTAACTCTCTAAATAAAACCCGAACACTTACCCTCTAATCCTAACACTTAGCCTAACCATAACCCTAAACCCAACCATCACCCAAACCTAATCCTAACCCTAACCGTTACCCTAACACTAACCCTAAAACTACCACTAACCTTAACACTAACCCTAAACCCTAACCCTAACCCTAACTCTAACCCTAAACCTAATCCTAACTCTAACCCTAAAACTAATCCTAGCCATAGCCCTAACCCTGTATCCCTAACACTAACACTCAAACCCTAACACTAACACTAACAGTAACCCTCTAACCCTAACCTTAACCCCCACCCTAACCATAACCCTCTAACTCTATATATATACCCTGAACACTTACCCTCTAATCCTTTCCCTAAGCCTAACCATAACCCTAAACCCTACTGTCACTGAAACCTAATCCTAACCCTAAACGTTACCCTAACCCTAACCCTAACCCTAATTCTAACACTAAAATAAACCCTAAATGTAAGCCTAACACTTAGACTACCCCTAAACCAAAACCCTAACCCCAACCCTAAAACAAACCCTAACACTAACACTAAACCTAAAACTACCCCTAAACCCTAACCTTAACCCTAACCCTAAAACTTACCCTAACTCTAACCCTAATGCTAACACTAGCACTAGCAGTAACCCTAAATCGAAACCTAACCCTAACACTAACCTAACACTAACTCTAACCCTAAAACTAACGCTAACCCTAATCCTAACCATAAAACTAACCCTAATCCCTAACCCTAACGCTAACCCTAAAACTACCCCTAACTCTAACCCTAACGCTAACACTAGCCCTAGACCTAACACTCTAACCCTAACACTAATACTAACCCTCAAACCCTAATGCTAACCCTAACAGTTACCCCCTAACCCTAACGTTAACCCAAACCCTTACGCTAACCCTCTGACTCTCTAAACATAATCCTAACACTGACCCTCTAATCCTAACCCTAAGCCTAACCATAACCCTAAACCCAACCGTCAGCCAATCCAAATCCTAACCATAACCGTTAGCCTAACACTAACACTGTTCCTAACCCTAACACTTACTCTAAACTTAACCCCAACCCTAACACTAACACTAACCCTAACCGTAAACCTAAACCTAACCATAACCCTAACCCTAACACTCTCTCCCTAAGCGTATCCCCAAACCTAACCCTAACCCTCAACTAAACCTAAACCTAACCCTTAACATAAAACTTACACTTACCCAAACCATAACCCTAAACCTAACCTAACCTTAACACTAAATCTAACCCTAACTGTAACTCTAACCCTAACCCTAAACCTAACACTAAACCTACCCTCTAACCTTAACGCTAACCCTGTCCCTAAGACCAACCCTAACCCTCTAAACCTAACACCCTAACGCTAACCCCAATCCAGTAAACCTAACAATAACCATAACCATAACCCAACCCCAAACATCCAACCATCTAACCCTAAACCTAACCCTAACCCTAACACGAATAATAACCGTAACACTAACCTGAACACTAAACCTAATCCGAAACCTAAGCCTTACACTAAACCTAACCTTAACGCTAAACCTAACACTCTAACCCTAAGCCTAACCAAACCCCTAACACTATCCCTGTAAGGCTCTAACCATTACACTAACCCTAACCCTAAACCTAATCCTAAGACTAAACCGAACCCTAACCCTAACCCTAAAACTAACCCTAACCCTAACCATAAAACTAAAGATAACCCTAACCCTAACCCTAAAACTAAACCCTAACCCTAACACTGAAACTAACCGTAAATCTAACCCTAAGCCTAAACCTATCCCTAGCCCTAACCCTGTATCCCTAAAACTAATACTATCCCTCAAACCCTAACACTAACCCTAACCGTAACCCTCTAAACCTAACCTTAACTCTAACCCTAACCGTAACCCTCTAACTCTCTAAACATAACCCTAACACTTACCCTCGAAACCTAATCCTAAGCCCAACAATAAACTTAAACCCTACCATCACCCAAACCTAATCCTAACCCTAACCGTTACCCTAAACCTAAAATTAACTCTAACCCTAACACTTACTCTAAACCTAACCATAACACTAACACTAACACAAACCTAACCACAAACCTAACCCTAACCATAACCCTAATCCTAACCCTGTCACCCTAAACGTAACCCCAAAGCTAACCCTAAACCTCACCCTAACTCTAAACCTAACCCTTAACCTAAACCTTGCCCTTACCACAACCCTAACCCTAACCCTAACCCTAACCCTAACCCTAACCTTTAAACCCTCTAACCCTAAACCTAATCCTAACACTAAACCTAAACCTAACCCTAAAACTAACACTCTAAACCTAGCCCTATAATTTGCCTCTTACCCTAACCCTAATACAAACCCAAAACCAAAACTCTAACACTCTGACCCTAACCATAACCCTAACCCTAACCCTAACCGTAATCCTAACAGTAAACCTAACCTCTAATCCTAACGCTAACCCTAACCCTAAGACCAACCCTAAACCTAAAAACCTAACCCTAACGCTAAACCCAACATTCTAAACCTAACCATAACAATAACCCTAATCCTAAACATGCAAAATTCTAACCCTAAACCAAACACTAACACTAATCGTAATACTAACCATAATGCTAACCCTAACCCTAAACCTAACCATAACCCTCTAACCCTAAGCCTAACCCTGTCCCTAACACTAAACCTCTAACGCTCTAACCCCAACAGTAACACTAACCCTAACCCTAAATCTAAACCTAATCCTAACAATAAATATAACCCTAAATCTGAACCTAAAACTAACCCTAACACTAACTCAATAACCCTAACACTAACACAAACCCTAACCCTAACACTAAACCTAAACCTAACCCTAACACTAACACTAACCCTAATCCTAACCCTAACCCTAACCCTAAAAGCTAACCCTAACCTTAACCCTGAAACTAACCCTAAATCTAACCTTAACCTAAACCTATCCCTAGCCCTAACCCTCTATCCCTAACACTAATACTAACCCTCAAACCCTAACACTAACCCTAACCGTAACCCTCTAAACCTAACCTTAACTCTAGCCCTAACCATAACCCTCTAACTCTCTAAACATAACCCTAACACTTACACTCGAAACCTAATCCTAAGCTCAACCATAAACTTAAACCCTACCATCACCCAAACCTAATCCTAACCCTAACCGTTACCCTAACCCAAACACTAACCCTAACCTTAACACTTACTCTAACCCTAACCATAACACTAACACTAACACTAACCACAAACCTAACCCTAACCATAACCCTAACCCTAACACTGTCACCCTAAACGTAACCCCAAAGCTAACCCTAAACCTCACCCTAACCCCAAACCTAACCCTTCACCTAAACCTTGCCCTTACCACAAGCCTAAACCTAACCCTAACCCTAACCCTAACCTTTAAACCCTCTAACCCTAAACCTAACCCTAACACTAAACCTAAACCTAACCCTAAAACTAACACTCTAATACCTAGCCCTATCCTTCGCCTCTTACCCTAACCCTAATCCGAACCCAAAACCAAAACTCTAACCCTCTGACCCTAACCATAACCCTAACCCGAACCCTAACAGTAAACTTAACCTCTTATCCTAACGCTAACCCTGACCCTAAGACCAACTCTAACCCTCTAAACCTAACCCTAACGCTAAACCCAAACTTCGAAACCTAACCATAACCATAACCCTAATCGTAAACATCCAAAATTCTAAGCCTAAACCTAACACTAACACTAATCATAATACTAACCATAATGCTAACCTAAACCCTAACCCTAACCCTGTAAACCTGTAACCCTAAGCCTAACCCTGTCCCTAACACTAAATCTCTAAGGCTCTAACCCTAACAGTAACACTAACCCAAACCCTAAACCTAAACCTAATCCTAACACTAAACATAACCCTAAATATAAACCTAAAACTAACCCTAAATGTAATTCTAACCCTAACCCTAAAACTACCCCTAAACCCTAACCCTAACTGTAACCCTAAAACTAACCCTAAATCTAACCCTAAACCTAACCCTAGCCCTAGCCCTAACCCTCTAACTCTAACACTAATACTAACCCTCAAACCCTAACACTAACCCTAACAGTAACCCTCTAACCCTAACCTTAACCCCAACCCTAACACTAACCCTCTAACTCTAACCAACCGTCACCCAAACCAAACCTAACCCTAATCCTAACCCTAACTGTTAAACTAACCCTAACACTATCCCTAACTCTAACACTTACTCAAACCCTAACACTAACACTAACCCTAACCATAAACTTAACCCTAACCCTAACACTCTCACCTTATGCGAAACCCAAAACCTAACCCTAATCCTCACACTAACCCTAACAATCTAACTCTCTAAACATAACCCTAACACTTACCTTCTAATCCTAACGCTAAGCCTAACCATAACCCTAAACCCAACCGTAACCCAAACTTAATGCTAACCCTAACCTTTACCTTAACCCTAACACTAACCCTAAAACTAAGCGTAACCCTAACACTAAAACTAAACCTAACCCTAACCCTAAAACTAACCATAACTCTAACCCTAACCCTAACCCTAGCTCTAGCCCTAACCCTCTAACCCTAACACTGATACCCACAAACCCGAACACTAACCTTAACCGTAACCCTCTATCCCGGACGTTAACCCCACCCTTTCCCTAACCCTCTAACTCTCTAAATATAACACGAACACTTACACTCTAATCCTTAACCTAAGCCTAACCATAACCTTAAAGCCTACCATCACCCAAACATAATCCTAACCCTAACCGTTACACTAACCCTAACACTAACATTAACCTTAACACTTACTCTAACCCAAAAACTAACCCTAACACTAACACTAACCCTTACCATAAACCTAACCCTAACCATAACCCTAACACTCACCACAGTTGTAACCCCAAACCTAACCCTAACCCTCAATCTAAACCTAAACCTAACCCTTAACCTAAACCTTACACTTAAACAACCCTAACCCTAAACCTAACCTAAACCGAAAACTAAATCTAACCCTAACTGTAACTATAACCCTAACCTTAACACCTAACACTAACCCTAGCCCTAAACCTAACCCTAACCCTAACCTTAACACTAACCCTAACCCTAACCCTAACCCTAACCCTAATCCTAACCCTAACACTAACCCTAACACTAACCCTAACCCTAACCCTAACCCTGTCACCCTAAACGTAACCCCAAAGCTAACCCTAAACCTCACCCTAACTCTAAACCTAACCCTTAACCTAAACCTTGCCCTTACCACAACCCTAACCCTAACCCTAACCCTAACACTCACCACAGTTGTAACCCCAAACCTAACCCTAACCCTCAATCTAAACCTAAACCTAACCCTTAACCTAAACCTTACACTTAAACCAACCCTAACCCTAAACCTAACCTAAACCGAAAACTAAATCTAACCCTAACTGTAACTATAACCCTAACCCTAACCTTAACACCTAACACTAACCCTAGCCCTAAACCTAACCCTAACCCTAACCTTAACACTAACCCTAACCCTAACCCTAACCCTAACCCTAATCCTAACCCTAACACTAACCCTAACCCTAACCCTAACCCTGTCACCCTAAACGTAACCCCAAAGCTAACCCTAAACCTCACCCTAACTCTAAACCTAACCCTTAACCTAAACCTTGCCCTTACCACAACCCTAACCCTAAACCTAACCCTAACCCTAACCCTAACCCTAACCTTTAAACCCTCTAACCCTAAACCTAACCCTAACACTAAACCTAAACCTAACCCTAAAACTAACACTCTAAACCTAGCCCTATCCTTTGCCTCTTACCCTAACCCTAATACAAACCCAAAACCAAAACTCTAACACTCTGACCCTAACCATAACCCTAACCCTAACCCTAACCCTAATCCTAACAGTAAACCTAACCTCTAATCCTAACGCTAACCCTAACCCTAAGACCAACCCTAAACCTATAAACCTAACCCTAACGCTAAACCCAACATTCTAAACCTAACCATAACAATAACCCTAATCCTAAACATGCAAAATTCTAACCCTAAATCAAACACTAACACTAATCGTAATACTAAACATAATGCTAACCCTAACCCTAACCCTAACCATAACCCTCTAACCCTAAGCCTAACCCTGTCCCTAACACTAAACCTCTAATGCTCTAACCCCAACAGTAACACTAACCCTAACCCTAAATCTAAACCTAATCCTAACACTAAATATAACCCTAAATCTGAACCTAAAACTAACCCTAACACTAACTCAATAACCCTAACACTAACACAAACCCTAACCCTAACACTAAACCTAAACCTAACCCTAACACTAACCCTAACCCTAATCCTAACCCTAACCCTAACCCTAAAAGCTAACCCTAACCTTAACCCTGAAACTAACCCTAAACCTAACCTAAGCCTAAACCAATCCCTAGCCCTAACCCTCTATCCCTAACACTAATACTAACCCTCAAACCCTAACACTAACCCTAACCGTAACCCTCTAAACCTAACCTTAACTCTAACCCTAACCATAACCCTCTAACTCTCTAAACATAACCCTAACACTTACACTCGAAACCTAATCCTAAGCTCAACCATAAACTTAAACCCTACCATCACCCAAACCTAATCCTAACCCTAACCGTTACCCTAACCCAAACACTAACCCTAACCTTAACACTTACTCTAACCCTAACCATAACACTAACACTAACACTAACCACAAACCTAACCCTAACCATAACCCTAACCCTAACACTGTCACCCTAAACGTAACCCCAAAGCTAACCCTAAACCTCACCCTAACCCCAGACCTAACCCTTCACCTAAACCTTGCCCTTACCACAAGCCTAAACCTAACCCTAACCATAACCCTAACCCTAACCTTTAAACCCTCTAACCCTAAACCTAACCCTAACACTAAACCTAAACCTAACCCTAAAACTAACACTCTAAACCTAGCCCTATCCTTCGCCTCTTACCCTAACCCTAATCCGAACCCAAAACCAAAACTCTAACCCTCTGACCCTAACCATAACCCTAACCCTAACCCTAACAGTAAACTTAACCTCTTATCCTAATGCTAACCCTGACCCTAAGACCAACTCTAACCCTCTAAACCTAACCCTAACGCTAAACCCAAACTTCGAAACCTAACCATAACCATAACCCTAATCGTAAACATCCAAAATTCTAAGCCTAAACCTAACACTAACACTAATCATAATACTAACCATAATGCTAACCTAAACCCTAACCCTAACCCTGTAAACCTGTAACCCTAAGCCTAACCCTGTCCCTAACACTAAATCTCTAAGGCTCTAACCCTAACAGTAACACTAACCCAAACCCTAAACCTAAACCTAATCCTAACACTAAACATAACCCTAAATATAAACCTAAAACTAACCCTAAATGTAATTTTAACCCTAACCCTAAAACTACCCCTAAACCCTAACCCTAACTGTAACCCTAAAACTAACCCTAACTCTAACCCTAAACCTAACCCTAGCCCTAGCCCTAACCCTCTAACTCTAACACTAATACTAACCCTCAAACCCTAACACTAACCCTAACAGTAACCCTCTAACCCTAACCTTAACCCCAACCCTAACACTAACCCTCTAACTCTAACCAACCGTCACCCAAACCAAACCTAACCCTAATCCTAACCCTAACTGTTAAACTAACCCTAACACTATCCCTAACTCTAACACTTACTCAAACCCTAACACTAACACTAACCCTAACCATAAACTTAACCCTAACCCTAACACTCTCACCTTATGCGAAACCCAACACCTAACCCTAATCCTCACACTAACCCTAACAATCTAACTCTCTAAACATAACCCTAACACTTACCTTCTAATCCTAACGCTAAGCCTAACCATAACCCTAAACCCAACCGTAACCCAAACTTAATGCTAACCCTAACCTTTACCCTAACCCTAACACTAACCCTAAAACAAAGCGTAACCCTAACACTAAAACTAAACCTAACCCTAACCCTAAAACTAACCATAACTCTAACCCTAACCCTAACCCTAACCCTAGCTCTAGCCCTAACCCTCTAACCCTAACACTAATACCCACAAACCCGAACACTAACCTTAACCGTAAACCTCTATCCCGGACGTTAACCCCACCCTTTCCCTAACCCTCTAACTCTCTAAATATAACACGAACACTTACACTCTAATCCTTACCCTAAGCCTAACCATAACCTTAAAGCCTACCATCACCCAAACATAATCCTAACCCTAACCGTTACACTAACCCTAACACTAACACTAACCTTAACACTTACTCTAACCCAAAAACTAACCCTAACACTAACACTAACCCTTACCATAAACCTAACCCTAACCATAACCCTAACACTCACCACAGTTGTAACCCCAAACCTAACCCTAACCCTCAATCTAAACCTAAACCTAACCCTTAATCTAAACCTTACACTTAAACCAACCCTAACCCTAAACCTAACCTAAACCAAAAACTAAATCTAACCCTAACTGTAACTATAACCCTAACACTAACCTTAACACCTAACACTAACCCTAGCCCTAAACCTAACCCTAACCCTAACCTTAACACTAACCCTAACCCTAACCCTAACCCTAACCCTAATCCTAACCCTAACACTAACCCTAACCCTAACCCTAACCCTAAAACTAACCCTAACCCTAACCCTAAACCCTAATCCTAACCCTAACCCTAAAACTAACTCCAACTCTAAACCTAACCCTAACCCAGCCCTAGCCCTAACCATCTATCCCTAACACTAATACAAACCCTCAAACCCTAACACTAACCCTAACCATAACCCTCTAACCCTAACCTTAACACTAACCCTAACCCTCTAACTCTCTAAACATAACCCAAACACTTTCCTCCTAATCCTAACCCTAACCCTAAACCTAACCCTAACCTTTACCCTAACCCTAACACTAACCCTAAACCTAACACTTACTCTTACCCTAACGCTAACCCTAACCCTAAACCTAAACCTAACCCTAACCCTAAACCTAACAGTAACCCTAACACTAACACTAACCCTCTAAATCTAAGCTTAACCCAATCCCTAACCCTAACCCTCTAACGCTCTAACCCTAACACTAACACTAAACCTAACACTAACCCTAAACCTAACCCTGACCCTAACACTACCCCTAACTCTAACCCTTACCCTAACCCTAACCCAAACCCTCTAGTCATAAGTCTAACCATAATCCTCTAACGTGAACCCTAACCCTAAAACTAATCCTAACAATAACCCTCTAATGCTAACCATATTCCTAACACTAACCCGAACCCTAACCCTCTAACCCTCTAACCCTAACCCTAACACTAAACCTAACCCTAACCCTAAATCTAACACCCTAATCCTAACCCTATAAATAAGCCTCTAAACTTAATCCTCTAAAACTAACCCTAAACCTAACCCTAACCCTGAACCTAAGACCAACCCAAACCCTCTCAACCTAACCCTAACTCTAACCACAACCCTTTGAACCTAACCATAACCATAACACCAACCCTCAACATCCAACCCTCTAACACTAAACCTAACCCTAATCCTAACCCTAATACTAACCGTAACACTAACCCTAACACTAACCCTAATCCTAAACCTAAGCCTTACCCTAAACCTAACCGTAACCCTAAACCTAACCCTCTAACCCTAAGCCTAACGCTACCTCTAACCCTATCCCTCTAATGCTCTAACCCTAAAACTAACACTAACCCTAACCCTAAACCTAACCGTAACCCTACCACTAACCCTAAACCTAACCCTAAACTTAAACCTAAAACTAAACCTAACTCTAACTGTAACCCTAACCTTAAACCCTAACCCTAACCCTAACCCTGAAACTAAACCTAAATCTAACCCTAAGCCTAAACCTAGCCCTAGCCTTAAACCACTATCCCTAACACTAATGCTAACCCTCAAACCGTAACACTAAGCATTCATGGTAACCCTCTGAACCTAACCTTAACCGTAACCGTAACCCTAACCCTCTTACTCTCTAAACATAACCCTAACACTTACCCTCTAAACCTAACCCTAAGCCTAACCATAACCCTAAACCCTACCGTCACCCAAACCTTATCCTAACCCTAACCGTTACACTAACCCTAACATTAACACTAACAGTAACACTTACTCTAACCCTAACCCTAACTCTAATATTAACACTAACCCTAACCATAAACCTAACCCTAACCATAAGCCTAACCCTAAACCTAACACTTAACCTAAAAATTGCCCTTACCCCAACCCTAACACTAAACCTAACACTAAATCTAACCATAACTGTAACTCTAACCCTAACCCTAACCCTAACACCTAACACTAACCCTAGCCCTAACACTAACCCTAACACTAAACCCTAACACAAACTTTAACCCTAACCCTAACAGTAACAGTAACTCTAACTCTAACACTAACCCTATCCATAACCATAACCCTAACACTAACCATCCAATAGTCTAACCCTAGCCCTAAACCTAACCCTCGGCCTAACGCTAACCCTAAACCTAACCCTGCACTTAAACCTTACCCTAACCCAAAACCTAACCCTAACCCTCTAACCATAAGTCTAACCATAATTCTCTAACTTGAACCCTAACACTAAACCTAATCCTAACAATAACCCTGTAATGCTAACCATATGCCTAACACTAACTTGAACCCTAAACCTCTAACCCTCTAACCCTAACCCTAACACTAACCATGAACATAACCGAAACCCTAAAACAAACACTCTAACCCTAACCCTATACCTAAGCCTCTAACCCTAACCGTAACCCTAAACCTAACCTTAACATTAACTCTAAATCTAACACTCTAACCCTAACACTATCAATAATCCTCTAAACCTAATCCTCAATCCCTAACCATAACCTTAACACTAACACTAACACTAAACATAACCTCTAATCCTAACGCTAACCCTGACCTTAAGACCAACACTAACCCTCGAAACTTAACCCTAACACTAACCCCAACCCTCTAAACCTAACCATAACCATGATCCTAACCCTAAACATCCAACCTTCTAACCCTAAACCTAACCCTAACCTTAACCCTAATACTAACAGTAACGCTAACCCTTACATTAACCCTAATCCAAAACCTAAGCCTTGCCCTAAACCTAACATTCAACCTAACCCTAACCCTCTAACCCTAACGCTAACCCTATCCCTCTAACGCTCTAACACTGACACTAACACTAACACTAACCCTAACCCTAACCCTAAGCCTAACCCTAACACTAACACTAATCCTAACACTCTAACCCTAAGCCTAACCCTAAGCCTAACCCTATCCCTATCCCTAACCCTCTAACGCTCTAACCCTAACACTAACACTACACCTAAACCTAACACTAAACCTAATTCTAAACCTTACCCTAACCCTAACCCTAACCCTAAACCTCTAGCCATAAGTCTAACCATAATCCTCTAACGTGAACCCTAAGCCTAAACCTAATACTAACAATAAGCCTCTAATGCTAACCATATGCCTAGCACTAACCCGAACCCTAACCCTCTAACCCTCTAACCCTAATGCTAACACTAAAACTAGCCCTAACCCTAAATCAAACACCCTAACCCTAACCCTATCAATAAGCTTCAAAACCTAACCATCTAACCCTAACCCTAACCCTAACCCTGACCCTGTCTCTAAGACCAACCCTAACACTCTAAACCTAACCCTAACGCTAACCCCAACACTCTGAACCTAAACACAACCATAACCCTAAAACTCAACATCCAACCCTCTATCCCTAAACCTAACCCTAATCCTAACCCTAATACTAACCATAACACTAACGCTAACACTAACCCTAATCCTAAACCTAAGCCTTAATCTAAAACTAATCTTAACCCTAAACCTAAGCCTCTAACCCTAAGCCTAACCCTACATCTAACACTATCCCTCTAACGCTCTAACACTAAAATCAACACTAACCCTAAACCTAACCCTAAAGCTAACCCTAACCCTAACACTAACCGTAAACCTAACCCTAAGCCTAACCCTAAAACTAAACCTAACGCTAACCCTAACACTAACCGTGAAACTAACCCTAAATTTAACCCTAAGCCTAACCCTAGCCCTGGCCCTAACCCTCAATCCCTAACACTAATACTAACCCTTAAACCCTAACACTAACCCTAACGGTAACACTCTGAACCTAACCTTAACCCTAACCCTAACCCTCTATCTCTCTAAACATAACCCTAAAACTTACCCTCTAAACCTAACCCTAAGCCTAACCATAACCCTAAACCCTACCATCACACAAACCTAATCCTAACCCTAACCGTTACCCTAACCCTAACACTAAACATAACCCTAACACTTACTCTAACACTAACCCTAACCCTAAGACTAACACTAACCCTAACCATAAACCTAACCCTAACCGTAACCCTAACCCTAACCCTAACCCTAACCCTAACCCTAACCCTAACCCTCTAACTCTCTAAACAAAACCCTAACAGGTACTTTCTAATCCTAACCCTAAGCCTAACCATAACACTAAACCCAACAGTCACGCAAACCTAATGCTAACCCTAACCTTTATCCTAAGGCTAACACTAACCTTAACACTAAGCGTAACCCTAACACTAAACCTAACCCTAACACTAAACCTAACCCTAAGGTTAACACTAAATCTAACCCTCTAACCCTAAGCCTAACCCTATCCCTAACCCTAACCCTCTACCGCTCTAACCCTAACACTAACACTAACCATAATCCTAAACCTAAACCTAACCCTAACCCTAACCCTAAAACTAATCCTAACAATAACCCTCTAATGCTAACCATATCCCTAACACTAACCCGAACCGTAACCCTCTAACCCTCTAATCCTAAAGCTAACACTAAACATAACCCTAAACCTAAATCTAACAACCTAACCCTAACTCTATCAATAAGCCTCTAATCCTAACCCTCTAACCCTAACCCTAACCCTAACCCTAAAACTAACCCTAACCTTAACCCTAAACCTAACGCTCTAGCCCTCAGCCTAACTCTACTCCTAAAACTATCCCTCTAACGCTCTCACCCTAAAACTAACACTAACCCTAACCCTAACCCTAAACCTAAACCTAACCCTAACCCTAACACTAACCCTAAACCTAACCCTAACCTTAACCCTAAAACTAATCCTGACTCTAAACCTAACCAAAACCTTAAACCCTAACCCTAACCCTAACCCTGAAACTAAACCTAAATCTAAATCTAAGCCTAACCCTAGCCCTACCCCTAACCCTCTATCCTTAACATTAATACTAACCCATAAACCCTAACACTAACCGTAACGGTAACCCTCTGAGCCTAACCTTAACCCTAACCCTAACCCTAAACCTCTAACACTCTAAACATAACCCTAACACTTACCTTCTAAACCTAAACCTAAGCCTAAAAATAACCCTAAACCCTAGCGTCACCCAAACCTAATCCTAACCCTAACCATTACTCTAACCCTAACACTTACTCTAACACTAACCCTAAACCTAATACTAAAACTAACCCTAACCATAAACCTAACCCTAACCCTAACCCTAACCCTAAACCTAAGATTAAACCTAACCCTAACTGTAACTCTAACCCTTACCCTAATCCTAGCACCTAACACTAACCCTAATCCTAAACCTAAGCCTTACCATAAACCTAACATTAACCCCAACCCTAACCCTCTAACTCTAAGACTATCCCTATCCCTAACCCTAACCCTCTAATATTCTAACCCTAACACTAACACTAACCCTAAGCCTAACCCTAAACCTAACCCTAACCCTAACACTAACTGTAACCCTAACCCTAAACCTAAAACTAACCCTAACCATAACCCTAAACCTAAACCCTAACCCTAACCCTAACCCTGAAACTAAACCTAACTCTAACACTAAACCTAACCCTAGCCCTAGCCCTAACCCTCTAACCCTAACACTAATATTAACCCTCAAAACCTAACACTAACACTAACCGTAACGCTCTAACCTTACCTTAATCCCAACCCTACCCAAAACACTCTATCTAAACATAACCCTAAAACTAACCATCTAATCCTAACCCTAAGCTTAACCATAACCCTAAACCCAACTGTCACCCAAACCTAATCCTAACCCTAACCGTTACGTTAACCCTAACACTAACCCTAACCATAACACTTACACTAACCCTAACACTAACCCTAACCATAACTCTAACACAAACCCTAAACATAAACCTAACCCTAACCATAACCCTTACACTAATCCTCTCACCCTAAACATAATCCCAAACCTAGCCCTAACCCTCAACATAACCCGAAACCTAACCCTTACCGAATCCTTACACTTACACCAAACCTAACCCTAAACCTAACCTATCCCTAACACTAATTCTAACCCTAACTGTAACTCTAAACCTAACCCTAACACCTAACACTAACCCTAGCCCTAACACTAACTCTAAACCTAAACCCTAACACAAACCTTAATTCTAACCCTAACATTAACAGTAATTCTAAATTTAACCCTAACCCTATCCATAACCATAACCCTAACACTAACCATGCAATCGTCTAACCCTAGACCTAAACCTAAACTTAACCCTAACCCGAACCCTAACCCTAATCCTCTAACCATAAGTCTAACCATAATCCTCTAACGTGATCCCTAACCCTAACCCTAATCCTAACAATAGCCCTCTAATGCTAACCATATCCCTAACACTAACTCGAACTTTAACACTCTAATCCTCTAACCCTAACCCTAACAATAACCCTAATTCTAACCCTAACCCTAAAACTAACACTCTAACTCTAACCATATCCCTAAGCCTCTAAACCAAACCCTAACCCGAACTGTAAACCTAACACTCTAACCCGAACCATAACCATAACCCTAACCCTAACACTAAACCTAACCTCTAACCCTAACGCTAACCCTGACACTAAGACCAAACCTAACGCTCTAAAACTAACCCTAACGCTAACCCCAACCCCTTAAACCTAACCATAACCATAACCCTAAGCCTAAACATCCAACCCTCTAACGCTAAACCTAACACTCACCCTAAACCAAATACTAACCATAACGCTAACCCTAACACTAAACCTAATCCGAAACCTAAGCCCTACCCTAAACCTAACCTTAACCCTAACTCTAACACTCTAACTCTAAGCCTAACCCTACCCTTAACCCTATCCCTCTAACGCTCTAACCCTTATACTAACCCTAACCTGAAACCTAAACCTAACCCTAACCCTAACCTTAACCCTAAACCTAACGCTAACCCTAACCCTAAAACTAACCCTAACCCTAACCCAAACCCTAAACCGTAATGCTAACCCTAACCCTAAAAGTAACCCTAACTCTAACCCTAACCTTAAACCTATCCCCAGCCCTAACCCTCAATCCCCAACAGTAACACTAACCCTCAAACCCTAACACTAAACCTAACCCTAATCCTAACCCTAACCCTAAAACTAACACTCTAACCCTAACCTTAACCCTAACACTAAACCTAGCCCTCACCCTAACCCTCTAACTCTCTAAACATAACCCTAACACTTACCTTCTAATCGTAACCCTAAGCCTAACCATAACCCTAAACCCAACTGTCACCCAAACCTAATCCTAACCCTAACCGTTACGTTAACCCTAACACTAACCCTAACCATAACACTTACACTAACCCTAACACTAACCCTAACCATAACTCTAACACAAACCCTAAACATAAACCTAACCCTAACCATAACCCTTACACTAATCCTCTCACCCTAAACATAATCCCAAACCTAGCCCTAACCCTCAACATAACCCGAAACCTAACCCTTACCGAATCCTTACACTTACACCAAACCTAACCCTAAACCTAACCTATCCCTAACACTAATTCTAACCCTAACTGTAACTCTAAACCTAACCCTAACACCTAACACTAACCCTAGCCCTAACACTAACTCTAAACCTAAACCCTAACACAAACCTTAATTCTAACCCTAACATTAACAGTAATTCTAAATTTAACCCTAACCCTATCCATAACCATAACCCTAACACTAACCATGCAATCGTCTAACCCTAGACCTAAACCTAAACTTAACCCTAACCCGAACCCTAACCCTAATCCTCTAACCATAAGTCTAACCATAATCCTCTAACGTGATCCCTAACCCTAACCCTAATCCTAACAATAGCCCTCTAATGCTAACCATATCCCTAACACTAACTCGAACTTTAACACTCTAATCCTCTAACCCTAACCCTAACAATAACCCTAATTCTAACCCTAACCCTAAAACTAACACTCTAACTCTAACCATATCCCTAAGCCTCTAAACCAAACCCTAACCCGAACTGTAAACCTAACACTCTAACCCGAACCATAACCATAACCCTAACCCTAACACTAAACCTAACCTCTAACCCTAACGCTAACCCTGACACTAAGACCAAACCTAACGCTCTAAAACTAACCCTAACGCTAACCCCAACCCCTTAAACCTAACCATAACCATAACCCTAAGCCTAAACATCCAACCCTCTAACGCTAAACCTAACACTCACCCTAAACCAAATACTAACCATAACGCTAACCCTAACACTAAACCTAATCCGAAACCTAAGCCCTACCCTAAACCTAACCTTAACCCTAACTCTAACACTCTAACTCTAAGCCTAACCCTACCCTTAACCCTATCCCTCTAACGCTCTAACCCTTATACTAACCCTAACCTGAAACCTAAACCTAACCCTAACCCTAACCTTAACCCTAAACCTAACGCTAACCCTAACCCTAAAACTAACCCTAACCCTAACCCAAACCCTAAACCGTAATGCTAACCCTAACCCTAAAAGTAACCCTAACTCTAACCCTAACCTTAAACCTATCCCCAGCCCTAACCCTCAATCCCCAACAGTAACACTAACCCTCAAACCCTAACACTAAACCTAACCCTAATCCTAACCCTAACCCTAAAACTAACACTCTAACCCTAACCTTAACCCTAACACTAAACCTAGCCCTCACCCTAACCCTCTAACTCTCTAAACATAACCCTAACACTTACCTTCTAATCGTAACCCTAAGCCTAACCATAACCCTAAACCCAACTGTCACCCAAACCTAATCCTAACACTAACCCTAACCCTAACACTAATCATAACACTTACTCTTACCCTAAACCTAACCCTAACCCTAACCCTAAACCTATTCTTAATCCTAACACTAACCCTAACACTCTAACCCTAAGCCTAACCCTATCCCTAACCCTAACCCTTTAACGTTCTAACCCTAACACTAACACCAACCCTAAACCTAACCCTAACCGTAACCCTAAAACTAACCCTAACCCAAACCCTACACCCTAACCCTAACCCTAAAACTAACCCTAACTCTAAAGCTAAACCTCACCCTAGCCTTAGCCCTAACCCTCTAACCCTAAACCGAATACTAACAATCAAACCCTAACCCTAACCCTAACTATAACACTAACCTGAATCCCCACGCTAACCCTAACCCTCTAACTCTCTAAATATAACCTGAACACTTACCCTCTAAACCTTACCCTAAGCCTAACCATAACCCTAAACCCAACCATCACCCAAAACTAATAATAACCCTAAACGTTACCCTAACCCTAACACTAACCCTAACCCTAACACTTACTCTTACCCTAGCCCTAACCCTAACCCTCTAACACTAACCCTAAACCTAACACTCTCACCCTAAATGTAACACCAACCTAACCCTAACCCTCACCCTAAACCTAAACCTTACCCTTAACCTAAACCTTACCCTTACCCCAACCCTAACCGTAAACCTAACCTAACCCTAACAGTAAATCTAACCTTAACTGTAACTCTAACCCTAACCCTAACACCTAACATTAACACTAGCCCTAACAACTAACCCTAACCCTCAACCCTAACACAAACCTTAACCCTAAACCTAACAATAACAGTAATTCTAACTCTAAACCTAACCCTATCCATAACCATAACACTAACACTAACCATCCAGTTGTCTAACCCTAGCGCTAACCCTAACGCTTTCCCTGAACTGAACCGTAAACCTAACACTCTAACCATAATCTAACCATAATCCTCTAACCTGAACCATAACACTAAACCTAATCCTAACAATAACCCTCTAATGCTAACCATATCCCTAACACTAACACAAACCCTAACCCTCTAATGCTCTAACCTTAACTCTAAGCCTAAACCTAACCCTAATCCTAAATCTAGCACACTAAGCCTAACCCTATTAATTAGACTCTAAACCTAACCCTCTATCCCTAACCATAACCCAAAACTTAACCCTAACACTAAACCTAACGCTAACCCTGACCCTAAGACCAACCCTATCCCTCTAAACCTAACCCTAACGCTAACCCCAACCCTCTGAACCTAACCATAACCATAACCCTAACCGTAAACAACCAACACTCTAACCCTAAACCTAACATTAACCCTAACACAAATACTAACCGTAACGCTAACCCTAACACTAAGCCTAATCCTAAACCTAAGCCTTACCATAAACCTAACCTTAACCCTAACCCAAACCCTCTAACCCTAAGCCTAACCCTACCCCTAACCCTATCCCTCTAATGCTCTAACACTAGCACAAACACTAAACCTAACCCTAACCCTAAACCTAACACTAAGACTAACACTAACGCTAACCCTAATCTTAAAACTAACCCTAACCCTAACCCTAACCTTAACCGTAAACCCTAAGCCTAACCCTAACCCTGAAACTAACCCTGAATCTAACCCTAAGCCTAACCATATCCCTAGCCCTAACACTCTATCCTTAACAGTAATACTAACCCTCAAACCCTAACAATATCCCTAACTGTAACACACTAAACTTAGCTTTAACCCTAACACTAACCCTAACCCTCTAACTCTCTAAACATAACCCTAACACTTACCCTGTAAACCTAAGCCTAAGCCTAACCATAACCTTAAAAATTACCATCACCCAAACCTAATCCTAACCCTATCCGTTACCCTAATGCTAACACTAACCTTAACCATAAACCTAACCCTAACCATAACCATAACCCTAACATGCTCACCCTAAATGTAACCCCAAACCTAACCCTAACCCTCACCCTAAAACTAAACCTAACGCTTAACCTAAACCGTGCACTTACCCCAACCCTAAACGTAAACCTAACCCTAACCCTAACACTAAATCTAACCCTAACTCTAATTCTAACCAAAACATTAACCCTAACACCTAACACTAACACTAGCCCTAACACTAACCCTAACCCAAACCCTAAAAAAACCTTACCCCTACCCCTAACAGTAACAGTAACTCTAAATCTAACCCTAACCCTATCCATAACCATAACCCTAACACTAACAATCCAATCGCCTAACCCTAGCCCTAAACCTAACTCTAAGCCTAACACTCACCCGAAACCTAAACCTAACCCTAACCCTAAAACTAACACTCTAACCCTAACCCTATCCCAAAGACTCAAACCCTAACCCGAACCCGAACCCTAAACCTAAACTCTAACCCTCTGACCCTAACCATAACACTAATACTAAAACTAACACTGAATCTAAACTCAAATCCTAACACTAACACTTACCCTAAGACCAACCCTAGCTCTCTAAACCGAACCCTAACGCTAACCCCAACCCTCTAAACCTAACCATAACCATAACCCTAATCCTAAAATTCCAACGTTTTAACCCTAAACCTAACTCTAAACCGAATCCTAATATTAACCAAAATGCTAACACTAACACTAACCCTAATCTTAAACCTAAGCCTTACCCTAAACCTAAATTTAACCCTCACCCTAACACTCTAACCCTATGCCTAACCCTATCACTAACACTAAACTTCTAATGCTCTAACCCTAACACTAACCCTAACCCTAAACCTAATACTAAAACTAACCCTAACCCTAACACTAACCCTAAACCTAACCCTAATTATAACACTAAAACTAAACTTAACCCTAACTCTAACCCGAAAACTAACCCTAAACCCTAACCCTAACCTTAACACTCAAAATAACCCTTACTCTAAACCTAACCCTAAACCTAACCCTAAACCTAACCCTAACCCTAACCCTAACCCAACTGTCACCCAAACCTAATCCTAACCCTAACCGTTACCCTAACACTAACACTAACCCTAACCCTAACACTCTTCTTACCCTAACCCTAACCCTAACCCTATCCCTAAACCTAACCCTAACCGCTAACCCTAACACTCACCCTAACCCTAACCCTAAACCTAAACCTAAACCTAACACTAACACTAACACTAACACTAACCCTAACCCCAACCCTAAACCTAACCCTAAGCCTAAAAACTAACCCTAACCCTAACCCTGAATACTAACCATAACCCTAACCCTAAACTTAAAACTAACCCTAACTCTAACCGTAACCCTAACACTATCCCTAGCCCTAACCCAATAACCCTTACACTAATACGAACCCTCAAACCCTAACACTAACCCTAAACGTAACTCTTTAAACCTAACCTTAACCATCACCCGAACCCTAACCCTCTAACTCTCTAAACATAACCCTAACACTTACCCTCTATTCCTCTATTCCCTAAGCCTAACCATAACCCTAAACCCAACCGTCACCCAAACCTAATCCTAACCCTAACCGTTACCTGAAACCTAACACTAACCGTAACCCTAACCCTAACACTTACTCTAACCCTAACCCTAAAGCTAACACTAACACTAACACTAACCCTAACCATAAACCTAACCCTAACCATAGCCCTAACTCTAACACTCTCACCCTAAACGTAACCCCAATCCTCATCCTAACTCTCACCCTAAACCTAAACCTAACCCTTACCTAAACCTTACCCTTTCTCCAACCCGAACACTAACCCTAACCTTAACCCTAACACCTAACACTAACCCTAACCCTAAACCCGAACACAAACCATAACCCTAAACCTAACAATAACAGTAACTCTACCTCTAAACCTAACACTATCCATAAACATAACCCTGTCACTAACCATCCAATCCTATAACCCTATCCCTAACCCTAATCATTACCCTAAACCGAATCCTAACCCAAACCCTCTCGCCATAAGTCTAACCATAATCCTCTAACGTGATCCCTAACCCTAACCCTAATCCTAACGATAACCCTCTAATGCTAACCATAAACCTAACACTGACCCGAACCCTAAAACTCTAACCATCTAACCTTAATCCTAACCCTAAACCTAACCCTAACCTTAAACTAACACTCTAACCCTAAACCTATCCCTAAGCCTCTAACCCTAACCCTAATCTGAACCCCAAAACTAACCTCTACCCGTCTGACCCTAACCATAACTCTAACCTAACACTAACACTAAAGCTAACCTCGAATCCAACGCTAACCCTGACGCTAAGTCCAACCCTAACCCTCTAAACCTAACCCTAACGCTAACAACAACCCTCTAAACCTAACCAAAACCATAACCCTAACCCTAAACATCCAACCCTAACCCTAACCCTCAAACCCTAAGCCTAACACTACCCCTAAGCCTATCCCTCTAACGCTCTAAACCTAACACTAACCCTAACTCTAACCCTAAACCCTAACCCTAACTCTAACCTTAAACCTAACCCAAGCCCTAGCCCTGACCCTCTAACCCTAACACTAATACTAACCCTCAAACACTAACACGAACCCTAACAGTAACCCTCTAACCCTAACCTTAATATCAACCCTAACCCTAACCCTCTAACTCTCTAAAGATAACCCTAACACTTACCCGCTAATCCTAATGCTAAGCCTAAACATAATCTTAAACCCAACTGTCACCAAACCTAATCCTAACGCTAACTGTTACCCTGACCCTAACACCAAGCCTAACCCTAGCCCTCTAACCATAAGTCTAACCATAATCCTTTAACATGAACCATAACCCTAAGCCTAATCCTAACAATAACACTCTAACCATATTCTTAACACTAACTAGAACCTTAACCGTCTAACCCTCTAACCCTAACCCTAAACCTAAGCCTAACCCTAAACTAACACTCTAACCCTAACCCTATCACTGAGCATCTAACTCAAACCCTAAACCCTAAACCTCCACACCTCTAACCCTAACCATAACCTTAACCCTAACCCTAACCCTAGCACTAAACCTAAGCTCTAACGCTATCGCCAACCCTGACCCTAAGACCAACCTCAACCCTGTAAGCCTAACCCTAACACTAACCCCAACCCTCTAAACCTAACCATAACTATAACCCTAACCCTAAACATCCAATCCTCTAAACCTAAACCTAACCCTAACCCTAACCCTAAAACTAACAGTAACACTAACCCTAACACTAAACCTAATCCTAAACCTAATCCTTACCCTAAACTTAACATTAACCCTAACCCTAACCCTCTAACCCTAAGCCTATCTCTACCCCTAACCCTACCGAACTAACGCTCTAACCCTAACACTTACACTAACCTTAACCCTAACCGTAACATTACCCTAACCCTAACAATAACCCTAACCATAACACTAACCCTAAAACTAAACCTAACGCTAAACCTAACCCTAACCCTAACCCTAAATCTAACCATAACCCAAACCCTAGCCCTAGCCCTAACCCTCTAACCCTAACACTAATACTAACCCTCAAATCATAACACTCACCCGAACCATAACCCTTTAACCCTAACCATAACCCCAAACCAAACGCTAACCCTCTAACTCGCTAAAGATAACCCATAACACTTACCCTCTAATCCAAACCCTAAACCTAACAATAACCCTAAACCCTACCGTCACCCAAACCTAATCCTAACCCTAACCGTTACCCTAACCCTAACACTAACCCTAAACCTAACACTTACTCTAACCCTAACCCTAACAATAACACTAACACTAACCCTAACCCTAACTGTAAACGTAACACTAACCATAACCCTAACTCTAACACTGTCACCCTAAACGTAACCCAAAACCTAACCCTAACCCTCACCCTCACCCTCACCCTAAACCTAAACCTAAATCTTAACCTAAACCTTACCCTTACCCGAACCTTAACCCTAAACCTAAACTAACCCTGACACTAAATCTAACCCTAACTGTAACTCTAAACCTAAACCTAAACCTAACACTAACTCTAGCCCTAACAATAACCCTAACCCTAAACCCTAACACAAACCTTAACCCACACCCTAACAGTAACAGTAACTGTAACTCTAAACCTAACCCTATCCATAACCATAACCCTAACACTAACCATCGAATCGTATAACCATCGCCCTAACCCTAACACTTACCCTAACCCGCACTCTAACCCTAAACCTCTAACCATAAGTCTAACCATAATCCTCTAACGTGAAAACTAACTCTAACCCTAATCCTAACAACTAACTCTAATCCTAATCCTAAAAATAACATAACAATAACAATAACATAATCCTAACATAATCCTCTAATGCTAACCATATCCCTAACACTCACCCGAATCCTAACCCTGTAACCCTCTAAACCTAAACCTAACCCTAAAAGTAAACTTAAACCTAACCCTAAAACTAACATTCTAACCCTAACTCTATCCCTATGCCTCTAACCCTAACCCTAACCCGAACCCTAAACCTATCACTCTAACCCTGTAACCCTAACCAAAACCTTAACCCTAACCCTAACACTAAACCTAACCTCTAACCCTAACGCTAACCCTGACGCTAAGAGCAACCCTAAACCTCAAAACCTAACCCTAACGCTAACCCCAACGCTAAAAACCTAACCATAAGCATAACCCTAACCTTAAACATCCAACCCTCTAACCCTAAACCTAACCCTAATCCTAACCCTAAACCTAACCCTAAACCTAAACCTAAATCCAAACCTTACCCTAACCCTAACCCTCTAACCATAAGTCTAACCATAATCCTCTAACGTGAACCCTAGCCCTAACCCTAATCATAACAATAACACTCTAACACTAACCATGTGCCTAACACTAACCCGAACCCTAACCCTCTAACCCTCTAACCCTAACCCTAACCCTAAACCTAACCCTAACCCAAAAACTAACACTCTAACACTAGCCCTATCCCTAAGCCTCTAACCCTAACCCTAACCGAACACTAAACCTAAACTCTAACCCTCTGACACTAACAATAACGCTAACACTAACCCTAACACTAAACCTAACCTCTAATCCTAATGTTAACCCTGACCCTAAGACCAACCCTAACCCTCTAAACCTAACCCTAACGCTAACCCCAACTCTTTAAACATAACCATAACCATAACCCTAATCCTAAACATCCAACATTATAACCATAAACCTAACACTAACACTGATCCTAATACTAACCATAATGCTAACCCTATCACTAACACTAATCCTAAACATAAGCCTTAACCTAACCCTAACCCTAACCCTAACCTTAATCCTCTAATGCTAAGCCTAACAGTATCAGTAACACTAAACCTCTAACGCTCTAACCATAACACTAACACTAACCCTAACCGTAAGCCTAAAGCTAAAACTAATCATAACACTAACCTTAAACCTAACTCTAACCCTAAAACTAAACCTAACCCTAACCCTAACCATAAAACTAACCCTAAACTCTAACCCTAACCCTAACCCTAGCACTAGCCCTAACCCTCTAACCCTAACACTAATACTAACCCACAAACCCTAACACTAACCCTAACCATAACCCTCTAACCCTAACCTTAAACCGAACCCTAACCCTTATCCTCTAACTCTCTAAACATAATCCTAACACTTACCCTCTAATCCCAAATGTACGACTAACCATAACCCTAAAACCAACTTTCAGCCAAACCAAATCCTAACCCTACCCGTTACCCTAACCCTAACACTATCCGTAACCCTAACACTTACTCTAACCCTAACCCTAAAACTAACACTAACACTAACCCTGACCATAATCCTAACCCTAACAATAACTCTAACCCTAACATTCTCACCCTAAACATAACCCCAACCCTAACCCTAACCAGCAACCTAACCCTGAACCTAACCCTAACCATAACCCTAACCCTAACACTCTCACCCTAAACGTAACCCCAAACGTAACCCTAACCCTCACCCTCACCCTAAACCTAAACCTAAAACTTAACCTAAACCTTACCCTTACCGCAACCCTAACTCTAAACCTGAACTAACCCTAACACTAAATCTAACCCTAACTGGAACTCTAACCCTAACACTAACCCTAACATCTAAAACTAACCCTAGCCCTAACCCTAAACTTAACCCTAAACTCTAACACAAACCTTAACCCTAACCCTAACAGTTACAGTAACTCTAACTGTAACCCTAACCCTATCCATAACCATAACCATAATCCTAACACTAACCATCCAATCGTCTAACCCTAATCCTAAAATTAACCCTCTAATTCTAACTATATCCCTAACACTAACACGAACCCTAATGCTCTAACCCTCTAACCCTAACCCTAACCCTAACCCTAAATTTAACCCTAACCCTAAAACTAACACTCTAACTCTAACCCTATCCCTAAGCCTCTAACCCTAACCCTAACCCAAACCCTTAACCTAACACTCTAACCTATAACCCTAACCATAACCCTAACCCTAACACTAACAATAAACCTAACCTCTAAACCTAACGCTAACCTTGACACTAAGACCAACCCTAACCCCCTAATCCTAACCGTAACTCTAACCCAAAATCTCTCAACCTATCCATAATGAAAACTCTAACCTTAAACATCCAACCATCTAACCTTAAACCTAACTAAACCCTAACCCTAACACTAACCCTAATCCAAAACCAAAGCCTTACCCTAAACCTAACATAATCCTAACCTTAAACCTCTAACCCTAAGCCTAACCCTAGCCCTAACACTATCCCTCTAAGGCTCTAACCTAAAATTAACGCTAACCCTAACCCTAACACTAAACCTAATCCTAAACCTAACACTAACCCTAATGCTAACCCTAAACCTAAAACTAACCTTAACCTAACCCTAAAACCTAACCCTAAACGTCTAACTTTCTAAATAAAACCCGAACACTTACCGTCTAATCCTAACACTTAGCCTAACCATAACCCTAAACCCAACCGTCACCCAAACCTAAGCCTAACCATAACCGTTACCCTAACAATAACCCTAAAACTACCACTAACCTTAGCACTAACCGTAAAACCTAACCCTAACTCTAACCCTAAAACTAACCCTAACTCTAACCCTAAAACTAACCCTATCCCTAGCCCTAACCCTCTATCCCTAACACTAATAATAAGACTCAAACCCTAACACTAACACTAACTGGAGCCCTCTAACCCTAACCTAAACCCCCACCCTAACCATAACCCTCTAACTCTCTAAATATACCCCGAAGACTTACCCTCTAAGACTTACCCTAAGCCTAACCATAACCCTAAACCCAACTGTCACCCAAACCTAAACTTAACCCTAACCGTTACACTAACCCTAACCCTAACCCTAACCCTAACCGTAACCCTAAGCCTAAATCTAATCCTAACACTAACCATAGCCCTAGCCTTAACCCTCTAACCCTAACACTAATACTAATCCTCAAATCATAACACTAACCCGAACAGTAACCCTCTAAACCTAACCTTAACCCTCACCCTAACCCTAACCCTCTAACTCTCTAAACATATCCCTATCTCTTACCCTCTAATCCTAACCCTAAGCCTAACCATAATCCTAAACCCAACCATCACCCAAACCTAATCCTAACCCTAAATGTTACCCTAAACCTAACACTAACCCTAACCCTAACACTTACTCTAAACCTAACCCTAACCCTAACACTAACAATAACACCAACCCTAACCCTAACCGTAACCCTAACACTAACACTAACCCTAACCCTAACCCTAAATCTAAACCTAACCCTAACACTAACCCTAACCCTCTAACCCTAAGGCTAACCGTATCCCTAACCCTAACCCTCTAACGCTCTGACCCTAAAACAAACACTAACCCTAACCCTAACCCTAAACCCTAACCCTAACCCTCTAACTCTCTCAACATAACCTAACACTTACCCTCTAATCCTAACCCTAAGCCTAACCATAATCCTAAACCCACCCATCACCCAAACATAATCCTAAACCTAACCGTTACCCTAACCCAAACACTAACCCTAACCCTAACACTTACTCTAAATCTAACCCTAACCCTAACACTAACACTAACACTAACCCTAACCCTAACTCTAACACTAACACTAACCCTAACCCTAGCCCTAAATCTAACCCTAACCCTAACACTAACCCTAACACTCTAACCCTATGGCTAACACTATCCCTAACCCTAACCCTCTAACGCTCTGACCCTAAAACTCACAATAACCCTAACCCTAACCCTAACCCTCACCGTAACCCTAAACCTAACCATTAACCTAAACCTTACACTTACCTCAACCCTAACCCTAAACCTAACCTCACCCTAACACAAAATCTAACCCTAACTCTAACTCTAACCCTAACCCTAACCCTAACACCTAACACTAACACTAGCGCTAACACTAACCCTAAACCTAAACCCGAACACAGACCTTAACCCTAATCCTAACAGTAACAGTAACTCTAACTCTAAACCTAAGCATATACTTAACCATAACCCTAACACTAACCATCCAATCATCTAACCCTAGCACTAACCCTAACCCTTAACCTAAACCGAACCCTAACCCTAACCCTCTAACCATAAGTCTAACCATAATGCTCTACGTGAACCCTAAACCTAACCCTCATTCTAACAATAACCCTCTAATGCTAACCATATCTCTAACACTAAGCCGAACCCTAACGCTCTAACCCTCTAACAATAACCCTAACCCTAAATCTAACACTCTAACCCTAACCCTATCAATAAGCCTCTAAACCTAACCCTCTAACCCTAACGATAACCCTAACCCTAACACTAACACTAAACCTAACCTCTAACCCTAACGCTTACCCTGACCATAAGATCAACCCTAACCCACTAAACCTAACACCCTAATGCTAACATCAACCCTCTAAACCTTACCAAAACCATAACCCTAACCCAAAACATCCAACCCTCTAACCCTAAAACTAAACCTAACCATAATACTAACCGTAACGCTAACGCTAACACTAACCCTAATCCAAAACCTAAGCCTTACACTAAACCTAACTTTACCCCTAACCCTAACCCTCTATCCTAAGCCTAACCCTCCCCATAACACTATCCCTCTGACTCTCTAACCCTAACACTAACACTAACCCTAAAACTATCCCTAAACCTAACCCGTACCCTAATCCTAACCCACTAACCAAAAGTCTAACCATAATTCGCTAACGTGAACCCTAACCCTAATCCTAACAATTACCCTCTAACGCTAAGCATATGCCTAACAATAACCCAAACCCTAACCCTCTAACCCTCTAACCCTAACCCTAACCCTAACCCTAAACCAAACCCTAAACCTAAAACTAACACTCAAACGATAGCCCTATCCTTAGACTCTAACCCCAACCCGAACCCGAACCCTAAACCAAAACTCTAACCCTCTGACCGTAACCATAACCCTAACCCTAACACTAACCCTAACACTAAACCTAACCTCTAATCCTAACACTAACCCTGACCCTAGGACCAACCATAACCCTCTAAACCTAACCCTAACGCTAACCCCAATCCTCTAAACCTACCCATAACCATAACCCTAATCCTAACAATCCAACATTCTAACCCTAAACCTAACACTAACACTAATCCTAAAACTAACCATAATGCTAACCCTAACACTAACCCTAATCCTAAACCTAAGCCTTACCCTAACCCTAACCCTAACCCTATCCCCAAACATCCAACCATCTAACCCTAAACCTAACCCTAACCCGAAACCTAATACTAACCGTAACGCTAACCTTAACACTAAACCTAATCCGAAACCTAAGCCTTACTCTAAACCTAACCTTAATGCTAACCCTAACACTCTAACCCTAAGCCAAACCCAAGCCCTAACCCTATCCCTGTAATGCTCTAACCCTAACACTAACCCTAACCCTAACCCTAACCCTAACCCTAACCCTAAACCTAAACCTAAGCCTAAACCTAACCCTAACCCTAACCCTAACCCTGACCCTAACCTAAAACTAACCCTAACCCTAACCCTAAAACTAACACTAACCCTAACCATAAACCTAAATGCTAACCCTAACCCTGAAACTAACCATAAATCTAACCCTAAGCCCAACCCTATCCCTAGCCCTAACCCTCTATCCCTAAAACTAATAATAACCCTCAAACCCTAACACTAACGCTAACCATAACCCTCTAAAGCTAACCTTAACTCTAACCCTAGACATAACCCTCTAACTCTCTAAACATAATCCTAACACTTACCCTCGAAAACGAACCCTAAGCCCAACCATAACCTTAAACCCTACCGTCACCCAAACCTAATCCTAACCCTAACCGTTACCCTAACCCTAACATTAACACTTACTCTAACCCTAACCATAACCCTAACACTAACACTAACCCTAACCACAAAGCTAACCCTAACCATAACCCTAACCCTAACACTGTCACCCTAAACGTAACCCCAAAGCTAACCCTAAACCTCACCCTAACCCTAAACCTAACCCTTAACCTAAACCTTGCCCTTAACCACAACCCTAACCCTAACCCTAACCCTAACCTTCTAACCCTCTAACCCTAAACCCAGCCCTAACACTAAACCTAACCCTAACCCTAAAACTAAAACTCTAAACCTAGCCCTATCCTTCGCCTCTTACCCTAACCCTAATCCTAACCCGAAACCAAAACTCTAACCCTCTGACCCTAACCATAACCCTAACCCTAACCCTAACCCTAACAGTAAACCTAACCTCTACTCCTAACGCTAACCCAGACCCTAAGATCAACCCTAATCCTCTAAACCTAACCCTAACGCTAAACCCAACCTTCTAAACCTAACCATAACCATAACCCTAATCCTAGACATCCAAAATTCTAACCCTAAAACTAACACTAACACTAAATCGTAATACTAACCATAATGCTAACCCTAACCCTAACCCTAACCCTCTAACGCTAAGCCTAACCCCATCCCTAACACTAAACCTCTGACTCTCTAACCTTAACAGTAACACTAACCCTAACCCTAAACCTAAAACTAATCATAACACTAAACATAACCCAAAATCTAAACCTAAAACTAACCCTAACCCTAATTCTAACCCTAACCCTAAAACTACCGCTAAACCCTAACCCTAATCTTAAACCTAAAACTAACCCTAACTCTAACCCTAAACCTAACCCTAGCCCTAGCCATAACCCTCTAACTCTAACACTAATACTAACCCTCAATCCCTAACACTAACACTAACAGTAACCCTCTAACCCTAACCTTAACCCCAACCCTAACCCTAACCCTCTAACTCTCTAAACATAACCCTAACACTTACCCTCTAATCCTAACCCTAAGCCTAACCATAACCCTAAACCCAACCGTCAGCCAAACCAAACCTTCACCCTAACCATTACCCTAACACTATCCCTAACCGTAACACTTACTCTAACCCTAACACTAACCCTAACACTAACACTAACCCTAGCCATAAACCTAACCTTAACCCTAACCCTAACACTCTCACATTAAGCGAAACCCCAAACCTAACCCTTACCCTCACCCTAACACTAAACCTAAACCTTAACATAAACCTTACCCTTACCCGAACCCTATCCCTAACACTAACCATAAATCTATCCCTAACCCTAAACCCTAATCCTAACCCTAAACCTTAAACTAACCCTAACTCTAACCCTAACCATAACCCTATCCCTAGCCTTCACCCTCCATACCTAACACTAATACTAACACTCAAACCCTAACACTAACCCTAACTGTAACCCTCTAACCCTAACCTTAACCCTAACCCTAACCCTAAACCTCTAACTCTCTAAACATAACCCTAACACATACCTTCTAATCCTAAACCTAGCCCTAACACACTAAACCCAACCGTCACCCAAACCTAATGTTAACCCTAACCTTTACCCTAACCCTAACACTAACCCAGCCCTTACACTTACACTTACTCTAACCCTAACCCTAACCCTAACCCTAAAACTAAACCTAACCCTAACCCTAAACCTAACACTAACCCTAAACCTAACCACTAACACAAACCTTAACCCTAACCCTAACAGTAACAGTAACTCTAACTCTAAACCTAACCTTATCCATAACTATAACCCTAACACTAACAATCCAATCGTCTAACCCTAGCCCTAAACCTAACCCTAACCATAACGCTAACCCTAAATCTAAACCTAAACCTAACCCTTACCCTATCCCGAACCCTAACCCTAACTCTCTAACCTTAAGTCTAACCATAATCCTCTACCGTGAACCCTAACCCTAACCCAAATTCTAACAATAACCCTCTAACGCTAACCATATGCCAAACACTAACCCGAACCCTAACCCTCTAACCCTCTAAACCTAACCCTAACCCTAACACTAAACCTAACCCTAACGCTAAAACTAACACTCTAACCCTAGCCCTATCCTTTGCCTCTAACCCTAACCCTACCCGAACCCTAAACCAAAACTCTAACACTCTGACCCTAACGATAACCCTAACCGTAACCCTAACCCTAACAGTAAAGCAATCCTGTCATCCTAACGCTAAACCTGACCCTAAGACCGACCCAAACCCTCTAAACCGAACCCCAACGCTAACCCCAACCTTCTAAACCTAACTGTAACCATAACACTAATCCTAAACATCCAACATTCTAACCCTAAACCTAACACTAACACTAATCCTAATACTAACCATAAGGCTAACCCTAACAATAACCCTAATCCTAAACCTAAGCCTTACCAAAACCTAACCTTAACCCTAACCCTAACCCTCTAACACTAAACCTAACCCTATACCTAACCCTAAACCTTTAACACTCTAACACTAACACTAAAACTAACCCTAACCCTAACCCTAACACTACCCTAACTGTAAACAAAAACCTAACCCTAACAATAAACTTATCCCTAACTCTAATGCTAGAATTAACCCTAAGCCTAACTCTAACCCTAACCCTAAAACTACCCCTAAACCCTAACCCTAACGCTAACCCTAAAACTAACCCTAAGTCTAACCCTAACCCTAACCCTAGCCCTAGCTTTAACCCTCTAACCCTAACAATAATACTAACCCTCAAACTCTAACACTAACCTTAACAGTAACCTTCTAAACCTATCCTTCACCCCAACCCTCTAACTCTCTAAACATAACCCTAACACTAACCCTCTAATCCTAACCCTAAGCCTAACCATAACCCTAAACCCAACTGTCAGCCAAACCAAATTCTAACCCTAACTGTTACCATAACCGTAACACTATCCTTAACCCTAACAATTGCTCTAACCCTAACCCTAACCCTCACACTAACACTAACCCTAACCATAAACATAACCCTAACCATAACCCTTACCCTACACTCTCACACTCAGCGTAACCCCAAACCTAACACTAACCATCACCCTAACCCTAAAACTAAATCTTAACCTAAACCTTACCCATACCCCAAACCTATCCCTGAACCTAACCTACCCCTAACACAAAATCTAATCCTAACTGTAACTCTAATTCTAACCCTAACCCTAACACCTAACACTAACACTATCCCTAACACTAACCCTAACCCTAAACCCCAACACGAACCTTAACCCTAACCCTAACAGTAACAGTAACACTAAATATAACCCTAACCCTATCCATAACCATAACACTAACACTAACCTTCCAATCGTCTAACCCTAGGCCTAACCCTAACCCTTACCAAAACCCGAACCCTAACTCTAACCTTAACCCTAACACTAAACGTAACTTCTAATCCTAACACTAACCTTGACCCTAAGACCAACCCTAACCTTCGAAAGCTAACCATAATGCTAATCCCAACACACTAAACTTAACCATATCCATAACCCTAACACTAAACATCCAACGATCTAACCCTAAACCTTACCCTAACCCTAACCCTAATACTAACCTTATGCTAACTCTAACACTAACCCTAATCCTAAACCTAAGCCTTACGGTAAACCTAATCTTAACCCTAACCCTAACCCTCTAACACAAAGCCTAACCTTACCCCTAACACTATCTCTCTAACGCTTTAACCCTAACACTAACCCTAACCCTAACCCTAACCATAAAACTAAAACTAACCTTAACCGTAAACCTAAACCCTAACCCTAACCCTATAAATAACCCTAACTATAACCCTAATCCTAACCCTATACCTAGCCCTAACCCTCTATCCCTAACACTAATACTAACCCTCAAACCCTAACACTAACCCTAACCATAACCCTCTAACCCTAACCTTAACCCTAACCCTAACCCTAACCCTCTAACTCTCTACACATAATCCTAAAACTTACCTTCTAATGCTAACCCTAAGCCTAACTATAACCCTAAACCCAACCGTCACCCAATCCTAATTCTAAACCTAACCTTTACCCTAACTCCAACACTAACCCTAACCCTAACACTTACTCTTACCCTAACCCTAACCCTAACACTAACCCTAACCCTAACACTAAACCTATCCCTAAGCCTAACCCTCTAACGCTCTAACCCTAAAACTAACACTAACCCTAAACCTAAACCTAAAACTAACCCTAACTCTAACTCTAAACCTAAACCGAGTCCTAGCCCTACCTTTCTAACCCTAACATTAATACTAACCCTAAAACCCTAACATAACCCTAACCGTAACCCTCTAACCCTAACGTTAACCCCCACCCTAACCCTAACCCACTAACTCTCTAAAGATAACCCTAAAATTTACCTTCTAATGCTAACCCTAACCTTAACCCTAACCCTAAATATAAACGAAAACTTACACTGTAATCCTTACCCTAACCCCTACCGTCACCCAAACCTAATGCTAACCATAACCGTTACCCTAACCATAACACTAGCCCTAACACTAAAAATTACTCTAACCCTAACACTAACCCTAACACTAACACTAACCCTAACCATAAACCTAACCCTAACAATAACCCTAACCCTAACACTCTCACATTAATCGTAACCCCAAACCTAACCCTAACCCTCACCATAACCCTAAACCTAACCCTTAACCTAAACCTTACACTTACCCCAACCCTAACCATCAACCTAACCTAACCCTAACACTAAATCTAACCCTAACTGTAATTCTAACATTAAACCTAACCCTAACACCTAACACTAACTTTAGCCCTAACAATAACCCTTACCCTAAACCCTAACACCAACCTTAAACCAAACCCTAACACTAACAGTAACTCTAACTCTGACCCTAACCCTATCCATAACCATAACCCTAACACTAACCATCCAATCATCTAACACTAGCCCTAAACCTAAACCTTATCCTAACCCGAACCCTAATACTAACCATCTAAACGTAAGTCTAACCATAATCCTCTAACGTGAACCCTAACACTAACCCTAATCCTAACAATAACCCTCTAATGCTAACCATATAACTAACACTAACCTGAACCCTAACACTCTAACCCTGTAACCCTAACCCTAACCCTAAACTTAACCCTAACCCTAAATCTAACACTCTAACCCTAAAGCTATCAATAAGACTCTAGACCTAACCCTCTATCCCTAACCATAACCATAACCCTAACATTAACACTACACGTAACCTCTAACACTAACGCCAACCCTGACCCTAAGAACAACCCTAACCCTCTAAACCTAACCCTAACGCTAACCCCAACCCTCTAACCCTAACCCTAACCCTAACCCTAAACATCAAACCCTCTAGCCCTAAACCTAACACTAACCCTAACCCTAATAATAACTGTAACGGTAACCCTAACACTAATCCTAATCCAAAACCTAAGCCTTACCCTAAATCTAACATTAAACCTAACCCTAACCCTCTAACACTAACCCTAACCCTATCGCTCTAACGCTCTAAACCTAACACTAACCCTAACCCTAACCCTAACCCTAACCCTAAACCTAACCCTAACCCTAACAATAACCCTAAACCTAACCCTAAACCTAAAATTAACCCTAACCCAAACCCTACCCCTAAACCCTAATCTTAACCCTAACCCTAAAATTAACCCTAACTCTAAACCTAACCCTAACCCTAACACAAACCTTAACCCTAACCCTGACAGTAACAGTAACTCTAACTCTAAACCTAACCCTATCCCTAACCATAACCCTAACAATAACCATCCAATCGTCTATCCCTAGCCCTAAACCTAACCCTAAGCCTAACGCTAACCCTAAACCTAACCCTATACCTAACCGTTAACCTAAACTTTACTCTAACCCAAACCCTAACCCTAACTCTTTAACCATAAGTCTAACCATAATCTTCTAACGTGAACCCTAACCCTAACCCTAATCCTAACAATAACCCTCTAACGCTAACCATATGCCTAACACTAACCCGAACACTAACCCTCTAAAACTAACCCTATCCCTAACCCTAAACCAAACCCGAACCCTAAAACTAACACTCTAACCCTAGCCCTATCCTTCGCCTCGAACACTAACCCTAACCCGAACCCTAAACCTAAACTCTAAAACTCTGACGCTAACCATAACCCTAATCCTAACCCTAACCCTAACACTAAAACTAACATCTAATCCTAACGATAAGCATGACTCTAAGACCAACCCTAACGGTCTAAACCTAACCCTAATGCTAACCCCAACCCTCTAAACCTAATCATAACCATAACCCTAATCCTAAACATCCAACATTATAACCCTAAACCTAACAATAACACTAATCGTAATACTAACCATAATGCTAACCCTAACACTAATGCTAATTCTAAACCTAAGCCTTACACAAAATCTAACATTAACCCTAACCATAACCCTCTAACCCTAAGCCTAACCCTATCCCTAACCCTAAAACGTTAGCACTCTAACCCTAAACACTAACACTAACCCTAACCTTAACCCAAAACCGAAACCTAAACCTAACACAACCATAACCCTAACCCTAACCCTAACCCTAAAACTAACCCTAAACCCTAACCCTAACCCTAACCCTAAAACTAACCCTAATTCTAACCCTAATGCTAACACTAGCCCTAGCACTAACCCTCTAACCCTAACCCTAATGCTAACCCTCAAACCCTAAAACTAAAACTAACAGTAACACTCTAACCCTATCCTTAACCCAAACCCTTACCCTAACCCTCTAACTCTCTAAGCATAATCCTAACACTTACCCTCTAATCCTAACCCTAAGCCTAACCATAACCCTAATCCCAACCGTCAGCCAATCCAAATCCTAACCTTAACCGTTACCCTAACCCTAACACTATTCCTAACCCTAACACTTACTCTAACACTAACCCTAACCCTAACCCTCACCCTAACCCTAAACCTAACACTTAACATAAACTTTACACTTACCCCAACCCTAACCCTAAACCTAACCTAACCCTAACACTAAATCTAACCCTAACTGTAACTCTAACCCTAACCCTTACCCTAAGCCTAACACCTAACACTAACACTAGCCATAACACTAACCCTAATCCTAAACCCTAACACCAACCTTAACCCTAACACTAACAGTAACAGTAACTGTAACTCTAACCCTAACCCTATCCATAACCATAACCCTAACACTAAACATCCAATCGTCTACCCCTAGGCCTAACCCTGACACTTACCCTAACCCGAACCCTAACCCTAACTCTCTATCCATAAGTCTAACTATAGTTCTCTAACGTAAATCCTAACCCTAACCCTAATCCTAACAATAACACTCTAATGCTAACCATATCCGTAACACTAACCCGAACCCTAACCCTCTAAACCTCTAAATCTAACCCTAACCCTAAATCTAAGCCTAACCCTAAATCTAACACTCTAACCCTAACCCTATCAATAAGCCTCTAAACCTAACCCTCTAACTCTAACCATAACCATAACCCTAACACTAACACGAAACCTACCTCTAACCCTAACGCTAACCCTGACCGTAAGACCAACCCTAACCCTCTAAACCTACTCCCCTAACACTAACATTAACTCTCTAAACCTAACCATAACCATAAACATAACCCTAACCCTAAACATCCAACCTTCTAACCCTAAACCTAACTCTAACCCTAACCCTAATACTAACCGTAATGCTAACCTTACCACTAAACCTAATCCAAAATCTAAACCTTACCCTAAACCTAACCTTAATGCTAACCCTAACACTCTAACCCTAAGTCTAACGCTACCCCTAACCCTATACCTGTAACGCTCTAACCCTAAAACTAACACTAACCCTAACCCTAAACCTAACCCTAACCCTAACCCTAACACTAACCTTAACACTAACCCTAACCCTGAAACTAACCGTAAATCTAACCCTAAGCATAACCCTATCGCTAGACCTAACCCTCCATCCCTAACAATAATACTGACCCTCAAACACTAACACTAACCCTAACCATAACCCTCTAAACCTATCCTTAACTCTAACCCTAACCATAACCCTCTAACTCTCTAAACATAACCCTAACACTTAGCTTCGAAACCTAATCCTAAGCCTAACCATAAGCTTAAACCCAACCTTCACCCAAACCTAATCCTAACCCTAACCGTTACCCTCACCCTAACACTAACCCTAACCCTAACACTTACTCTAAACCTAACCATAACCCTAACACTAACACTAACCCTAACCACAAACCTAATCCTAACCATAACCTTAACCCTAACACTGTCACCCTAAATGTAACCCCAAAGCTAACCCTAACCCTAATACTAACCCTTAACCTAAACCTTCCCCTACCCCAACCTTTAACTTAACCCTAACCTAACGCTAATACTAAATCTAACACTAACAGTAACTCTAACCCACCCTAACCCTAGCACCTAACTCTAACCCTAGACCTAACATTAACCCTAACCGTAACCCTAGCACAAACCTTAACCCTAACCCTAACAGTAACAATAACTCTAACCCTAACCCTATCCATAACCATAACCCTAACACTAAACATCCAATCGTCTAACGCTAGCTCTAAACCTAACCCTAAGCCTAACGCTAACCCTAAACCGAACCCTAAACCTAACCCTTACCCTAACCTGAAACCGAACCCTAAACCTCTAACCATAAATCTAACCATAATCCTCTAACGCGAACCCTAACCCTAACCCTAATCCTAACAATAACCCTCTAACGCTAATCATATGCCTAACACAAACCCCAACCCTAAGGTTCTAAACCCTCTAACCCTAACCCTAACCCTAACACTAAACTTAACCCTAACCCTAAAACTAACACTCTAACCCTAGCCCTATCCTTCGCCTCTAAACCTAAGCCTAACTCTATCCCTAACCCTAACCCTATAACGGTCTAACCCAAACAATAACACTAGCCCTAACCCTAACCCTAAACCTAACCTTAATCCTAACCCTAACACTAACCCTAACCCTAACCCTAACCCTAACTCTAACCCTAAGCCTAACCCTATCACTAACACTAAACCGTTAATGCTCTAACACTAACACTAACACTAAACCTAACCCTAACACTAACCTAAACCAAAACCTAACCCTAACACTAAACTTAACTGTAACTCTAACCCTAATATTAACCTAACCTTAACTTTAACCCTAACCCTAAAACTACCCCTAAACCCTAAACCTAACCCTAACCCTAAAACTAACACTAACTCTATCCCTAACCTTAAACCTAGCCCTAGCTTAAACCCTCTAACCCTAACACTAATACTAACCCTCTAACTCTAACACTAACCCTAACAGTAACCCTCTAACCCTAACCTAACCCCAACCCTAACCCCAACCCGCTAACTCTCTAAACATAACCCTAACACTTACCCTCTAATCCTAACCCTAAGCCTAATCATAACCCTAAACCCAACTGTCAGCCAAACCAAATCCTAACCCTAACCGTTACCCTAATCCTAACACTACACCTAACCTTAACAATTACTCTAACCCTAACCCTAACCCTCACACTAACACTAACCCTAACCATAAACCTAAACCTAACCATAACCCTCACCCTAATACTCTCAAACTAAGCGTAACTCCAAACCTAACCCTAACCGTCACCCTAACCCTAAACCTACATCTTAACCTAATCTGTACCCGTACCCCAAACCTATCCCTGAACCTAACCTACACCTAACACTAAATCTAACCCTAACTGTAACTCTATCCCTAAAACTAACCCTAACACCTAAAACTAACAATAGCCCTAACACTAATCCTAACCCTAAACCCTAACACCAACCTTAACCCTAACACTAATATTAACAGTAACACTAAATCTAACCCTAACCCTATCCATAAACATAACTCTAACACTAACCTTCCAATCGTCTAACCCAAGCCCTAACTCTAACCCTTACAATAACCCAAACTCTAACCCTAACCCTAACCCTAGCCCTAACACTAAACCTAACCTCTAACCCTAACGCTAACCTTGAGCCTAAGAACAACCATAAACTTCTAAAATTAACCATAATGCTAACCCCAACCCACTAAACCTAACCATATCCATAACCCTAACACTAAACATCCAACCCTCTAACCCTAAACCTAACCCTAACCCTAAACCTAATACTAACAGTACGCTAAATCTAACACTAACCCTAATCCTCAACCTAAGCCTTACGCTAAACCTAACCTTAACCCTAACCCTAACCCTCTAACCCTAAGCCTAACACTACCCCTAACCCTATCCCTCTAACACTTTAACCCTAACACTAACACTAACCCTAACCCTAAACCTAAACATAATGCTAAACCTAAAACTAACCCTAACCCTGTAATGCTAACCATATTCCTATCACTAACCTGAACCCTAACCCTCTAACCCACTAACCCCAACCCTAAACATAAAAATATCCCTAACCCTAAATCTAACAGTCTAACCCTAATGCTATTAATAAGCCTGTAAACCTAACCCTGTAACCCTAACCATAACCCTAAACCTAACCCAAACACTAAACCTAACCTCTAACACTAACGCTAACCATGACCCTAAGACCAACCCTAACAATTTAAACCTAACCCTAACGCGAACCCCAACCCTCTAAACCTAACCATAACCATAACCCTATCCCTAAACATCCAACCCTCTAACCCTAAACCTAACACTTACCCTAACCCTAATACTAACCGAAACGCTAACCCTAACACTAACCCTAATGCTAAACCTAAGCCTTACCATAAACCTGAACTTAACCATAACCCTAACCCTGTAAGCCTAAGCCTAACCGTACCCCTAACCCTATAACTCTAACGCTCTAACGCTAACACTAACACGAACCCTAAACTTAACCCTAAACCCAACACTAACCCTAAAACTAACCCTAACCCTAAACCTAACCCTAACCCTAAAACTAACCCTAACCCAAACCCTAACCATAAACCCTAACCCTAACCCTAACCCGAAAACTAACCCTTAACCTAAACCTTACAATTACCCCAAGCCTAACCCTAAAACTAACATAACCTGAACACTAAATCTAACCCTAACTGTAACTCTAACCCTAACCCTAACCCTAACACCTAACAATAACACTAGCCCTAACACGAACCCTAACCTAAACCCTAACACCAACCTTAACCCTAACCCTAACAGTAACAGTGACTCTAACCCTAACCCTAACACTAACACTAACACTAACATTAACCCTAACCATAACCCTAACACTAACCATCCAATCGTCTAACCCTAGCCCTAATCCTATCCCTTACCCTAACCTGAACCCTAACCCTAACCCTAACCCTAAGTCTAACCATAATTCTGTAACATGAAGCCTAGCCCTAAACCTAGTCCTAACAATAACACTCTAATGCTATCCATATACCTAACACTACCTGAATCCTAACCCTCTAACCTTCTAACACTAACCGTAACCCTAAACCTAACCCTAACACTAAATCTAACACTCTAACCCTAACCCTATAAATAAGCCTCTAAACCTAACCCAATAACCCTATCCATAACCCTAACACTAACCGTAACACTAAACCTTCCCTCTAACCCTAAATCTAAGACTGACCCTAAGACCAACCTAACCCTCTAAACCTAACCCTAACGCTAACCGCAACCCTCTAAACCTAACCATATCCATAACCCTAACCCTAAACATCAAACCCTCTAACACTAAACCTAACAATAACCTTAACCCTAGAACTAAAAATAACGCAAACCCTAACACTAAACCTAATCCTAACCCTAAGCCTTACCCTAAAACTAACCTTATACCTAACCCTAACCCTCTAACCCTAAGCCTAACCCTACCACTAACCTTATGCCTCTAACGCTATAACCCTAACACTAACACTAACCCTAACCTTAACCCTAAACCTAACACTAAAACTAACCCTAAAAACTAACCCTAAACCCTAACAATAACCCTAACCCAGAAACTAACCCTAAATCTAACCCTAAGCCTTACCCTATCCCTAGCCCTAACCCTGTATCCCTAACACTAATACCAACCCTCAAACCCTAACAATAAGACGAACTGTAACACTCTAAACCTAACCTTAACCCTAACCCTAACCCTAATCGTCTAACTCTCTAAACATAACCCTATCACTTACCCTCTAAACCTAACCCTAATCCTAACCATAACCCTAAACCCTACCATCACCCAAACCTAATAATAACCCTAACCGTTACCATAACCCTAACAATAACCCTAACCCTGACACTTACTCTAACCCTAACCCTAACCCTAACACTAAAACTAACCCTAACCATAAACCTAACCCAAACCAAAACCCTAACCCTAACACTCTCACCCTAAACCTAACCCCAAACCTAACACTAACCCTCACCCTAACACTAAACCTAAAACTTAACCTAAACCTTACCCTTACCCAAACCCTAAGCCTAAACCTAACCTAACCCAAACACTAAATCTAACCCTAACTGTACCTCTAACCCTAACACTAAACCTAACACCTAAAACTAACACTAGCCCTAACACTAACCCTAACCCTAAACCCAAACACCAAAATTAACCCTAACCCTAACAGTAACAATAACTCTAACTCTAACCCTAAAACTATTAATAACCAAAGCCCTAACCCTAACCATCCAATTGTTTAACCCTAACTCTAACCCTAACCCTAACCTAACCCTAACCCTAAACCTAAACTTAACCCTAACACTATCCCTAACACTCTAACCCTAATCCTAACCCTATCCCAAACCCTAAACCTCTAACGCTCTAACCCTAACACTAACACTAACACTAACCCTAACCTAACCCTAACACTAAACTTAACCCTAAACCTAACCATAACCCTACAACTAACCCTAAACCTAACCCTAACTCTAAACCCTAAACCTAACCCTAAACCTAACCCTAACCCTAAACATAACCCTAACCCTAAATCTAACACTCTAATCCTAACCCTATCAATAAGCCTCTAAACCTAAGCCTCTAACCCTAACCATAACCCTAAAGCTAACCCAAACACTAAACCTAACCTCTAACCCTAACCCTAACCCTGACCCTAAGACCAACCCTAACCCTCTAAACCTAACACTACCGCTATCCCCAACCCTCTAAACCTAACCATAACCATAACCCTAACCCTAAACATCCAACCCTCTAACCCTAAACCTAACGCTAATACTAACCCTAACGCTAACCCTAACACAAACCCTAATCCTAAACCTAAGTCTTACACCAAACCTAACTTTAACCATAACCCTAACACTCTAATGCTAAGCCTAACCCTACCCCTAACCCTATCCCTCTAACGCTCTAATTCTAACACTAACACTAACACTAACCCTAACGCGAACCCTAAACCTAACCTTAAATCTAACACTAACCCTAACACTAACCCTAAACCTAACCCTAAAACTAACCCTAACCCTAACCCTAACACTAACCCTAAACCCTAACCCTAACCCTAACCCGGAAATTAACCCTATATCAAACCCTAAGCTTAACCCTATCCCTAGCCATAACCCTCTATCCCTAACATTAATACTAACCCTCAAACCCTAGCACTAACTCTAAGCCTAACACTCGAAACCTAACCTTAACCCCAACCCTAACCCTAACCCTCTAACTCTCTAAATATAACCCTAACACTTACCCTCTAAGCATAACCCTAAGCCTAACCATAACCTTAAACCCTACCATGACCGAAACCTAATCCCAACCCTAACCATTACCCTAAACCTAACACTAACCCTAACCGTAAACTTAACACTAACCCTAACCCTAACCCAAAACCTAACCCTCACCCTAAAACTAACCCTAACTCTAACCCTAACCCTAACACTATCCCTAGCCCTAACCCTCTAATTCTAACACTAATAGTAACCGCCAAACCCTAACACTAACACTAACCGTAACCCTAAACATAAACCTAACCCTAACACTAACCCTAACCCTAACCCTAAAACTAACCCTAAACCTAACCCTAACACTCACCCTAACCGTAACACTAACACTAAAACTAACCATAACCCTAACCCTAACCCTAAACCTAATGCTAAACCTAAACCTAACCCTAAACCTCAATCTAACACTCTAACCGTAACCCTATCAATAAGCCTCTAAACCTAACCCTCTAACCCTAACCATAACCCTAACCCTAACCCTAACACTAAACCTCAACTCTAAACCTAACGCTAACCGTTACCTTAAGACGAACTCTATCCCTCTAAACCTAACCCTACTGCCAACCAGAACTCTCTAAACCTAACCATAACCATAACCCTAACCCTAAACATCCAACCCTCTAACATTAAACATAACCCTAATACTAACCGTAACGCTAACCCTAACACTAACCCTAATCCTAAACTTAATCCTTACTCGAAATATAACCTTAAGCCTAACCCTAACACTCTAACCCTCAGCCTAACCCTACCCCTAACCCTATCCCTGTAACTCAATAACCCTAACACTAACACAAAGCCTAACCCTAACACTAAACCTAAACCTAACCCTAACACTAACCCTAACACAAACCCTAACCCTAACCCTAAACGCTAACCCTAACCTTAACCCTGAAACTAACCCTAAATCTAACCCTAAGACTAATCCTATCCCTACCCCTAACACTCAATCCCTAACACTAATACTAACCCTCAAACAAAGCACTAACCCTAACAGTAACACTCTAAATCTAACCTTAACCCTAACCCTAACCCTAACCTTAACCCTCTAACTCTCTAAACATAACCCTAACACTTACACTCTAAATCTAACCCTAAGCCTAACCATAACCTTAAACACTACCATCACTCAAACATAATACGAACCATAACCGTTACCCTAACCCTAACACTAAACCTAACCCTAACCCTAACCCTAACACTAACACTAACCCTCTAACCTTAAGCCTAACCCTATCCCTAACCCTAACCCTCTAACGATCTAACCATAACACTAACATAACCCTAACCCTAACACTAAACCTAACACTAAACCTAACCCTAAACCTAACACTAAGCCTAACCCTATACCTAACCCTACAAATAACCCTAACCATAACCCTAACCTTAACCCTAAACCCTAGCGCTAATCCTAATCCATACCCTAACCCGAACCCTAACCCTAACCCTCTAACCTTAAGTCTAACAAAACCCTCTAACGTGAACCATAACCCCAACCCTAATGCTAACAATAACCCTCTAATGTAAACCATATCCCTAACACTAACCTGAAACCTAACCCTGTAACCCTCTCACCCTAACCCTAACCTTAAACCTAATTCTAACCCTAAAACTAACAAGCTAACCCTAACCTTATCCCTAAGCCTCTAAACCAAACCCTCTAATGCTCTAACCTTAAAATTAACCCTAACCCTAACACTAAACCTCACCTCTAAGCCTAACACTAACCATGACACTAAGACCAACCCTAACCCTCTAAATTTATCCGAACGCTAAACTCAACCCTCTAAACCTAACCCTAACCGAACCCTAACCCTAACCCTAATACTAACAGTAACACTAACCTTAACACTAACCCTAATCCTAAACCTAAGCCTTACCCTAAACATAACCTTAACCATAACCCTAACCCTCTAACCGTAAGCCTAACCCAAGCCCTAAGCCTATTCCTCTAACACTCTAACCCCAACACTAACACTAACGCTAACCTAACCCTAAACATAACCTTAACCCTAACACTAAACTTAACCCTAACCCTAACCATAACCCTACAACTAACCCTAAACCTAACCCTAACTCTAAACCCTAAACCTAACCCTAAACCTAACCCTAACCCTAAACATAACCCTAACCCTAAATGTAACACTCTAATCCTAACCCTATCAATAAGCCTCTAAACCTAAGCCTCTAACCCTAACCATAACCCTAAAGCTAACCCAAACACTAAACCTAACCTCTAACCCTAACCCTAACCCTGACCCTAAGACCAACCCTAACCCTCTAAACCTAACACTACCGCTATCCCCAACCCTCTAAACCTAACCATAACCATAACCCTAACCCTAAACACCCAACCCTCTAACCCTAAACCTAACCCTAACCCTAACGCTAATACTAACCCTAACGCTAACCCTAACACGAACCCTAATCCTAAACCTAAGTCTTACATCAAACCTAACTTTAACCATAACCCTAACACTCTAATGCTAAGCCTACCCCTACCCCTAACCCTATCCCTCTAACGCTCTAATTCTAACACTAACACTAACACTAACCCTAACGCGAACCCTAAACCTAACCTTAAATCTAACACTAACCCTAACACTAACCCTAACCCTAACCCTAAAACTAACCCTAACCCTAACCCTAACGCTAACCCTAAACCCTAACCCTAACCCTAACCCTGAAACTAACCCTATATCGAACCCTAAGCTTAACCCTATCCCTAGCCATAACCCTCTATCCCTAACATTAATACTAACACTCAAACCCTAGCACTAACTCTAAGCCTAACACTCGAAACCTAACCTTAACCCCAACCCTAACCGTAACCCTCTAACTCTCTAACTCTCTAAATATAACCCTAACACTTACCCTCTAAGCGTAACCCTAAGCCTAACCATAACCTTAAACCCTACCATCACTGAAACCTAATCCCAACCCTAACCATTACCCTAAACCTAACACTAACCCTAACCCTAAACTTAATACTAACCCTAACCCTAACCCTAAACCTAACCCTCACCCTAAAACTAACCTTAACTCTAACCCTAATCCTAACACTATCCCTAGCCCTAACCCTCTAATTCTAACACTAATAGTAACCATCAAACCCTAACACTAACACTAACCGTAACCCTAAACCTAAACCTAACCCTAACACTAACCCTAACCCTAACGCTAACCCTAAAACTAACCCTAAAACTAACCCTAAACCTAACCCTAACACTCACCCTAACCGTAACACTAACACTAAAACTAACCATAACCCTAACCCTAACCCTAAACCTAATGCTAAACCTAAACCTAACCCTAACCCTCAATCTAACACTCTAACCGTAACCCTATCAATAAGCCTCTAAACCTAACCCTCTAACCCTAACCATAACCCTAACCCTAACCCTAACACTAAACCTCAACTCTAAACCTAACGCTAACCCTGACCTTAAGACCAACTCAATCCCTCTAAACCTAACCCTACCGCCAACCAGAACTCTCTAAACCTAACCATAACCATAACCCTAACCCTAAACATCCAACCCTCTAACATTAAACCTAACCCTAACCCTAACCCTAATACTAACCGTAACGCTAACCCTAACACTAACCCTAATCCTAAACCTAAGCCTTACCCTAAATATAACCTTAACCCTAACCCTAACCCTCTAACCCTCAGCCTAACCCTACCCCTAACCCTATCCCTGTAACTCAATAACCCTAACACTAACACAAAGCCTAACCCTAACACTAAACCTAAACCTAACCCTAACACTAACCCTAACACGAACCCTAACCCTAACCCTAAACGCTAACCCTAACCTTAACCCTGAAACTAACCCTAAATCTAACCCTAAGACTAATCCTATCGCTACCCCTAACCCTCAATCCCTAACACTAATACTAACCCTCAAACAAAGCACTAACCCTAACAGTAACACTCTAAATCTAACCTTAACCCTAACCCTAACCCTAACCCTCTAACTCTCTAAACATAACCCTAACACTTACCCTCTAAATCTAACCCTAAGCCTAACCATAACCTTAAACCCTACCATCACTCAAACCTAATAGGAACCATAACCGTTACCCTAACCCTAACACTAAACCTATCCCTAAGACTAATCCTAACACTAACCCTAAACCTAACCCTAACCCTAACACTAACATAACCCTAACCCTAACCCTAACCCTAACCCTAACCCTAAAACTAACCCTAACCCTAACCCTAACCCTAAAAGCTAACCCTAACCCTAACCTTGAAAATAACCCTAAATCTAAACCTAAGCCGAATACTATCTCTAGCCCTAACGCTCTATCCCTAACACTAATGCTAACCCTCAAACCCTAACACTAACACTAGCCGTAAGCCTCTAATCCTAACCTTAACCCTAACCCTAACCCTCTAACTCTCTAAACATAACCCTAACACTTACCCACTAAAGCTAACCGTAAGCCTAACCATAACCTTAAACACTACCATCACCCAAACCTAATCCTAACCCTAACCGTTACCCTAAACCTAACACTAACCCTAAACTGTACCCTAATACTAACCCTAACCATAACCCTAAACCTATCCCTAACCCTAACACTAACCCTAACACTCTAACCCTAAGCATAACCCTATCCCTAACACTAACCCTCTAACGCTCTAACCCTAACACTAACACTACCCCTAAACCTAACCCTAAAACTAACCCTAAACCTAACCCTAAACCTAGCCCAAACCCTAACTCTAAAACTAACCCTAACCATAACCCTAACCCTAACCCTAAACCCTAACACTAACCCTAACCCTAAAACTAACCCTAGCTCTAACCCTAAGCCTAAAACTATCCCTAGCCCTAACCCTCTAACCTTAACACTAATAGTAACCCTCAAACACTAACACTAACACTAACCGTAACCCCCTACCCCTAACGTTAACACCCACCCTCACCCTAAACCTCTAACTCTCTTAACATAACCCTAACACTTACCCTCGAATGCTTACCCCAAGCCTAACCATAACCCTAAACCCAACCGTCACCCATACCTAATCCTAACCTAAACGTTACCCTAAACCTAACACTATCCCTAACCCTAACACTAACCATCCAATCGTCTAAACCTAGCCCTAAGCCTAAACCTTAACTTAACCCGAACCTTAACCCTGACACTCTAACAATAAGTCTAACCATAATCCTTTAACGTGAACCCTAACCCTAACCCTAATCATAACAATAACACTCTAATGCTAACCATATCCGGAACACTAACAAGAACACTAACCCTCTAACCCTCTAAACCTAACCCTAACCCTAACCCTAAATCTAACACTCTAACCCTAACCCTATTAATAAGCCTCTAAACCTAACCCTCTAACCCTCTAACCCTAACCATAACCCTAAACCTAAACCTAACACTAAACCTAACTTCTAAACCTAATGTTAACCTTGACCCTAATACCAAACCTAACCCTCTAAACCTAATCCTAACGCTAAACCCAACACTCTAAACTTAACCATAACCATAACCCTAACCCTAAACATCCAAACTTCTGGCCCTAAACCTAACCCTAACCCTAACCCTAATACTAACCATAATGCTAAACCATACACTAACACTAATCCTAAACCTAAGCGTTACTCTAAACCTAACCTTAACCCTAACCCTAACACTCTAAGTGTAAGCCTAACCCTATCCCTAACCAATTCCCTCCAATGCTCTAAGCCTAACACTAACAGAAACATTAACCCTAACCCTAAACATAACCCTAACCCTAACAATAACACTAAAAATAACCATAACACTAACCCTAACCCAAAACCTTAAACATAACCCTAAACCTAAACCTAACGCTAAATCTAAAACTAACCCTAAAACTAAATCTAGCACTCTAACCCTAACCCTATCAATAAGCCTCTGAACCTAACCCTCTAACCCTAACCATAACCCTAACCCTAACCCTAACACTAAAACTAACCTCTAACCCTAACGCTAACCCTGACCTTAAGACCAACCCTAACCCTCTAAACCTAACCCTACCGCTAACCCCAACCCTCTAAACCTAACCATAACCATAACCCTAACCCTAAACATCCAACCCTCTAACCCTAAACCTAACCCTAACCCTAACCCTAATACTAACCATAATGCGAAACCTTACACTAACACTAATCCTAAACCTAAGCCTTACCCTAAACCTAACCGTAACCCTAACCCTAACACTCTAACTGTAAGCCTAACCCTATCCCTAACCCTATCCCTCGAACGCTCTAAGCCTAACACTAACACTAACACTAACCCTAAACTGAACCCTAAACCTATCACTAACCCTAACGCTAACCCTAACCCTAATACTAACACTAACACTAACCCTAATGCTAACATTAAACCCTAACCCTAACCCTAACCCTGAAACTAACCCTATATCTAACCATAACTTAACCTTATCCCGAGCCCTAAACCTCTATCCCTAACATTACTAGTAACCGTGAAACCCTAGCACTAACGCTAACCCTAACCCTCGAAACCTAACCTTAACCCCAACCCTAAGCCTACCCCTCTAAGTCTCTAAATATAACCCTAACACTTACCATCTAAACGTAACCCTAAGCCTAACCATAACCTTAAACCCTACCATCACCCAAACCTAATCCTAACCCTAAACGTTACCCTAAACCTAACACTTACCCTAACCCTAAACTTAACACTAACCCTAACCCTAACCCTAAACCTAACCCTCACACTAAAACTAACCCTAACTCTAACACTAACCCTAACACTATCCCTAGCCCTAACCCTATAATTCTCACACCAATAGTAACCCTCATACCTTAACACTAACACTAACCGTAACCCTAAACATAAACCTAACCCTAACACTAACCCCAACCCTAACCCTAAACCTAAAACTAACCCTAAACCTAACCCTAACACTCACCCTAACCGTAACACTAACACTAAAACTAACAATAACCCTAACCCTAACCCTACCACTAAACCTCACGTCTAACCCTAACACTAACCCTGACCTTAAGACCAACTCTAACCCTCTAAACCTAACCCTACCGCTAAACCCAACTCTCTAACCCTAACCATAACTATATCCCTAACCCTAAACATCCAACCCTCTAACCCTAAAACTAACCCTAACCCTAACACTAATACTAACCGTAAGGCTAACCCTAACACTGACCCTAATCCTAAACCTAAGCCTTACCCTAAACTTAACCTTAACCCTAACCCTAACACTCTAACCCTCAGCATAACCCTACCCCTAACCCTATCCCTCTAACTCAATAACCCTAACACTAACACAAACCCTAACCCTAACACTAAACCTAAACCTAAACCTAACATTAACCCTAACCCTAACCCTAACTCTAACCCTAAACGCTAACCCTAACCTTAACCCTGAAACTAACCCTAAATCTAACCCTAAGACTAATCCTATCCCTAGCCCTAACCCTCAATCCCTAACACTAATACTAACCCTCAAACCCAGCACTAACCCTAACCCTAACCCTCTAAACCTAACCTTAACCTTCACCCTAACCCTAACCCTCTAACTCTCTAAACATAACCCTAAAACTTACCCTCTAAAGCTAACCCTAAGCCTAACCATAAACATAAACCCTAGCATCACCCAAACCTAATACGAACCATAACCGTTACCCTAACCCTAACACTAAACCTAACCCTAACCCGAAGACTATTCCTAACACTAACCCTAAACCTAACCCTAACCCTAACACTAAAATAAACCTAACCCTAACACGAACCCTAAACCTAAAACTAACCCTAAACCTAACCCTAACTCTAAACGCTAACCCTAACCCTGAAAATAACCCTAAATCTAACCCTAAGCCGAACCCTATCTCTAGCCCAAACGCTCTATCCCTAACACTAATACTAACCATCAAACGCTAACACTAACCCTAGCCATAAGACTCTAATCCTTACCTTAACTGTAACCATAAACCTAACCTTCTAAATCTCTAAACATTACCCTAACACTTACCCTCCAAAGCTAACTGTAAGCCAACCATAACCTTAAACCTACCATCACCCAAACCTAATCCTAACCCTAACCATTACCCTAACCCTAACACTAACCCTAAACTGTACCCTAACACTAACCCTAACCCTAACCCTCTAACCCTAAGCGTAACCTTATTCCTAACCCTAACCCTCTAACGCTCTAACCCTAACACTAAACATAACCCTAAACCTAACACTAAACCTAGCCCTAACCCTAACTCTAAAACTAACCCTAACCATAACCCTAACCCTAACCCTAAATCCTAACCCTAACCCTAACCCTAAAACTAACCCTAACTCTAACCCTAACCTAAAATTTCCCTAGCCCTAACCCTCTAACCTTAACACTAATACTAACCCTCAAACCTTAACACTAACACTAACCGTAACCCTGTATCACTAACGTTAACCCCCACCCTAACCCTAAACCTCTAACTCTCTAAACATAACCCTAACACTTACCCTCTAATGCTTACCCTAAGCCTAACCATAACCCAAAACCCAACCGTCACCCATGCCTAATCCTAACCTAACCATTACCCTAAACCTAACACTATCCCTAACCCTAACACTAAGCATCCAATCGTCTAAATCTAGCCCTAAGCCTAAACCTTAACTTAACCGGAACGCTAACCATGACCTTCTAACCATAAGTCTAACCATAATCCTTTAACGTGAACCCTCACCCTAACCCTAATCATAACAATAACACTCTAATGCTAACCATATCCGGAACACTAACACGAACACTAACCCTATAACCCTCTAAACCTAACCCTAACCCTAAACCTAACCCTAATCCTAAATCTAACACTCTAACCCTAACCCTATTAATAAGCCTCTAAACCTAACCCTCTAACCCTCTAACCCTAACCATAGCCCTAACCCTAAACCTAACACTAAACCTAACCTCTAACACTAACGCTAACACTGACCCTAATACCAAACCTAACCCACTAAACGTAATCCTAACGCTCACCCCAACCCTTTAAACTTAAACATAACCATAACCCTAACCCTAAACATCCAAACGTCTAACCCTAAACCTAACACTAACCCTAAACCTAATACTAACCATAATTCTAAGCTTTACACTAACACTAATCCTAAACCTAAGCCTTACCCTAAACCTAACCTTAACCAAAACCCTAACACTCTAACGCTAAACCTAAGCCTACCCTTAAACCTATCCCACTAATGCTCTAAGCCTAACACTAACAGAAACCCTAACCCTAACCCTAACACTAACACTAACACTAACACTAAAAATAACCATAACACTAACCCTAACCCAAAACCTTAAACCTAACCCTAAATCTAAACCTAACGCTAAACCGAAAACTAACCCTAAACCTAAATGTAGCACTCTAACCCTATCCCTATCAATAAGCCACTAAACCTAACCCTCTTACCCTAACCATAACCCTAACAATAACCCTAACACTAAAACTAACCTCTAACCCTAACGCTAACCCTGACCCTAAGACCAAACCTAAACCTCGAAACCTAATGCTATCGCTAACCCCAACCCTCTAAACCTAACCATAACCCTAAACCTAACCCTAAACATACAACCCTCTAACCCTAAAGCTAATACAAACCCTAACCCTAATATTAAACTTAACGCTAACGCTAACACTAACACTAATCCTAAACCTAAGCCTTACACTAAAACTAACTTTAACCCTAACCCTAACCCTCTAACAATAAGCCTAACCCTACCCCTAACCCTATCCCTCTAATGCTCTAATCCTAACACTAACACTACCCGTAACCCTAACCCTAAACCTAACCCTAACCCTAACACTAAACCTAACACTAACCCTAACCTAACCTTAAAACTAACCCTAACCCTATCCCTAACCCTAAACCCTAACCCTAAACATAACCCAGAAACTAACCCTATATCTAACCCTAAGCCTAACCCTATCCCTAGCCATTTCCCTCTATCCCTAACAATAATACTAACCCTCAAACCCTAACACTAACCCTAACTGTAACCCTCTAAACCTTACCTTAACCCTAACCCTAACACTTACCCTCTAACTCTCTAAATATAACCCTAACACTTACCCCGTAAAGCTAACCCTAAGCCTAACCATAACCTTAAACCCTACCATCACCCAAAACTAATCCTAACCCTAACCATTACCCTAACCCTAACACTGAACCTAACCCTAACCCTAACAGTAAACCAAAACCTAACCCTAACCCTAACACTAACCTAACACTCTAACCCTAAGCCTAACCCTATCCCTAACCCTAAACCTCTAACGCTCTAACCCTAACACTAACACTAACCCTAACCCTAACCCTAAAACTAACCCTAACCCTAACACTAACCCTAACCCTAAACCTAACCCTACAACTAACCCTAAACATAACCCTAACCTTAACCCTAATCCCTAGCGCTAACCCTAATCCTTAACCTAACCCGAACACTATCCCTAACCCTCTAACCATAAGTCTAACAAAACCATCTAACGTGAACCCTAACCCTAACCCTAATGCTAACAATAACGCTCTAATGCATACCATATCCCTAACACTAACCCGAACCCTAACCCTGTAACCCTCTCACCCTAACCCTAACCCTAAACCTAACCCTAATCCTAAAACTTACAATCTAACCCTAACCCTATCCTTAAGCCTCTAAACCTAACCCTCTAACGCTCTAACCTTAACCAAAACCCTAAGCCTAACCCTAACACTAAACCTCACCTCTAAAACTAATGCTAACACTGACACTAAGACCAACCCTAACCCATTAAACATAATCCGAATGCTAACCCCAACCCTCTAAACCTAACCATAACCATAACCCTAACCCTAAACATCTAACACTCTAACCCCTAACCTAAGCCTAACACTAACCCTAATACTAACCATAAAACTAACCCTAACACTAACCCTAATCCTAAACCTAAGCCTTACCCTAAACATAACCTTAACCATATCCCTAACAATCCAACCCTAAGCCTAACCCAACCCCTAAGCCTATTCCTCTAACGATCTAACCCCAACAGTAACACTAACCCTAACCCTAAACATAACCCTAAACCTAACACTAAACTTAACCCTAACCCTAACACTAACCCTACAACTAAACCTAAACCTATCCACAACCCTAAAACCTAAATCTAACCCTAAACCTAACCCTAACCCTAAATCTAACACTCTAAACCTAACCCTATCAATAAGCCTCTAAACCTAACCCTCTAACCCTAACCATAAAACTAAACCTAACCCAAACACTAAAGCTAACCTCCAACGCTAACGCTAACCCTGACCGTAAGACCAACCGTAAGCCTCTAAACCTAACCCTACCGCTAACCTTAACCCACTAAACCTAACCATAACAATAACCCTAACCCTAAACATCCAAACCTCTAACCCTAAAGCTAACCCTAACCCTAACCCTAATACTAACCGTAACGCTAACCCTAACCCTAACCCTAACCCTAACCTAACATTTAATCTAAACCCTAACCCTAACCCTAACCCTAACCCTCACCTTAACGCTAAAGCTGAAACTAACCCTAACCCTAAACCTAACCGAAACGCTAATCACTAACAATAACGCTAAAACCATACTTAAACCCTAACCTTATCCGTAAAATTAAACCTAACACTACCTGTAACCCTAAACCCAAATGCTAACCCTAACCCTAACGATAACCCTAACAGTAACCTCTAACACTAACCCGTACCCTAACCCTAACTCTAAACCTCACGCGAATCCAAAGGCTAACCATAACACTAGCCATAACCATAACCCTAACCCTACCCTAACCCTAACCCTCACCTGAATCCAAAGGCTAACCATAACCCTAACACTAAGCCTAACCATAACCATAACACTCTAACACTAGCCCTAACGCTAGCCCTAAATTTAACCCCTAATGTCAAACCTTAATCCTAACACTAACCCTAACACTAACCGTAACCCTAATCTCAATCCTAACCCTATCCCTAAACATAACCCTAACCTTTACCCTAACACTAACCCTAATTATAACCCTAACCCTAATGCTAAACCTAACCCTAACCCTAATCCTTACAATAACCCTAACCCTAACCGTAACCTATCATCTATCCCTAAAAGTAACCCTTACCCCATACCGAAACACTAAATCTACCCCTAACCCTAAACCAACCCAAAACTAACCCTAACACTAACTCAAACCTTAATAATATACCTAAAACTAATCATAACCCTAACCCTAACCCTAATCATCTCCCTAACAACTAACCCCTAACCCTAAACCTAACCCTAACCCTAACCCTAACCTTAACACTAACCCTAAGCCTAAGCCTACACCAAACATTAACTTCTAATCCTCACCCTAACCCCAAGCAAGACCTAAATCTAACACTAACCTGAAACCTAAGCATAACCCTAACGCTAACCATAACACTAACTTCTAAATCTAACCCTCACCCTACCACTAACACTAAATCTAACCCTAAGCCTAAATGTTACACTAAACTTAACCCTAACCCTGACCCTAACTCTAACCTTAACCATAATCTCTAACGCTAACCTGAACCCTAACCCTAACCTCTAACCCTAACCGTAAACCTGAACCTAAACATAACAGTAACTCAAACCTAATTTCTAACACTTACCCTAACCCTAACCATAAAACTCAACCTAACCCTAACCCTAAACATAGCGCTAAAGCTAACTTCTAACCCTGAACCTAAATCTAAACCTAAGCTTCAACCCTAACCCTAACACTAACCCTAAGCTCTAAGCCTAACCCTAACCCTAACCTGAACCCTACAACTAATCCTAACCCTAACTTAACGCTAACATCTAACCATAACCTTAACCCTAACTGTAAGCCTAACCCTAACGCTAACATTAGCACTAACCTTGAACCGTAACACTAACACTAACCCTAACGCTAAATCTATCCCTAACGGCAAACCCTAACCCTAACTCTAACAATAACACTAAACCCTAACATTAACCCTAACACTATCCCTAAATGTATCCCTATGCCTAAACCCAACCCTAAACCTAAACCTACCTCTAAACCTAATCCCTAACACTAAACCTAACCCATACCGCTAAAACTAAACCTCATCCAAACCGAAACCATAACACTAACCCTAACCATTACCCTAACCCTAACACTTACCATTAATTCTAACACTAAACGTAACCCTAACCCTAAACATAACCCTAACCATAAGCCTTACCTATAACCCTAAACCTAACAAGAACCCAAACCGTAACTATAACCCTAACCCTAATGCTAACACTAACACTAAACTCTAACCCTAACCCTAACCTTTTAACCCAAACCCAAACCCTAACCCTAATCCTAAACCTTCATGCCAAACCCTAATCCTAACACTAACCCTAACTCTAACCCTAACACTAACTCTATCCCTAACACCAATCCAAACCCTAACCCTACCCCTAACCCTGTCTAACCCTAACACTAACCCTGACCCTAACACAAACCTATTTTCTAACATTCACTCTAACCCTAACCCCAAATCTCAACCTAACCCTAACTCTAACCATAACACTAAAGCTAACTTCTAACACTAACACTAACGCTAAACCTAAGCTTCATCCCCACCCGTAAACCTAACCCTAACCCTAACCGTAACTCTAACTCTAACTCTAATGCTAACCATAATCCTTAACTGAACCCTAACCCTATCCATAACCCTAAACTCTAACCCTAATACTAAACTCTAAACCTAAACCTAACACTAATCATAACCCTAACACTAAACACAAAACCTAACCCTGACACTTTCCTTAACCCTAAACCCATCACTAAAAACAACCCTAATGCTAAACCTAAGCCTAACTGTAAATCCTAACCATAATCCCAACCCTAACCCTAACACTAACTCTAACACTAAACGCAAAACCTAACCCTGACACTATCCTTAACCCTAAACCTATCACTAAAAACAACCCTAATGCTAAACCTAAGCCTAACTGTGAACCCTAAACATAATCCTAACCCTAACTCTAATTGAACACTAACACAAATCCTTACTTTAACCCTAACACTAACCCTAAACTCTAACTTCAACCCTAACTCCAACCCTAAATTTAAACCTAACCCTAACCCTAACACAAACCCTCACCCGAATCGAAAGGATAACCATAACCCTAACCCAAACCCAAACACTAACCATAACCCAAAGCCTAATCCTAACCCTAATGCTAACCTCAAACCCCAAACTTAACCCTAACCCTAACACTCTAACACTAACCCTAACGCTAGCGCTAAACCTAACCCCTAACTTCAAACCCTAATTCTAACCCTAACCCTAACACTAACCCTAACCCTTATCCCAATCCTAACCCTAAACCTAACCCTAAACCTAACGTTTACCCTAACCCTAAATCTAACCCTAAACCTACCCCTAAATGTAACCCTAAACCTAACACTAAACCTAACTCTAACCCTAACCCTAACCCTCACACTAACCCTAACCCTAACCGTAACCTATCATTTAACCCTAATCCTAACCCATACACTATACCGAAATGTAATCCTAACCCTGATTCTAAAGCTAACGCTAACCCTAAACCAAACCCAAAACTAACCCTAACACTAACTCCAAACTTAACAATATCCCTAAAACTAATCATAACCATAACCCTAACCATAATCATCTCCCTAACAACTAAACCCTAACATTAAACCTAACGTTAAATCTAACCCTAACAAACCCTAATACTAACCCTAACGCTAACCCTAACCGTAAGCCTAAGCCTAAGCCTACACCAAACATTAACTTCTAATCCTCACCCTATCCCTAATCCAGCCCTAAATCTAACACTAACCTGAAACCTAAGCGTAACCCTAACACTAACCATAACCATAATATTAACCACTAAATCTAACCCTAAGCCTAAATCTTATACTAAACTTAACTCTAACCCTGATCCTAACTCTAACCTTAACCCTAATCTCTAACCCGAACCCTAACCCTAAACCTAATCCTAACCCTAACCTCTAACCCTAACCCTAAACCTGAACCTAAACGTAACAATAACACAAACCTAACTTCTAACCATTACCCTAACCCTAACCGTAAAACTCAACCGAACCCTAACCCTAAACATAACGCTAAAGCAAAACTTCTAACCCTGAACCTAAATCTAAACCTAAGCTTCAACCCTAACCCTAACACTAACCCTAACAATAACACTAAACCCTAACGTTAACCTTAACACTATCAGTAAATCTATCCCTATGCCTAAACCCAACCCTAAACCTAAAACGACCTCTAAACCTAATTCCTAACACTAACCCTAACCCATACTGCTAAACCTAACCCTCACACAAACCCAAACCCTGACACTAACCCTAACTTTTACCCTAACCCTAAAACTTACCATTAACTCTAACCCTAAACGTAACCCTAACCCTAAACCTAACCCTAACCCTAAACCTAACCCTAACCATAAGCCTGACCTATAACCCTAAACCTAACAAGAACCCAAACAGTAACTATAATCCTAACCCTAAGCTAACACTAACCCTAAACTCTAACCCTAACCCTAACCTTTTAACCCTCACCCTAACCCTAACCCTAACCCTAACCCTAACACTAACCCTAACACTAATCTCTAGCCCTAACCCTAACCCTAAACCTAACGCTAACCCTAACCTCTAACCCTAACCCTAAACCTGAACCTAAACCTAACAATAACACAAACATAACTTCTAACCATTACCCTAACCCTAACTGTAAAACTCAACCGAACCCTAACCCTAAACATAACGCTAAAGCTAACTTCTAACCCTGAACCTAAATCTAAACCTAATCTTCAACCCTAACCCTAACACTAACCCTAACAATAACACTAAACCCTAACCTTAACCATAACACTATCCCTAAATCTATCCCTATGCTTAAACCCAACCCTAAACCTAAAACGACCTCTACCTAATTCCTAACACTAACCCTAACCCGTACCGCTAAACCTAACCCTCACACAAACCCAAACCCTGACACTAACCCTAACCCTTACACTAACACTAACACTTACCATTAACTCTAACCCTAAACGTAACCCTAACCCTAAACCTAACCCTAACCCTAAACCTAACCCTAACCCTAAACCTAACCCTAACCATAAGCCTGACCTATAACCCTAAACCTAACAAGAACCCAAACCGTAACTATAATCCTAATCCTAAGCTAACACTAACCCTAAAGTCTAACCCTAACCCTAACCTTTTAACCCTCACCCTAACACTAACCCTAACCCTAATCTTAAACCTTCATGCCAAACCCTAACCCTAACACTAACCCTAACTCTAACCCTAACACTAACCCTATCCCTAACACCAATCCAAACCCTAACCCTAAGCCTAACCCTGTCTAACCCTAACCCTAACCCTAACCCTAACCCTAACACAAACCTATTTTCTAACACTCACCTTAACCCTAACCCTAAATCTCAACCTAACCCTAACTCTAACCATAACACTAAAGCTTACTTCTAACACTAACACTAACGCTAAACATAAGCTTCAACTCTACCCCTAAACCTAACCCTAATCCTAACACTAACCCTAATGCTAACCATAACCCTAAACCGAACCCTAACCCTAACCATAACCCTAAACTCTAACCCTAATCCTAAACTCTAAACTAACCCTAACACTAATCATAACCCTAACCCTAACACTAAACCCAAAACCTAACGCTGACACTATCCATAACACTAAACCTATCACTAAAAACAACCCTAATGCTAAACGTAAGCCTAACTGTAAACCTTAACTCTAACACTAACACTAACACTAACCCTTACTCTAACCCTAAAACTAACCATAACTCTAACTCCACCCCTAACTCCAACCCTAAGCTTAACCAGAAGCCTAACCTCTAACACTAACCCTCAACCGAATCCAAAGGCTAACCATAACCCTAACCATAACCCTAACCCTAACCAGAACACTAACCATAACCCTAAGCCTAATCCTAGCCCTAATGCTAACCTCAAACCCCAGCCCTAACCCTAACCCAAACACTCTAAAGGTAACCCTAACGCTAGCCCTAAATCTAACCACTAACGTCAAACCCTAATCCTAACACTAACCCTAAAACTAACCCTAACCCTAATATGAAACCCTAACCCTAACCCTAATCTCAATCCTAACCCTAACCCTAACCCTAACCCTAAACTTTACCCGAACCCTAAATCTAACGCTTACTCTAACCCTAAATCTAAGTCTAACCCTAATGCTAAACCTAATTCTAACACTAACCCTAACCCTCACACTAACCCTAACCCTAAGCGTAACCTATCATCTAACCCTAATCCTAACCCTTACCCTATACCGAAATGTAACCCTACCCAAACTCTAAAGCTAACCCTAACCCTAAATCCAACACAAAACTAACCATAACACTAACATCAACCTTAACAATATCCCTAAAACTAATCATAAACCTAACCCTAACCCTAATCATCTCCCTAACAACTAGCCCCTAACCCTAAACATAACCCTAACCCTAACCTTAACCTTAACCCTAACCTTAACCCTAAGCCTACACCAAACATTAACTTCTAATCCTCAGCCTAACCCTAAGCCAGCCCTAAATCTAACACTAACCTGAAACCTAAGCGTAACCCTAACCCTAACCATAACCATAACACTAATCTCTAAATCTAACCCTAACCCTAACACTAACCCTAAATCTAACCCTAAGCCTAAATGTTACACTAAACTTAACGCTAACCCTGACCCTAACCCTAACATTAACTTAATATCTAACCAAACACTAACCCTAACCTCTAACCCTAACCCTAAACTCTAACCCTAACCCTAAACCTGAACCTAAACCTAACAGTAACACAAACCTAACTTCTAACACTGACCCTAACCCTAACCGTAAAACTCATCCTAACCCTAACCCTAAAGGTAACGCTAAAGCTAACTTCTAACACTGAACATAAATCTAAACCTAAGCTTCAACCCTAACCCTAACACTAACCCTAACCTCTAAGTCTAACCCTAACCCTTACCTGAACCATACACCTAATCCTAACCGTAATTTAATGCTAACTTCTAACCATAACCTTAACCCTAACCATAAGCCTAACCCTAAGGCTAACACTAGCACTAAATTCAAACTGTAACGCTTACACTAACACTAACCCTAAATATATCCCTAAAGTCCAACCCTAACCCTAATCCTAACCCTAACCCTAAATCTAAGAATAACAGTAAACCCTAACATTAACCCTAACACTATCCTTAAATCTATCCCTATGCCTAAACCCCACACTAAACCTAAACCTACCTCTAAACCTAATCCCTAACACTAACTCTAACTCATACCGCTAAACCTAACCCTCAACCAAACCCAAACCCTAAATCTAACGCTAACCCTTACCCTAACCCTAACACTTACCATTAACTCTAACCCTAAACGTTACCCTAACCCTAAACCTAACCCTAACCAGAAGCCTAACCTATAATCCTAAACCTAAGAAGAACCAAAACGGTAACTATAACACTAACCCTAACGCTAACACTTACCCTAAACTCTAACCATAACCCTAACCTTTACCCTAACCCTAAAAATAACCCTAACCCTAACCCTAACTCTAACCCTAACCCTAACGCTAAACCTAACTCTAACCCTAACTTTAACCCTCACACTAACCCCAACCCTAAAAGTAGCCTATCATCTAACCGTAATCCTAACCCTTAGCCTATATCGAAACGGAAACCTAACCCTAACTCTAAAGCTAACCCTAACTCTAAACCCAACACAAAACTAACCATAACACTAATTCTAACTTTAACAATATCCCTAAAACTAATCATAACCCTAACACTAACCCTAATCATCTCCATAACAACTAACCCCTAAACCTAAACCTAACCCTAACCCTAACCCTAACCTTAACCCTAACCCTAAGCCTACACCAAAAATTAATTTCTAATCCTCAACCTAACCCTAAGCCAGCCCTAAATCTAACACTAACTTGAAACCTAAGCGTAACCCTAACCCTAACCATAACCATAACACTAACCTCTAAATCTAACCCTAACCCTAACACTAACCCTAAATCTAACCCTAAGCCTAAATGTTACACTAAACTTAACCCTAACCCTTACCTTAACTCTAACCTTAACCCTAATCTCTAACTCTAACCCTAAACCTAAACCTAACCCTAACCCTAACCTCTAACCCTAACCCTAAACCTGAACCAAAATCTAACAGTAACACAAACCGAACTTCCAACCCTTACCCTAACCCTAACTGTAAAACTCAACCTAACACTAACACTAAACGTAATGCTAAAGCTAACTTCTAACCCTGAAGCTAAATCGAAACCTAAGCTTCAACCCTAACTCTAACACTAACCCTAACAATAACACTAAACCCTACCTTTAACCTTAACACTATCCCTAAATCTATCCCTATGCCTAACCCAACCCTAAACCTAAACCTACCCCTAAAACTAATTCCTAACACTAACCCTAACCCATAACGCCAAACGTAACCCTCACACAAACCCAAATCCTGACACTAACCCTAACCCTTACCCTAACCATAACACTTACCATTAACTCTAATCCTAAATGTAACCCTAATCCAAAACCTAACCCTAACCATAATCCTAAACTATAACCCTAAACTTAACAAGAACCCAAACCGTAACTATAACCCTAACGCTAAGGCTAACACTAACCCTAAACACTAAACCTAACCCTAACCTTTAACCCTAACCAGAACCCTAACACTAAACCTAATCCTAAACATTCACGCCAAACCCTAATCCTCACACTAACCCTAACTCTAACCCTAACACTAACCCTATCCCTAACACCAATCCAAACCCTAACCCTAACCCTGTCTAACCCTAAACCTAATCCTGACCCTAACACAAACCTATTTTCTAACACTCAATCCTAAACCTAACCCTAAATCTCAACATAACCCTAACTCTAACCATAACACTAAAGCGAACTTCTAACACTAACACTAACGCTAAACCTAACCTTCACCTCTACCCTAAACCTAACCCTAACCCTAACCCTAAACCTAACCCTAACCCTAATGCTAACCATAACCCTAAACCGAAACCTAACCCTAACCATAACCCTAAACTCTAACCCTAATCCTAAACTCTAAACCTAACCTTAACACTAATCATAACCCTAACCCTAATACTAAACACGAAACCTAACCCTGACATTATCCCTAACCCTAAACCTATCACTAAAAACAAAATTATTGCTAAACCTAAGCCTAACTGTAAACCCTAACCCTAATCCTAACCCTAACCCTAAAACTAACACTAACCCTTGCTCTAAACCTAACACTAACCCTAAAATCTAACCCCAACCCTAACTCTAACCCTAACAATAACCATAAGCCTAAACTCTAACCCTCACCCTCATCCGAATCCAAAGGCTAACCATAACCATAACCCTAAACATAACCATAACGCTAACCCTCACACGAATCCAAAGGCTAACCATAACCCTAACCCTATCCCTAACCCGAACACTAACCATAACCCTAAGCCTAATCCTAGCCCTAATACTAACCTCAAACCCCAACCCTAAGCCTAACCCTAACACTCTAACACTAACCCTAAAGCTAGCCCTAAACCTAACCCGTAACGTCAAACCCTAACCCTAAACCCTAAACCTAACCCTAACCCTAACCCTCACCTTAACGCTAAACCTGAAACTAACACTAATCCTAAACCTAACCGAAACCCTAATAACTAACAATAACACTAACACCATACCTAAACCTACCCTTGTCCCAAAAATTAACCTTAACACTAACTCTAACAGTATACCCAAATTCTAATACTAACCCTAACGGTAAACCTAACAGTAACATCTAACACTAACCCGTACCCTATCCCTAACCCTAACCCTCACACGAATCCATAGGCTAACTATAACCCTAACCATAACCCTAACCCTAAACCTAACCCTAACCCTCACATGAATCCAAAGGCAACCATAACCCTAACACTAACCCTAACTATAACCCTAAACCTAACCCTCACCCGAATCCAAAGGCTAACCATAACCGTAACCCTAACCCTAACCCCGAACACTTACCATAAACCTAAGCCTAATCCTAGCCATAATGCTAACCTCAAATGCGAACCCTAACCCTAACCCTAACACTGTAACACTAACCTTAATGCTAGCCCTAAACCTAACCCCTAACGTCAAACCCTAATCCTAACCCTAACCCTAACACTCACCCGAATCCAAAGGCTAACCTTAACCCTAACCCTAACCCTAACTCTCAACCGAATCCAAAGGCTAACCATAACCATAACCCTAACCCTAACCCGAACACTAACAACAACCCTAAGCCTAATCCTAGCCCTAATGCTCACCTCAAACCCCTACCCTAACACTAACAATAAACACTCTAATACTAACCCTAACTGTAGCCCTAAACCTAACCCCTAATGTCAAACTCTAATCCTAACCCTAACCCTAACACTAACCCTAACCCTAATCTCAATCCTAACCCTATCCCTAACCCTAACCCTAAGCTTTACGCTAACTCTAAATCTAAACCTAACCCTAACTCTAACCCTAAGCCTAATGCTAAACCTAACTCTAACCCTAACCCTAACCCTCACAATAACCCTAACCATAACCGTAACCTATCATCTAACCCTATTCCTAACCCTGACCCTATACCGAAACGTAACACTAACCGTAACTCTAAAGCTAACCCTAACACTAAAACCAACCCAAAACGAACACTAACACTAACTCCAAACTTAACAATATACCGAAAAGTAATCATAACCCTAAACCTAACCCTAATCATCTCCCTAACAACTAACCCCTAACCCTAAACCTAACACTAACCCTAACCCTAACCCTAACCTTAACCCTAACCTTAACCATAACCATAACACTAACCTCTAAATCTAACCCTAACCATAACACAAACACTAAATCTAACCCTAATCCTAAATGTTACACTAAACTTAACCCTAACACTGACCCTAACTCTAACCTTAACCATAATCTCTAACCCTAACCCTAACCCTAAACCTAACACTAACCCTAACCTCTAACCCTAACCCTAAACCTGAACCTAAACCTAACAGTAACACAAACCTAACTTCTAACCCTTAACCTAAACCTAACCGTAAAACTCAACCTAACCGTAACCTTAAAAATAACGCTAAAGCTAACTTCTAACCCTGAACCTAAATCTAAACCTAAGCTTCAACCCTAACCCTAACACTAACCCTAACTTCTAAGCCACCCCTAACCATTACCTGAACCCTACACCTAATCCTAAACCTATTTGAACGCTAACTTCTATCCATTACCTTAACCCTAACCTAACCCTAACCCTAAACGTAACAGTAAACCTAACAATAACCTCTAACACTAACCCGTACCATAACCCTAACCCTAAGCCTCACCTGAATCGAAAGGCTAACCATAACCCAAATCTAACCCTAAACCTAACCCTAACCCTAACCCTAATCCTAACACTCACCCGAATCCAAACGCTAACCCTAACCCTAACCCTAACCCTAACTCTAACCTAACCCTAACCCTAACCCATAAACCTAACCCTAACCCTAACACTCACCTTAACACTAAACCTGAAACTAACACTAACCCTAAAACTAACCGAAACCCTAATCACTAACAATAACGCTAACACCATACCTAACCCTAAACTTATCCCTAAAATTAACCCTAACACTAACTCTAACCCTAAACCCAAATTCTAACCCTAACCCTAAGGGTAACACTAACAGTAAACTCTAACACTAACCCTTACCCTAACCCTAACCCTAACCCTCACCCGAATCCAAAGGCTAACGCTAACCCTAACCATAACCCTAACCCTAACCCTAACCCTTACCCTCACCCGAATCGAAAGGCTAACCATAACCCTAACCCTAACTAACCCGAACACTAACCATAACCCTACGCATAATCCTAGACCTTATGCTAACCTCAAAACCCAACCCTAACCGTAACCCTAACCATATAACACTAACCCTAAAGCTAGCCCTAAACCTAACCCCTAACGTCAAACCCTAATCCTAACCTAACACTAACACTAACCCTAAGCCTAATCTCAATCCTAACCCTATCCCTGCCCTAACCCTAAACCTAACCTTTACCCTAACACTAAATCTAACCCTAACACTAACGCTAACCCTAACCCTAATGCTACACCTAACTCTAACCCTAACGCTAACCTTCACACTAACCCTAACCCTAACCGAAACCTATCATCTAACCCTAATCCTAACCCTTACCCTATACGGAATCGTAAGGCTAACCCTAAATCTAAAGCTAACCCTAACCCTAAACCAATACAAAACTATCCCTAACACTAAATCCACCCTTAAAAATATACCTAAAACTAATCATATCCCTAAACCTAACCCTAATCGTCTCCCTAACAACTAACACCTAACCCTAAAACTAACACTAACCCTAATCCTAAACCTTCACGCCAAACCTAATCCTAACCCTAACTCTACCCCTAACTCTAACGCTAACACTAACACCATCCCTAACACCAATCCAAACCCTAACCCTAACCCTAACCCTAACCCTGTCTAACCCTAAACATAACACTGACCCTAACACAAACCTATTTTCCAACACTCACCCTAACCCTAACACTAAATCTCAACCTAACCCTAACTCTAACCATAACACTAAAGCTAACTACTACCACTAACACTAACGCTAAACCTAAGCTTCAACACTACCGCTAAACATAACCCTAATCCTAACCCTAACCCTAAGCCTAATGCTAACCATAACCCTAAACCGAACCCTAACCCTAACTATAACCCTAAACTCTAACACAAATCCTAAACTCTAAATCGAACCCTAACACTAATCATAACCCTAATCCTAACACTAAACCCAACACCTAACCCTGACGCTATCCCTAAACCTAAACCTATCACTAAAAACAACCCTAATGCTAAACCTAAGCCTACTGTAAACCCTAAACCTAATCCTAACCCTAACCCTAACACTAACACTAAATCCTACTCTAACCCTAAAACTAACCCTAAAATCTAACTCCAAGCCTAACTCCAACCCTAACCTTAACGATAAGCCTAAACTCTAATCCTCACCCTCACCCAAATCCAAAGGCTAACCATAACCCTAACCCTAACCCTAACCTGAACACTAACCATAAACCTAAGCCTAATCCTAGCCCTAATGCTAACCTCAAACCCCAACCCTAACCCTAACCTTAACACTCTAACACTAAAAATAACGCTAGCCCTAAACCTCAAACCTAACGTCAAACCCTAATCCTAACCCTAACCCTAACACTAACCCTACCCTTAATCCAAATCCTAACCCTAACCATAACCATAACCCTGCCCACCTCTAACCCTAACACTAACTCTAACCCTAGCCGTAACCCTAACTCTAACCATAACCCTAACCATAACCCTAAGCCTAACCCTAACCCTAGCCCTAAATCTAACACGAAACTCTAACCATAACCGAACCCCAGCCATAACCCTAACCCTAAACCTAACCTTAACCCTAACCTAACACTAACCCTAACACCTAAACCTAACCCTAAGCCTAACCCTCACCTTAACGCTAAACCTGAAACTAACCCTAACCATAAACCTAACCGAATCCCTAATCACTAACAATAACGCTAACACCATACCTAACCCTAAACTTATCCCTAAAATTAACCCTAACCCTAACCCTAACCCTAACAGTAACCCTAACAGTAACTTCTAACACTAACCCCTACCCTAACCCTAACCCTAAACCTCACCCAAATCCAAAGGCTAACCATTACCCTAACCCTAACGCTAACCCGAAAACTAAGCATAACCCTAAGCCTAATATTAGCCCTAATTCTAACCTCAAAACCCAAACCTAACCTAACCCTAACACTCTAACACTAACCCTAACGCTAGCCCTAAATCTAACACCTCAAGTCAAACCCTAATCCTAACCCTAACCCTAACACTAACCCTAAACCTAATCTCAATCCTAACCCTATCCCTGCCCTAACCCTAAGCTGTACCCTAACGCTAAATCTAACCCTAATGCTAGCTCTAACCCTCACCCTAATGCTAAATCTAACTCTAACCCTAACCCTCACACTAACCCTAACCCTAACCGTAACCTATCATCTAACCCTAATCCTAACCCTGAGCCTATACCGAAACGTAACCCTAACCCTAACTCTAAAGCTAACCCTAGCCCTAAACCCAACCCAAAACTAACCCTAACACTAACTCCAACCTTAACAATACACCTAAAACTAATTATAACCCTAACCCTAACGCTAATCATCTCCCTAACAACTAACCCCTAACCCTAAACCTAAACCTAACCCTAACCGTAACCTAAACCCTAACCTTAAGTCTAAGCCTACACCAAAAATTAACTTCTAATCCTCACCCTAACCGTAAGCCAGCCCGAAATCTAACAATAACCTGAAACCTAAGCTTAACCCTAACCCTAACCCTAACCGTAACCCTAATGCTAACCATAAACCTAAACCGAACCCTAACCCTAACCATAACCCAAAAATATAACCCTAATCCTAAACTCTAAGCTTAACCCTAACCCTAATCCAAACCCTAACCCTAACACTAACACTAACCCTTACGCTAACCCTAACACTAACACTAAACTCTAACTCCAAACCTAACTGCAACCATAACCTTAACCATAAGCCTAACCTCTAACACTAACCCTCACCGATATCCAAAGGCTAACCATTACCCTAACCCTAACCCTAACCCGAACACTAACCATAACTCTAAGCCTAAGCCTAGCCATAATGCTAACCTCAAACCCCAACTCTAACCCTAACCTTAACACTCTAACACTAAACCTAACGCAAGCCCTAAACCTCAACCCTAACGTCAAACCCTAATCCTAACCCTAACCCTAACACTAACCCTACTCCTAATCCCAATCCTAACCCTAACCCTAACCATAACCCTGTCCAACCCTAACCCTAAAACTAAACCTAACCCTAGCCGTAACCCTAACTCTAAACCTAACCCTAACCCTAAACCTAGCCCTAAATCTAACATGAAATGCTAACCATAACCAACCCCTAGCCAGAACACTAACCCTAACCCTAACTCTAACTCTAAACTAAACCCTAACCCTAACACCTATACCTAACCCTAACGCTAACACTGACCTTAACGCTAAACCTGAAACTAAGCCTAACCCTAAACCTAACCGAAACCCTAATCACTAACAATAACACTAACACCATAGCTAACCCTAACCTTATCCCTAAAGTTAATACTAACACTAATTCTAACCTTAAATCCAAATTCTAACCCTAACCCTAACGGTAACCCTAACAGCAACCTCGAACACTATCCCGTAATCTAAACCTAACCCTAACCCTCACCCTAACCCTAACCCTCACCCAAATCCAAAGGCTAACCATAACCCTAACCCTAACCCTAACCCTAACCCTAACACTAACCCTCACCCGAATCCAAAGGCTAAGCATATCCCTAACCCTAACCCTAATCTGAACACTAACCATAACGCTAAGCCTAAGCCTAACCCTAATGCTCACCTCAAACCCCAACCCTAACCCTAACACTCTAACACTAACCCTAACGTTAGCCCTAAAGCTAACCCTGAACGTCAAACCCTAATACTAACCCTAACCCTAACACTAACCCTAACCCTAATCTCAATCCAACCCTATCCCTAACCCTAACCCTAACATTTACCCTAACCCTAAATCTAACACTAAGCCTAACTCTAACCCTAAACCTAATGCTAAACCTAACTCTAACCCTAACCCTAACCCTCACACTAACCCTAAGCCTAACCGTAACCTATCATCTAACCCTAACCCTAACCCTTACCCTATACCGAAACGTAACCCTAACCCTAACTCTAAAGCTAACCCTAAACCTAAACCCAACACAAAACTCACCCTAACACTAATTCCAACCATAACAATATCCCTTAAATTAATCATAACCCTAACCTTAACCCTAATCATGTCCCTAACAACTAACCCCTAACCCTACACCTAACCCTAATGCTAACCCTCACCTTAATGCTAAACCTGAAACTAACCCTAACCGTAAACCTAACCGAAACCCTAATCACTAACAATAATGCTAACACCATACCTAACCCTAACCTTATCCCTAAAACTACCTAAAATGCTACCTCTAACCCTAAACCCAAATTCTCACCCTAACCCTAACTGTAACACTAACAGTAAACTCTAACACTAACCCGTACCCTAACCCTAACCCTAAGCCTCACCCGAATTCAAAGGCTAAACATAACCCTAAACCTAACCCTAACCCTAATCCTAACCCTAAACCTCACACGAACCGAAAAGCTAACCATTACCATACCCCTAACCCTAACCCGAACACTAACCGTAAACCTAAGCCTAATTCTAGCCCTAATGCTAACCTCAAACCCCAACCCTAAATCTAACCCTAACACTCTAACACTAACCCTAACGCTAGCCCTAAACCTAACCCCTAAAGTCAAACGCTAAACCTTACCCTAACCCTAACACTAACCTTAACCCTAATCTCAATCTTAACCCTATCCCTAACCCTAACAATCACTAACCTTTACCCTAGCCCTAAATCTAACCCTAAACCTAACCCTAACTCTAACCCTAAACCTAATGCTAAACCTAAATCTAACCCTAAACCTAACACTAACACTAACTCTTACCCTCACCCGAATCCAAAGGCTAACCATAACCCTAACCCTAACCCGAACACTAACCATAACCCTATGCCTAATCCTTGCCCTAATGCTAACCTCAAACCCCAACCCCAACCGTAACCCTAACCCTCTAACAATAACCCTAATGCTAGCCCAAAACCTAACCTCTAACGTCAAGCCCAAATCCTAACCCTAACACTAACACTAACCCTAAGCCTAATCTCAATCCTAATACTATCCCTAACCCTAAGCCTAACCTTTACCCTAACCCTAAATCTAACCCTAACCCTAACTCTAACCCTAACCCTAATGCTAAACCTAACTCTAACCCTAACCCTAACCATCACACTAACCCTAACCCTAACCGTAACCTATCATCTAACCCTAATCCTAACCCTTACCCTATACCGAAACATAACCGTAACCGTAACTCTAAAGCTAATCCTAACCCTAAACCCAACACAAAACTAACCCTAATACTAACTCCAACCTTAACAATATACCTAAAACTAATCATAACCTTAAACCTAACCCTAATCATCTCCCTAACAACTAACCCCTAACCCTAAACCGAACCCTAACCCTAACGCTAAAACTAACCGTAACCTCTAACCCTAACCCAAACCATTTAACCCTAACCCTGACACTAACACTAACCCTAATCGTAAACCTTCACGCCAAACCCTAATCCTAACACTAACCTTAAATCTAACCCTAACATTAACCCTATCCCTAACACCAATCCAAACTCTAACCCTAACCTTTTAACACTAACACTAACACTAACGCTAAACATAAGCTTCAACTCTACCCCTAAACCTAACCCTCACCCTAACCCTACCCCTAATGCTAACCATAACCCTAAACCGAACCCTAACCTTACCATAACCCTAAACTCTAACCTTAATCCTAAACTCTAAACCTAACCCTAACACTAATCATAACCGTAAGCCTAGCACTAAATCTAACGCGAAACTCTAACCATAACAGACCCCTAGCCATAACCCAAACACTAAACCTAACCCTAAATCTAACCTAACGCTAACCCGAACCCCTAAACTTAACTCTAACCCTAAACCTCACGTAATGCTAAACCTGAAACTAACCCTAACCCTAAACCTAACCGAAACCCTAATCACTACCAATAACGCTAACACCATACCTAACCCTAACCTTATCCCTACAATTAACCCTAACCCTAACTCTAACCCTAAATGCAAATTCTAACTCTAACCCTAACGGTAACCCTAACAGTAAACTCTAACACTAACCCGTACCCTAAACCTAACACTAACCCTCACCCGAATCCAAAGGCTAACCATAACCCTAAACCTAACCCTAACCCTAACCCTCACACGAATCCAAAGGCTAACTATAACCCTAACAATAACCCTAACCTGAACACTAACCATAACCCTGAGCCTAATCTTAGCCCTAATGCTAACCTCAAACCCCAACCCTAAGCCTAACCCTAACACTTTAACACTAACCCTAACACAAAACCTAACCCTAAACTCAATCCTAACCCTATCCCTAACCCTAACCCTAACACTAACCTTGACCCTAACACTAAATCTAACCCTAACACTAACGCTAACCCTAACCCTAATGCTAAACCTAACTCTAAAACTAACCCTAACCCTCACACTAACCCTAACCATAACCTATCATCTAACCCTAATCCTAACCCTTACCCTATACCGAATCGTAACACTAACCCTAACTCTAAAGCTAACCCTAACCCTAAACCCAACACAAAACTAACCCTAACACTAACTCCACCCTTAAAAATATACCTAAAACTAATCATAACCCTAGCCCTAACCCTAATCATCTCCCTAACAACTAACCCCTAACCCTAAAACTAACACTAACCCTAACCCTAATCCTAAACGTTCACGCCAAAGCCTAATCCTAACACTAACCCTAACTCTAAAACTAACAATAACACCATCCCTAACACCAATCCAACCCTAACCCTAACCCTAACCCTAACCCTGTCTAACCCTAAACATAACACTGACCCTAACACAAACCTATTTTCCAACACTCACCCTAACCCTAACCCTAAATCTCAAACTAAACCTAACTCTAACCATAACACTAAAGCTAACTACTAACACTAACACTAACGCTAAACCTAAGCTTCAACACTACCCCTAAACCTAACCCTAACCCTAACCCTAACCCTAAGCCTAATGCTAACCATAACCCTAAAACGAACCCTAACCCTAACCATAACCCTAAACTCTAACACTAATCCTAAACTCTAAATCTAACCCTAACACTAATCATAACCCTAATCCTAACACTAAACCCAATACCTAACCCTGACGCTGTCCCCAAACCTAAACCTATCATAAAAACAACCCTAATGCTAAACCTAAGCCTAACTGTAAACGCTAACCCTAATCCTAACCCTAACCCTAACACTAACACTAACCCCTACTCGAACCCTAAAACTAACCCTAAAATCTAACTCCAACCCTAACTCCAACCCTAACCTTAACCATAAGCCTAAACTCTAACCCTCACCCTCATCCGAATCCAAAGGCTAACCATAACCCTAACCCTAACACTAACCTGAACACTAACCATAACCCTAAGCCTAATCCTAGCCCTAATGCTAACCTCAAACCCCAACCCTAACCCTAACCGTAACACTCTAACACTAAACCTAACGCTAGCCCTAAACCTCAACCCTAACGTCAAACCCTAATCCTAACCCTAACCCTAACACTAACCCTACCCTTAATCCAAATCCTAACCCTAACCATAACCCTAACCCTGCCCACCCCTAACCCTAACACTAACTCTAACCCTAGCCGTAGCCCTAACTCTAACCATAACCCTAACCATAACCCTAAGCCTAAACCTAACCCTAGCCCTAAATCTAACGCGAAACTCTAACCATAACCGAACCCCAGCCATAACCCTAACCCTAAACCTAACCTTAACCCTAACCTAACCCTAACCCTAACACCTAAACCTAACCCTAAGCCTAACCCTCACCTTAACGCTAAACCTGAAATTAACCCTAACCCTAAACCTAACCGAATCCCTAATCACTAACAATAACGCTAACACCATACGTAACCCTAAACTTATCCCTAAAATTAACCCTAACCCTAACCCTAACCCTAACAGTAACCCTAACAGTAACTTCTAACACTAACCCCTACCCTTACCCTAACACTAACCCTCACCCGAATCCAAAGTCTAACCATAACCCCTAACCCTAACCCTAACCCTAACCCTAACCCTAACCCTAACCCTAACCCTAACCCTAATGCTAACTCTAACCCTAAACCCAATATCTAACCCTAACCCTAACGGTAACCCTAACAGTAACCTCTAACACTAACCCGTACCCTTACCCTAACACTAACCCTCACCCGAATCCAAAGTCTAACCATAACCCTAACCCTAACCCTAACCCTAACCCTCACCCGAATTCAAAGGATAACCATAACCCTAACCCTAACCCTAAACCAAACCCAAACACCAACCAAAACCCTAAGCCTAATCCTAGCCCTAAAGCAACCTCAAACACCAACCCTAATGCTAACCCTAACACTCTAACACTAACCCTAACGCTAGCCCCAAACCTAACCCCTAAAATCAAACCCTAAACCTAACCCTAACCCTAACACTAACCCTAACCCTAATCTCAGTCCTAACCCTATCCCTAACCCTAACCCTAACCTTTGCCCTAACCCTAAATCTCACCCTAAACCTAATCCTAACTCTAACCCTAAACCTAATGTTATACCTAATTCTAACCCTAACACTAACCCTCAAACTAACCGTAACCCTAACTGTGACATATCATCTAACCCTAATCCTAACCCTTACCCTATACCAAAACATAACCCTAACCCTAACTCTAAAGCTAACCCTCACCCTTAACCCAACACAAAACTTACCCTAACAGGAACTCGAACCTTAACAATATACCTAAAACTAATCATAACCCTAACCCGAACCCTAATCATCTCCCTAACAACTAATCCCTAAACGTAAACCTAACCCTAAGCCTACGCCAAATATTAACTTCTAATCCTCACCCTAACCCTAAGCCAGCCCTAAATCTAACACTAAACTGAAACCTAAGCGTAACCCTAAGGCTAACAATAACCATAACACTAACCTCTAAATCTAAACCTAACCATAACACTAACACTAAATCTAAGCCTAAGCCTAAATGTTACACGAAACTTAACCCTAACCCTGACCCTAACTCTAACCTTTACCCTAATCTCTAACCCTAACCCTAACCCTAAACCTAACCCAAACCCTAAACTCTAACCCTAACCCTAAACCTGAATCTAAACCTAACAGTAACAAACCTAACTTATAACCCTTACCCTAAGCCTAACCGTAAAACTCAACCTAACCCTAACCCTAAACATAACGCGAAACCTAACTTCTAACCCTGAAACTAAATCTAAACCTAAGCTTCAACCCTAACCCTAACACTAACCCTAAACCACTAAGCTTAACCCTAACCCTAACCAGAACCCTATATATAATCCTAACACTAATTTAATGCTCACTCTAATCATAACCTTAACCCTAACCGTAAGCCTAACCCTAAAACTAACACTAACACTAACACTTACACTAACCCTAACACTAACCCTAAACTCTAATTCCAACCCTAACTCCAACCCTAACCTTAACCATAAGCCTAAACTCTAACACTAAACCTCACACGAATTCAAAGGCTAACTATAACCCTAACCCGAAAACTAACCATAACCCTAAGCCTAATCCTAGCCCTAATGCAATCCTCAAACCCCAACCCTAATCCTAACCTTAACACTCTAACACTAACCCTAACGCTAGCCCTAAACCTAAAACCTAACGTCAAAGCCTAATCCTAAACCTAACTCTAAAACTAACCCTACCCCTAATCCCAATCCTAACCCTAACCCTAACCATAACCATAAAACTGTCCAACCCTAACCCTAACACTAACCCTAACCCTAGGCGTAACCATAACTCTAACCATAACTCTAACCCTAACTGTAAACCTAACCATAACCCTAGCCCTAAATCTAAAGTGAAACTCTAACCATAAAAGACCCCTAGCCATAACCCTAACTCTAACCATAACCCTAACTCTAACCTAACCCTAACTCTAACCCCTAAACCTAACCCTAACCCTAACCCTAACACCAACCCTAACCCTAACCCCTACTCTAACCCTAACACTAACCTAAACTCTAACTCCAACACTAATTCCAACCCTAACCTTAAATATAAGCCTAAACTCTAACCCTAAACCTCACACGAATCCAAAGGCTAACAATAATCCTAACCCTAAACCTAACCAGAAAACTAACCATAAACCTAAGCCTAATCGTAGCCCTTATGCTAACCTCAAACCCCAACCATAACCCTAACCTTAACACTCTAACACTAACACTATTGCTAGCCCTAAACCTAAACCCTAACGTCAAACCCTAACCCTAACCCTAACTATAACACTAACCCAAACCCTAATCCCAATACTAACCCTAACCAGAACCATAACCCTGTCAAAAACTAACCCTAACACTAACCCTAACCCTAGCCGTAACCCTAACTCTAACTATAACCCTAACCCTAACCGGAACCCTAACCATAACCCCAGACCTAAATCTAACGTGAAATTCTAACCATAAACGACACCTAGCCATAACCCTAACTCTAACCCTAACCCTAACTCTAACCTAACCCTAACTCTAACCCCTAAACCTAACACTAACCCTAACCCTCACCTTAACGCTAAACCTGAAACTAACCCGTACCATAAACCTAACCAAAACCCTAATCACTAACAATAATGCTAACACCATACCTAACCCTAACCTTATCAATAAAATTAACCCTAATGCTAACTCTAACCCTAAACCCAATATCTAACCCTAACCCTACCGGTAACCCTAACAGTAACCTCTAACACTAACCCGTACCCTTACCCTAACACTAACCCTCAGCCGAATCCAAAGTCTAACCATAACCCTATCCCTAACCCTAACCCTAACCCTAACCCTAACCCTCACCCGAATCCAAAGGATAACCATAACACTAACCCTAACCCTAAACCAAACCCAAACACCAACCATAACCCTAAGCCTAATCCTAGCCCTAAAGCTAACCTGAAACACCAACCCTAATGCTAACCCTAACACTCTAACACTAACACTATCGCTAGCCCTAAACCTAAACCCTAACGTCAAACCCTAATCCTAAACCTAACTCTAACACTAACACTACCCCTAATCCCAATCCTAACCATAACCATAACCATAACCCTGTCCAACCCTAACCCTAACACTAACCCTAACCCTAGCCATAACCCTAACTCTAACCATAACCCTAACCCTAACCATAACCCTAACCATAACCCTAGCCCAAAATCTAACGTGAAACTCTAATCATAACCGACCGCTAGCCATAACCCTAACTCTAAACCTAACCCGAACTCTAACCTAACCCTAACCCCAACCCCTAAAACTAACCCTAACTCTAAACCGCACCTTAAAGCTAAACGTGAAACTAACCCTAACCCTAAACCTAACCGAAACCCTAATCACTAACAATAATGCGAACACCATATCTAAACCTAACCTTATCCCTAAAATTGACCCTAACGCTAACTCTAACCCTAAACCCAAATTCTAACCCTAACAATAACGGTAACCCTAACAGTAACATCTAACACTAACCCGTACCCTAACCCTAACCCTAACACTCACCCGAATCCAAAGGCTAACCTTAACCCTAACCCTAACTCTAACCCTAACCCTAACCCTAACCCTAACCCTCAACCGAATCCAAAGGCTAACCATAACCCTAACCCTAAAACTAACCCGAACACTAACCATAACCCTAAGCCTAATCCTAGCCCTAATACTCACCTCAAACCCCAACCCTAACACTAACAATAAACACTATAATACTAACACTAACTGTAGCCCTAAACCTAACCCCTAACGTCAAAATCTAATCCTAACCCTAAACCTAACACTAACCCTAACCCTAATCTCAATCCTAACCCTATCCCTAACCCTAACCCTAACCTTTATCCTAACTCTAAATCTAAGCCTAACCCTAACTCTAACCCTAACCCTGTCCAACCCTAACCCTAACACTAACCCTAACCCTAGCCGTAACCCTAACTCTAACCATAAACCTAACCCTAACCCTAACCCTAACCCTAAACCTAACCCTAACCATAACGGTAACCCTAACAGCAAACTCTAACACTAACCCGTACCCTAAATCTAAGCCTAACCCTCACCCGAATCCAAAGACTAACCATAAACATAACCCTAACCCTAACCCTAACACTAACCCTCACCCGAATCCAAAGGCTAACCATAACCCTAACCCCAACCCTTACCCGAACACTAACGATAACCCTAAGCCTAATCCTAGCCCTAATGCTAACCTCAAACCCCAACCCTAACCCTAACCCTAACACTCTAACACTAACCCTAACGCTAACACTAAACCTAACCCCTAAGGACAAACCCTAATCCTAAAACTAACCCTAACCCTAACCCTAATCCTAACCCTAACCCTAACCCTAACCCTAGCCCTAATCCTAAAACTAACCCTAACACTAACCCTAACCCTAATCTCAATCCTAACCCTAACCCTAACAATAACCTTTTCCCTAACCCTAAATCTCACAATAACCCTAACCCTAACACTAACCCAAACCCTAACGCTAAACCTAACTCTAACCCTAAACTTAACCCTCACAATAACCCTAACCATAACCGTAACCTATCATCTAACCCTAATCCTAACCCCGACCCTATACCGAAACGTAACACTAACCGTAACTCTAAAGCTAACCCTAACACTAAAACCAACCCAAAACAAACACTAACACTAACTCCAAACTTAACAATATACCGAAAAGTAATCATAACCCTAAACCTAACACTAACACTAACCCTAACCTTAACCCTAACCCTAACCATAACCATAACACTAACCTCTAAATCTAACCCTATCCATAACACTAACACTAAATCTAACCCTAATCCTAAATGTTACACTAAACTTAACCCTAACCCTGACACTAACTCTAACCTTAACCCTAATCTCTAAACCTAACCCTAACCCTAAACCTAATGCTAACCCTAACCTCTAACCCTAACCCTAAACCTGAACCTAAACCTAACAGTAACACAAACCTAACTTCTAACCCTTACCCTAAACCTAACCGTAAAACTCAACCTAACCGTAACCCTAAACATAACGCTAAAGCTAACTTCTAACCCTGAACCTAAATCTAAACCTAAGCTTCAACCCTAACCCTAACACTAACCCTAACTTCTAAGCCACCCCAAACCTTACCTGAACCCTACACCTAATCCTAAACCTATTTTAACGCTATCTTCTAACCATAACCTTAACCCTAACCTAACCCTAACCCTAACCCTAACAGTAAGCCTAACAATAACCTCTAACAGTAACCCGTACCTTAACCCTAACCCGAACCCTCACCTGAATCTAAAGGCTAACCATAACCCAAATCTAACCCTAACCCTAACCCTAACCCTAACCCTAACACTCACCCGAATCCAAAGGCTAACCCTAACCCTAAGCCTAACCCTAACTCTAACCTAACCCTAACCCATAAACCTAACCCTAACCCTAACACTCACCTTAACGCTAAACCTGAAACTAACACTAACCCTAAAACTAAACGAAACCCTAATCACAAACAATAACGCTAACACCATACCTAACCCTAAACTTATCCCTAAAATTAACCCTAACACTAACTCTAACACTAAACCCAAATTCTAACCCTAACCCTAAGAGTAACACTAACATTAACTTCTAACACGAACTCTTACACTAACCCTAACCCTAACCCTCACCCGAATCCAAAGGCTAACCCTAACCCTAACCATAACCCTAACCCTAACCCTAACTCTTACCCTCACCCGAATCCAAAGGCTAACCATAACCCTAACCCTAACCCTAACCTGAACACTAACCATAACCCTAGGCCTCATCCTTGCCCTAATGCTAACCTCAAACCCCAACCCCAACTGTAACCCTAACCCTCTAACTCTAACCCTAAAGCTGGCCCTAAACCTAACCTCTAACGTCAAACCCTAATCCTAACCCTAACACTAACACTAACCCTAAGCCTAATCTCAATCCTAACACTATCCCTAAACCTAAGCATAACTTTTACCCTAACCCTAAATCTAACCCTAACCCTAACTCTAACCCTAACCCTAATGCTAAACCTAACTCTAACCCTAACCCTAACCATCACACTAACCCTAAACCTAACTGTAACCTATCATCTAACCCTAATCCTAACCCTTACCTATACCGAAACGTAACTGTAACCGTAACTCTAAAGCTAATCCTAACCCTAAACCCAACACAAAACTAACCCTAATACTAACTCCAACCTTAACAATATACCTAAAACTAATCATAACCTTAAACCTAACCCTAATTATCTCTCTAACAACTAACCCGTTACCCTAAACCAAACCCTAAACCTAACGCTAACACTAACCCAACCTCTAACCCTAACCCTAACCATTTAACCCTAACCCTGACACTAACACTAACCCTAATCCTAAACCTTCACGCCAAACCCTAATCCTAACACTAATCTTAAATCTAACCTTAACATTAACCCTATCCCTAAGACCAATCCAAACTCTAACCCTAACCTTTTAACACTAACACTAACACTAACGCTAAACATAAGCTTCAACTCTACCCCTAAACCTAACCCTCACCCTAACCCTACCCCTAATGCTAACCATAACCCTAAACCGAACCCTAACCCTATCATAACCCTAAACTCTAACCTTAATCCTAAACTCTAAACCTAACCCTAACACTAATCATAACCCTAAGCCTAGCACTAAATCTAACGTGAAACTCTAACCATAACAGACCCCTAGCCATAACCCAAACACAAAACCTAACCCTAAATCTAACCTAACGCTAACCCGAGCCCCAAAACTTAACGCTAACCCTAACCCTCACGTAATGCTAAACCTGAAACCAACCCTAACCCTAAACCTAACCGAAACCCTAATCACTAACAATAACGCTAACACCATACCTAACCCTAACCTTATCCCTACAATTAACCCTAACCCTAACTCTAACCCTAAATGCAAATTCTAACTCTAACCCTAACAGTAACCCTAACAGTAACCTCTAACACTAACCCGTACACTAAACCTAACACTAACCCTCACCCGAATCCAAAGGCTAACCCTAACCCTAACCCTCACCCGAATCCAAAGGCTAACTATAACCCTAACACTAACCCTAACCTGAACACTAACCATAACCCTGAGCCTAATCCTAGCCCTAATGCTAACCTCAAACCCCAACCCTAAGCCTAACCCTAACACTTTAACACTAACCCTAACACTAAACCTAACCCTAATCTCAATGCTAACCCTATCCCTAACCCTAACCCTAACCCTAACCTTTACCCTAACACTAAATCTAACCCTAACACTAACGCTAACCCTAACTCTAATGCTAAACCTAACTCTAAAACTAACCCTAACCCTCACACTAACCCTCACCCTAAACATAACCTATCATCTAACCCTAATCCTAACGCTTACCCTATACCGAATCGTAACACTAACCCTAACTCTAAAGCTAACCGTAACACTAAACCCAACCCAAAACTAACCTAACACTAACTCCACCCTTAAAAATATACCTAAAACTAATCATAAAACTAACCCTAACCCTAATCATCTCCCTAACAACTAACCCCTAACCCTAAAACTAACACTAACCCTAACCCTAATCCTAAACCTTCATGCCAAAGCCTAATCCCAACACTAACCCTAACTCTAACCCTAACACTAACACCATCCCTAACACCAATCCAAACTCTAACCCTAACCCTAACCCTGTCTAACCCTAAACATAACACTGACCCTAACACAAACCTATTTTCCAACACTCACCCTAAACCTAACCCTAAATCTCAAACTAACCCTAACTCTAACCATAACACTAAAGCTAACTACTAACACTAACGCTAAACCTAAGCTTCAACACTACACCTAAAGCTAACCCTAAACCTAACCCTAACCCTAAGCCTAATGGTAACCATAACCCTAAATCGAACCCTAACCCTAACCATAACCCTAAACTCTAACACTAATCCTAAACTCTAAATCTAACCCTAACACTAATCATAACACTAATCCTAACACTAAACCCAATACCTAACCCTGACGCTATCCCTAACCCTAAACCTATCATAAAAACAACCCTAATGCTAAACCTAAGTCTAACTCTAAACCCTAACCTTAATCCTAACCCTAACCCTAACACTAACACTAACCCCTACTCTAACCCTAACACTAACCCTAAAATCTAACTCCAACCCTAACTCCAACCCTATCCTTAAGCATAAGCCTAAACTCTAACCCTCACCCTCACCCGAATTCAAAGGCTAACCATAAACCTAACCCTAACCCTAACCTGAACACTAACCATAACCCTAAGCCTAATCCTAGCCCTAAAGCTAACCTCAAACCCCAACCCTAACTCTAACCGTAACACTCTAACACTAAACCTAACGCTAGCCCTAAACCTCAACCCTAACGTCAAACACTAATCCTAACCCTAACCATAACACTAACCCTACCCCTAATCCAAATCCTAGCCCTAACCATAACCATAACCCTGCCCACCCCTAACCCTAACACTAACTCTAACCCTAGCTGTAACCCTAACTCTAACCATAACCCTAACCATAACCCTAAGCCTAACCCTAACCCTAGCCCTAAATCTAACGCGAAACTCTAACCATATCCGACCCCTAGCCATAACCCTAACCCTAAACCTAACCTTAACCCTAACCTAACCCTAACCCTAACACCTAAACCTAACCCTAAGCCTAACCCTCACCTTAACGCTAAACCTGAAACTAACCCTAACCCTAAACCTAACCGAATCCCTAATCACTAACAATAACGCTAACACCATACCTAACCCTAACCTTATCCCTAAAATTAACCCTAACCCTAACCCTAACCCTAACGGTAACCCTAACAGTAACTTCTAACACTAACCCCTACCCTAACCCTAACCCTAAACCTCACCCAAATCCAAAGGCTAACCATTACACTAACCCTAACCCTAACCCGAAAACTAAGCATAACCCTAAGCCTAATACTAGCCCTAATTCTAACCTCAAACCCCAAACCTAACCTAACCCTAACACTCTAACACTAACCCTAACGCTAGCGCTAATTCTAACACCTCAAGTCAAACCCTAATCCTAACCCTAACCCTAACACTAACCTTAACCCTAATCTCAATCCTAACCCAATCCCTGCCCTAACCCTAAGCTGTACCCTAACGCTAAATCTAACCCTAACGCTAGCTCTAACCCTCACCCTAATGCTAAATCTAACTCTAACCCTAACCCTCACAATAACCCTAACCCTAACCGTAACCGATCATCTAACCCTAATCCTAACCCTGAGCCTATACCGAAACGTAACACAACCCCTAGCTCTAAAGCTAACCCTAGCACTAAACCCAACCCAAAACTAACCCTAACACTAACTCCAACCTTAACAATATAGCTAAAACTAATTATAACCCTAACCCTAACCCTAATCATCTCCCTAACAACTAACCCCTAACCCAAAACCTAAACCTAACCCTAACCGTAACCTAAACCCTAACCTTAAGTCTAAGCCTACACCAAAAATTAACTTCTAATCCTCACCCTAACCGTAAGCCAGCCCGAAATCTAACAATAACCTGAAACCTAAGCTTAACCCTAACCCTAACCCTAACCATAACCCTAATGCTAACCATAAACCTAAACCGAACCCTAACCCTAACCATAACCCAAAAATCTAACCCTAATCCTAAACTCTAAGCTAAACCCTAACCCTAATCCTAACCCTAACCCTAACACTAACACTAACACTAACACTTACTCTAACCCTAACACTAACACTAAACTCTAACTCCAAACCTAACTGCAACCATAACCTTAACCATAAGCCTAACCTCTAACACTAACCCTCACCCGAATCCAAAGGCTAACCATTAACCTAACCATAACCCTAACCCGAACACTAACCATAACTCTAAGCCTAATCCTAGCCCTAATGCTAACCTCAAACCCCAACTCTAACCCTAAACTTAACACTCTAACACTAACCCTAACGCTAGCCCTAAACCTCAACCCTAACGTCAAACCCTAATCCTAACCCTAACCCTAACACTAACCCTACTCCTTATCCCAATCCTAACCCTAACCATAACCATAACCCTGTCCAACCCTAACCCTAAAACTAACCCTAAACCTAGCCGTAACCCTAACTCTAAACCTAACCCTAACCCTAAACCTAGCCCTAAATCTAACGTGTAATGCTAACCATAACCAATCCCTAGCCATAACACTAACTCTAACCCTAACTCTAACTCTAAACTAAACCCTAACCATAACACCTATACCTAACCCTAACCCTAACCCTGACCTTAACGCTAAACCTGAAAGTAACACTAACCATAAACCTAACCGAAACCCTAATCACTAACAATAACACTAACACCATAGCTAACCCTAACCTTATCCTTAAAATTAATCATAACACTAATTCTAACCATAAATCCAAATTCTAACCCTAACCCTAACGGTAACCCTAACAGCAACCTCGAACACTAACCCGTAATCTAAACCTAACCCTAACCCTCACCCTAACCCTAACCCTCACCCAAATCCAAAGGCTAACCATAACCCTAACCCTAACCCTAACACTAACCCTCACCCGAATCCAAAGGCTAACTATATCCCTAACCCTAACCCTAATCTGAACACTAACCATAACGCTAAGCCTAAGCCTAACCCTAATGCTCACCTCAAACCCCAACCCTAACCCTAACACTCTAACACTAACCCTAACGCTAGCCCTAAACCTAACCCTGAACGTCAAACCCGAATCCTAACCCTAACCCTAACACTAACCCTAACCCTAATCTCAATCCAACCCTATCGCTAACCTTAACCCTAACATTTACCCTAACCCTAAATCTAACACTAACCCTAACTCTAACCCTAAACCTAACCCTCACACTAACCCTAAGCCTAACCGTAACCTATCATCTAACCCTAACCCTAACCCTTACACTTTACCGAAACGTAACCCTAACCCTAACTCTAAAGCTAACCCTAAACCTAAACCCAACACAAAACTCACCCTAGCACTAATTCCAACCATAACAATATCCCTTAAACTAATCATAACCCTAACCCTAACCCTAATCATGTCCCTAACAACTAACCCCTAACCCTAAACCTAACCCTAACCCTAATCCTAACCTGAACCCCAACACAAAGCCTAAGCCTACTCCAAACATTAACTTCTAATCCTCAACCTAACCCAAAGCCAGCCCCAAATCTAACACTAACCTGAAACCTAAGTGTAACCCTAACCCTAAAAATAACCATAACATTACCTTCTAAAACTAACCCTAACACTAACACTAAATCTTACCCTAAGACTAAATATTACACTAAACTTAACCCTAACCCTGACCCTAACTCTACCCTTAACTCTAATTTCTAACCCTAACCCTAACCCTAACCCGAACCCTAAACCTAACCGTAACCCTAACCTCTAACCCTAACCCTAACCACTAACCCTAACCCTAAACCTGAACGTAAACCTAACAGTAAAACAAACCTAACTTCTCACCCTTACCCTTACACTAACAGTAAAACTCAACCTAACCCAAACCCTTAACATAATGCTAAAGCTAACTTACAACCCTGAACTTAAATCTAAACCTAAGCTTCAACTCTAACTCTAACACTCACCGTAACAATAACACTAAACCCTAACCTTAACCTTAACACTAACCCTAAATCTATCCCTATGCCTAAACCCAATCCTAAACCTAAACCTAACTCTAAACCTAATTCCTAACACTAACCCTAACCCGTACCGCTAAACCTAACCCTCACACAAACCCAAACCCTGACACTAACCCTAACCCTTACCCTAATCCTAAAACTTACCATTAACTCTAACCCTAAACATAACCCTAACAGTAAATGTAACCCTAACCATAAGCTTAACCTATAACCCTAAACCTAACAAGAACCCAAACCGTAACTATAACCCAAACGCTAACGCTAACACTAACCCTAAACTCTAACCCTAACCCTAACCTTTTAACCCTAAACCTAACCCTAACCCTAACCCTAATCCTAAACCTTCACTCCAAACCCTAATCCTAACACTAAACCTAACTATAACCTTAACACTAACCCTATCCCTAACACCAATCCAAACCCTTACCCTAACCCTAACCCTGTCTAACCCTAAAACTAACCCTGACCCTAATACAAACCTGTTTTCTAACACTCACCCTAAACCTAACCCTAAATCTCAACCTAACACTTACTCTGACCGTAAAACTAAAGCTAACTTCTAACACTAACACTTACGCTAAACCTAAGCTTCAACACTACCCCTAAACCTAACCCTAAACCTAACCCTAGCCCTAACATTAATGCTAACCATAACCCTAAACCGAACCCTTACCCTAACCATAACCCTAAACTCTAACCCTAATCCTAAACTCTAAACCTAACCCTAACACTGATCATAACCCTAACACTAACACTAAACCCAAAACCTAACCTTGTCACTATCCCTAACCCGAAACCTATCACTAAAAAGAACCCTAATGCTAAACCTAAGCCTAACTGTAAACCCAAACCCTAATCCTAAAACTAACCCTAACACTGACACTAACACTTACTCTAACCCTAACACTAACCCTAAACTCTAACTCCAACCCTATCTCCAACCCTAACATTAACCATAAGCCTAACCTCTAACACTAACCCTCACCTGAATCCCAAGGCTAACCATAACCCTAACCCTAACCCTAACGTGAACACTAACCATTACCCTAAGCCTAATCCTAGCCCTAATGCTAACCTCAAACACCAACCCTAACCCTAACCTTAACACTCTAACACTAATCCTAATGCTAGCCCTAAACCTAATCCCTAATGTCAAACCCTAATCTAACCCTAACCCTAACTCTAACCCGACCCCTAATACCAATCCTAACCCTAACCATAACCATAACCCTGTGCAACCCAAACCCTAACACTAACCCTAACCCTAGCCGTAACCCTAACTCTAACCATAAACCTAACCCTAACCCTAACCCTAACCATAACGGTAACCCTAACAGTAACCTCTAACACTAACCCGTACCCTAACCCTAACCCTAACCCTCACCCGAATCCAAAGGCTAACCATAAACCTAACGCTAACCCTAACACTAACCCTCACCCGAATCCAAAGGCTAACCATAACCCTAACCCTAACCCTTACCCGAACACTAATCATAGCCCTAAGCCTAATCCTAGCCCTAATGCTAACCTCAAACCCCAACCCTAACCCTAACCCTAACACTCTAACACTAACCCTAACGCTAGCCCTAAACCTAACCCCTAAGGACAAACCCTAATCCTAAAACTATCCCTAACACTAACCCTAACCCTAATCTCAATCCTAACCCTAACCCTAACAATAACCTTTTCCCTAACCCTAAATCTCACAATAACCCTAACCCTAACACTAACCCAAACCCTAACTCTAAACCTAAATCTAACCCTAACCTTAACCCTCACACTAACCCTAACCCTAACCGTAACTTATCATCTAACCCTAAACCTAACCCTTACCCTATACCGAAACGTAACACTAACCCTAACTCTAAAGCTAACCCTAGACTTACACCAAACAAAAAACTAACCCTAACAATAACTCTAACCTTAACAATATAACTAAAACTAATCATAACCCTAACCCTAACCCTAATCATCTCCCTAACACATAAACCCTAAACCTAACCCTAAACCTAACCTTAACCCTAAAACTAACCCTAAGCCTACGCAAAACATTAACTTCTAATCCTCACCCTAAACCTAAGCCAGCCCTAAATCTAACACTAACCTGAAACCTAAGCTTAACCCTAACCCTAAGCCTAACAATAACCATAACACTAACCTCTAAATCTAACCCTAACCCTAACACTAACACTAAATGTAGGCCTAAGCCTAAATGTTACACTAAACTTAACGCTAACCCTGACCCTAACTCTAATCTTAACCCTAATCTCTAACCCTAACACTAACCCTCACACTAACCCTAACCCTAACCGTAACCTATCATCTAACCCTAATCCTAACCCTTACCCTATACCGATACGTAACCCTAACCCTAACTCTAAAGCTAACCCTAAACCTAAACCAACACAAAACTCACCCTAACACTAATTCCAAACATAACAATATCCCTTAAACTAATCATAACCCTAACCCTAACCCTAATCATGTCCCTAACAACTAACCCCTAACCCTAAACCTAACCCTAACCCTAATCCTAACCTGATCCCCAACCCTAAGCCTAAGCCTACACCAAATATTAACTTCTAATCCTCAACCTAACCGTAAGCCAGCCCCAAATCTAACACTAACCTGAAAACTATGTGTAACCCTAACCCTAAAAATAACCATAACATTAACTTCTAAAACTAACCCTAACCCTAACCCTAACACTAAATCTAACCCTAAGACTAAATGTTACACTAAACTTAACCCTAACCCTGACCCTAACTCTAACCTTAACTCTAATCTCTAACCCTAACCCTAACCCTAACCCGAACCCTAAGCCTAACCGTAACCCTAACCTCTAACCCTAACCCTAACCTCTAACCCTAACCCTAAACCTGAACCTAAACCTAACAGTAAAATAAACCTAACTTCTAAACCTTACCCTTACACTAACAGTAAAACTCAACCTAACCCTAACCCTTAACATAATGCTAAAGCTAACTTACAACTCTGAACTTAAATCTAAACCTAAGCTTCAACCCTAACTCTAACACTAACCCTAACAGTAACACTAAACCATAACCTTAAACTTAACACTATCCCTAAAACTATCCCTATGCCTAAACCCAACCCTAAATCTAAACCTAACTCTAAACCTAATTCCTAACATTGACCCTAACCCGTACCGCTAAACCTAACCCTCACACAAACCGAAACCCTGACACTAACCCTAACCCTTACCATAACCCTGAAACTTACCATTAACTCTAACCCTAAACATAACCCTAACAGTAAACGTAACACTAACCATAAGCTTAACCTATAATCCTAAACCTAACAAGAACCCAAACCGTAACTATAACCCTAACGCTAATGCTAACACTAACCCTAAACACTAACCCTAACCCTAACCTTTTAACCCTAAACCTAACCCTAACCCTAACCCTAATCCTAAACCTTCACTCCAAACCCTAATCCTAACACTAAACCTAACTCTAACCTTAACACTAACCCTATCCCTAACACCAATCCAAACCCTTACCCTAACCCTAACCCTGTCTAACCCTAAAACTAACCCTGACCCTAATACAAACCTGTTTTCTAACACTCACCCTAAACCTAACCCTAAATCTCAACCTAACACTAACTCTGATCATAAAACTAAAGATAACTTCTAGCACTAACACTTACGCTAAACCTAAGCTTCAACACTACCCCTAAACCTAACCCTAAACCTAACCCTAGCCCTAACATTAATGCTAACCATAACCCTAAACCGAACCCTTACCCTAACCATAACCCTAAACTCTAACCCTAATCCTAAACTCTAAACCTAACCCTAACACTGATCATAAACCTAACACTAACACTAAACCCAAAACCTAACCTTGTCACTATCCCTAACCTGAAACCTATCACTAAAAAGAACCCTAATGCTAAACTTAAGCCTAACTGTAAACCAAAACCCTAATCCTAAAACTAACCCTAACACTGACACTAACCCTTACTCTAACCCTAACACTAACCCTCAATTCTAACTACAACCCTATCTCCAACCCTAACCTTAACCGTAAGGCTAACCTCTAAAACTAACCCTCACCTGAATCCCAAGGCTAACCATAACCCTAACCCTAACCCTAACCTGAACACTAACCATAACCCTAAGCCTAATCCTAGCCCTAATGCTAACCTCAAACACCAACCCTAACCCTAACCTTAACACTCTAACGCTAATCCTAATGCTAGCCCTAAACCTAATCCCTAATGTCAAACCCTAATCTAACCCTAACCCTAACTCTAACCCGACCCCTAATACCAATCCTAACCCTAACCATAACCATAACCCTGTCCAACACTAACCCTAACACTAACCCTAACCCTAGCCGTAACCCTAACTCTAACCATAAACCTAACCCTAACCCTAACCCTAACCCTAACCCTAAACCTAACCCTAACCCTAACGGTAACCCTAACAGTAACCTCTAACACTAACCCGTATCCTAACCCTAATCCTAACCCTCACCCGAATCCAAAGGCTAATCATAACCCTAACCCTAACCCTAACCCTAACACTAAACCTCACCCGAATCCAAAGGCTAACCCTAACCCTAACCCTAACCCTTACCCGAACATTAACCATAACCCTAAGCCTAATCCTAGCCCTAATGCTAACCTCAAACCCCAACCCTAACCCTAACCCTAACACTCTAAAACTAACCCTAACGCTAGCGCTAAACCTAACCCTAAGGACAAACCCTAATCCTAAAACTAAAACTAACACTAACCCTAACCCTAATCTCAATCCTAACCTTAACCCTAACAATAACCTTTTCTCTAAACCTAAATCTCACAATAACCCTAACCCTAACACTAACCCAAATCCTAACTCTAAACCTAACTCTAACCCTAACCTTAATCCTCACACTAACCCTAACCCTAACCGTAACTTATCATCTAACCCTAATCCTAACCCTTACCCTATACCGAAACGTAACACTAACCCTAACTTGAAAGCTAACCCTAACCTTACACCAAACAAAAAACTAACCCTAACAATAACTCTAACCTTAACAATATAACTAAAACTAATCATAACCCTAACCCTAACCCTAATCATCTCCCTAACACATAAACCCTAAACCTAACCCTAACACTAACCTTAACCCTAAAACTAACCCTAAGCCTACACCAAACATTAACTTCTAATCCTCGCCCTAAACCTAAGCCAGCCCTAAATCTAACACTAACGTGAAACCTAAGCTTAACCCTAACCCTAACCCTAATTATAACCATAACACTAACCTCTAAATCTAACCCTAACCCTAACACTAACACTAAATCTAGGCCTAAGCCTAAATGTTACACTAAACTTAACGCTAACCCTGACACTAACTCTAACCTTAACCCTAATCTCTAACCCTAACCCTAACCCTCACACTAACCCTAACCCTAACCGTAACCTATCATCTAACCCTAATCCTAACCCTTACCCTATACCGAAACGTAACCCTAACCCTAACTCTAAAGCTAACCCTAAACCTAAACCAACACAAAACTCACCCTAACACTAATTCCAACATTAACAATATCCCTTAAACTAATCATAACCCTAACCCTAACCCTAATCATGTCCCTAACAACTAACCCCTAACCCTAAACCTAACCCTACCCTAATCCTAACCTGATCCCCAACCCTAAGCCTAAGCCTACACCAAACATTAACTTCTAATCCTCAGCCTAACCGTAAGCCAGCCCCAAATCTAACACTACCCTGAAACCTAAGTGCAACCCTAACCCTAAAAATAACCATAACATTAACTTCTAAAACTAACCCTAACCCTAACACTAAATCTAACCCTAAGACTAAATGTTACACTAAACTTAACCCTAACCCTGACCCTAACTCTAACCTTAACTCTAATCTCTAACCCTAACCCTAACCCTAACCCTAAACCTAACCGTAACCCTAACCTCTAACCCTAACTCTAACCTCTAACCCTAACCCTAAACCTGAACGTAAACCTAACAGTAAAACAAACCTAACTTCTAACCCTTACCCTTACACTAACAGTAAAACTCAAACTAACCCTAACCCTAAACATAATGCTAAAGCTAACTTACAACCCTGAACTTAAATCTAAACCTAATCTTCAACCCTAACTCTAACACTAACCCTAACAATAACACTAAACCCTAACCTTAACCTTAACACTATCCCTAAATTTATCCCTATGACTAAACCCAACCCTAAACCTAAACCTAACTCTAAACCTAATTCCTAACAGTAACCCTAACCCGTACCGCTAAACCTAACCCTCACACAAACCCAAACCCTGACACTAACCCTAACCCTTACCCTAACCCTAAAACTTGCCATTAACTCTAACCCTAAACATAACCCTAACAGTAAATGTAACCCTAACCATAAGCTTAACCTATAACCCTAAATCTAAAAAGAACCCAAACCGTAACTATAACCCTAACGCTAACGCTAACACTAACCCTAAACTCTAACCCTAACCTAACTTTTAACCCTAAACCTAACCCTAACCCTAACCCTAATCCTAAACCTTCACTCCAAACCCTAATCCTAACACTAAACCTAACTCTAACCTTAACACTAACCCTATCCCTAACACCAATCCAAACCCTTACCCTAACCCTAACCCTGTCTAACCCTAAAATTAAACCTGACCCTAATACAAACCTGTTTTCTAACACTCACCCTAAACCTAACCCTAAATCTCAACCTAACACTAACTCTGACCGTAAAACTAAAGCTAACTTCTAACACTAACACTTACGCTAAACCTAAGCCTCAACATTACCCCTAAACCTAACCCTAAACCTAACCCTAGCCCTAACATTAATGCTAACCATAACCCTAAACCGAACCCTTACCCTAACCATAACCCTAAACTCTAACCCTAATCCTAAACTCTAAACCTAACCCTAACACTGATCATAACCCTAACACTAACACTAAACCCAAAACCTAACCTTGTCACTATCCCTAACCCGAAACCTATCACTGAAAAGAACCCTAATGCTAAACCTAAGCCTAACTGTAAACCCAAACCCTAATCCTAAAACTAACCCTAACACTGACACTAACCCTTACTCTAACCCTAACACTAACCCTAACACTAACCCTAAACTCTAACTACAACCCTATCTCCAACCCTAACCTTAACCATAAGCCTAACCTCTAACACTAACCCTCACCTGAATCCCAAGGCTAACCATAACCCTAACCCTAACCCTAACCTGAACACTAACCATAACCCTAAGCCTAATCCTAGCCCTAATGCTAACCTCAAACACCAACCCTAACCCTAACCTTAACACTCTAACACTAATCCTAATGCTAGCCCTAAACCTAATCCCTAATGTCAAACCCTAATCTAACCCTAACCCTAACTCTAACCCGACCCCTAATACCAATCCTAACCCTAACCATAACCATAACCCTGTCCAACCCTAACCCTGACACTAACCATAACCCTAGCCGTAACCCTAACTATAACCATAAACCTAACCCTAACCTAACCCTAACCCTAACCCTAAACCTAACCCTAACCCTAACGGTAACGCTAACAGTAACCTCTAACACTAACCCGTACCCTAACCCTAAACCTAACCCTCACCCGAATCCAAAGGCTAACCATAAACCTAACCCTAACCCTAACCCTAACACTAACCCTCACCCAAATCCAAAGGCTAACCATAACACTAACCCTAACACTTACCCGAACACTAACCATAACCCTAAGCCTAATCCTAGCCCTAATGCTAACCTCAAACTCCAACCCTAACCTTAACCCTAACACTCTAACACTAACCCTAACGCTAGCCCTAAACCTAACCCCTAAGGACAAACCCTAATCCTAAAACTAACCCTAACACTAACCCTAAACCTAATCTCATTTCTAACCCTAACCCTAACAATAAGCTTTTCTCTAACCCTAAATCTCACAATAACCCTAACCCTAACACTAACCCAAACCGTAACGCTAAACCTAACTCTAACCCTAACCTTAACCCTCACACTAACCCTAACCCTAACCGTAACTTATCATCTAACCCTAATCCTAACCCTTACCCTATACCGAAACGTAACCCTAACCCTAACTCTAAAGCTAAGCCTAACCTTAAACCAAACAAAAAACTAACCCTAACAATAACTCTAACCTTAACAATATAACTAAAACTAATCATAACCCTAACCCTAACCCTAATCATCTCCCTAACACATAAACCCTAAACCTAACCCTAACCCTAACCTTAACCCTAAAACTAACCCTAAGCATACGCCAAACATTAACTTCTAATCCTCACCCTAAACCTAAGACAGCCCTAAATCTAACACTAACCTGAAACCTAAGCTTAACCCTAACCCTAACCCTAACAATAACCATAACACTAACCTCTAAATCTAACCCTAACCCTAACACTAACACTAAATATAGGCCTAAGCCTAAATGTTACACTAAACTTAACGCTAACCCTGACCCTAACTCTAACCTTAACCCTAATCTCTAACCCTAACCCTAACCCTCACACTAACCCTAACCCTAACCATAACCTATCATCTAACCCTAATCCTAACCCTTACCCTATACCGAAACGTAACCCTAACCCTAACTCTAAAGCTAACCCTAAACCTAAACCAACACAAAACTCACCCTAACACTAATTCCAACATTAACAATATCCCTTAAACTAATCATAACCCTAACCCTAACCCTAATCATGTCCCTAACAACTAACCCCTAACCCTAAACCTAACCCTAACCCTAATCCTAACCTGATCCCCAACCCTAAGCCTAAGCCTACACCAAACATTAAATTCTAATCCTTAGCCTAACCGTAAGCCAGCCCCAAATCTAACACTAACCTGAAACCTAAGTGTAACCCTAACCCTAAAAATAACCATAACATTAACTTCTAAAACTAACCCTAAACCTAACACTAAATCTAACCCTAAGACTAAATGTTACACTAAACTTAACCCTAACCCTGACCCTAACTCTAACCTTAACTCTAATCTCTAACCCTAACCCTAACCCTAACCCTAAACCTAACCGTAACCCTAACCTCTAACCCTAACTCTAACCTCTAACCCTAACCCTAAACCTGAACGTAAACCTAACAGTAAAACAAACTTAACTTCTAACCCTTACCCTTACACTAACAGTAAAACTCAAACTAACCCTAACCCTAAACATAATGCTAAAGCTAACTTACAACCCTGAACTTAAATCTAAACCTAATCTTCAACCCTAACTCTAACACTAACCCTAACAATAACACTAAACCCTAACCTTAACCTTAACACTATCCCTAAATTTATCCCTATGACTAAACCCAACCCTAAACCTAAACCTAACTCTAAACCTAATTCCTAACAGTAACCCTAACCCGTACAGCTAAACCTAACCCTCACACAAACCCAAACCCTGACACTAACCCTAACCCTTACCCTAACCCTAAAACTTACCATTAACTCTAACCCTAAACATAACCCTAACAGTAAATGTAACCCTAACCATAAGCTTAACCTATAACCCTAAATCTAACAAGAACCCAAACCGTAACTATAACCCTAACGCTAACGCTAACACTAACCCTAAACTCTAACCCTAACCTAACTTTTAACCCTAAACCTAACCCTAACCCTAACCCTAATCCTAAACCTTCACTCCAAACCCTAATCCTAACACTAAACCTAACTCTAACCTTAACACTAACCCTAACCCTAACACCAATCCAAACCCTTACCCTAACCCTAACCCTGTCTAACCCTAAAACTAACCCTGACCCTAATACAAACCTGTTTTCTAACACTCACCCTAAACCTAACCCTAAATCTCAACCTAACACTTACTCTGACCGTAAAACTAAAGCTAACTTCTAACACTAACACTTACGCTAAACCTAAGCCTCAACACTACCCCTAAACCTAACCCTAAACCTAACCCTAGCCCTAACATTAATGCTAACCATAACCCTAAACCGAACCCTTACCCTAACCATAACCCTAAACTCTAACCCTAATCCTAAACTCTAAACCTAACCCTAACACTGATCATAACCCTAACACTAACACTAAACCCAAAACCTAACCTTGTCAATATCCCTAACCCGAAACCTATCACTAAAAAGAACCCTAATGCTAAACCTAAGCCTAACTGTAAACCCAAACCCTAATCCTAAAACTAACCCTAACACTGACACTAACCCTTACTCTAACCCTAACACTAACCCTAAACTCTAACTACAACCCTATCTCCAACCCTAACCTTAACCATAAGCCTAACCTCTAACACTAACCCTCACCTGAATCCCAAGGCTAACCATAACCCTAACCCTAACCCTCACCTGAACACTAACCATAACCCTAAGCCTAATCCTAGCCCTAATGCTAACCTCAAACACCAACCCTAACCCTAACCTTAACACTCTAACACTAATCCTAATGCTAGCCCTAAACCTAATCCCTAATGTCAAACCCTAATCTAACCCTAACCCTAACTCTAACCCGACCCCTAATACCAATCCTAACCCTAACCATAACCATAACTCTGTCCAACCCTAACCCTGACACTAACCATAACCCTAGCCGTAACCCTAACTCTAACCATAAACCTAACCCTAACCTAACCCTAACCCTAACCCTAACCCTAAACCTAAACCTAACCCTAACGGTAACCCTAACAGTAACCTCTAACACTAACCCGTACCCTAACCCTAACCCTAACCCTCACCCGAATCCAAAGGCTAACCATAAACCTAACCCTAACCCTAACCCTAACACTAACCCTCACCCGAATCCAAAGGCTAACCATAACACTAACCCTAACCCTTACCCGAACACTAACCATAACCCTAAGACTAATCCTAGCCCTAATGCTAACCTCAAACCCCAACCCTAACCCTAACACTAACACTCTAACACTAACCCTAACGCTAGCCCTAAACCTAACCCCTAAGGACAAACCCTAATCCTAAAACTAACCCTAACACTAACCCTAAACCTAATCTCATTCCTAACCCTAACCCTAACAATAAGCTTTTCTCTAACCCTAAATCTCACAATAACCCTAACCCTAACACTAACCCAAACCGTAACGCTAAACCTAACTCTAACCCTAACCTTAACCCTCACACTAACCCTAACCCTAACCGTAACTTATCATCTAACCCTAATCCTAACCCTTACCCTATACCGAAACGTAACCCTAACCCTAACTCTAAAGCTAACCCTAACCTTAAACCAAACAAAAAACTAACCCTAACAATAACTCTAACCTTAACAATATAACTAAAACTAATCATAACCCTAACCCTAACCCTAATCATCTCCCTAACACATAAACCCTAAACCTAACCCTAACCCTAACCTTAACCCTAAAACTAACCCTAAGCCTACGCCAAACATTAACTTCTAATCCTCACCCTAAACCTAAGCCAGCCCTAAATCTAACACTAACCTGAAACCTAAGCTTAACCCTAACCCTAACCCTAACAATAACCATAACACTAACCTCTAAATCTAACCCTAACCCTAACACTAACACTAAATCTAGGCCTAAGCCTAAATGTTACACTAAACTTAACGCTAACCCTGACCCTAACTCTAACCTTAACCCTAATCTCTAACCCTAACCCTAACCCTCACACTAACCCTAACCCTAACCATAACCTATCATCTAACCCTAATCCTAACCCTTACCCTATACCGAAACGTAACCCTAACCCTAACTCTAAAGCTAACCCTAAACCTAAACCAACACAAAACTCACCCTAACACTAATTCACACATTAACAATATCCCTTAAACTAATCATAACCCTAACCCTAACCCTAATCATGTCCCTAACAACTAACCCCTAAACCTAAACCTAACCCTAACCCTAATCCTAACCTGATTCCCAACCCTAAGCCTAAGCCTACACCAAACATTAACTTCTAATCCTCAGCCTAACCGTAAGCCAGCCCCAAATCTAACACTAACCTGAAACCTAAGTGTAACCCTAACCCTAAAAATAACCATAACATTAACTTCTAAAATTAACCCTAACCCTAACACTAAATCTAACCCTAAGACTAAATGTTACACTAAACTTAACCCTAACCCTGACCCTAACTCTAACCTTAACTCTAATCTCTAACCCTAACCCTAACCCTAACCCTAAACCTAACCGTAACCCTAACCTCTAACCCTAACTCTAACCTCTAACACTAACCCTAAACCTGAACGTAAACCTAACAGTAAAACAAACCTAACTTCTAACCCTTACCCTTACACTAACAGTAAAACTCAAACTAACCCTAACCCTAAACATAATGCTAAAGCTAACTTACAACCCTGAACTTAAATCTAAACCTAATCTTCAACCCTAACTCTAACACTAACCCTAACAATAACACTAAACCCTAACCTTAACCTTAACACTATCCCTAAATTTATCCCTATGACTAAACCCAACCCTAAACCTAAACCTAACTCTAAACCTAATTCCTAACAGTAACCCTAACCCGTACCGCTAAACCTAACCCTCACACAAACCCAAACCCTGACACTAACCCTAACCCTTACCCTAACCCTAAAACTTGCCATTAACTCTAACCCTAAACATAACCCTAACAGTAAATGTAACCCTAACCATAAGCTTAACCTATAACCCTAAATCTAACAAGAACCCAAACCGTAACTATAACCCTAATGCTAACGCTAACACTAACCCTAAACTCTAACCCTAACCTAACTTTTAACCCTAAACCTAACCCTAACCCTAACCCTAATCCTAAACCTTCACTCCAAACCCTAATCCTAACACTAAACCTAACTCTAACCTTAACACTAACCCTATCCCTAACACCAATCCAAACCCTTACCCTAACCCTAACCCTGTCTAACCCTAAAACTAACCCTGACCCTAATACAAACCTGTTTTCTAACACTCACCCTAAACCTAACCCTAAATCTCAACCTAACACTTACTCTGACCGTAAAACTAAAGCTAACTTCTAACACTAACACTTACGCTAAACCTAAGCTTCAACACTACCCCTAAACCTAACCCTAAACCTAACCCTAGCCCTAACATTAATGCTAACCATAACCCTAAACCGAACCCTTACCCTAACCATAACCCTAAACTCTAACCCTAATCCTAAACTCTAAACCTAACCCTAACACTGATCATAACCCTAACACTAACACTAAACCCAAAACCTAACCTTGTCACTATCCCTAACCCGAAACCTATCACTAAAAAGAACCCTAATGCTAAACCTAAGCCTAACTGTAAACCCAAACCCTAATCCTAAAACTAACCCTAACACTGACACTAACCCTTACTCTAACCCTAACACTAACCCTAAACTCTAACTACAACCCTATCCCCAACCCTAACCTTAACCATAAGCCTAACCTCTAACACTAACCCTCACCTGAATCCCAAGGCTAACCATAACCCTAACCCTAACCCTAACCTGAACACTAACCATAACCCTAAGCCTAATCCTAGCCCTAATGCTAACCTCAAACACCAACCCTAACCCTAACCTTAACACTCTAACACTAATCCTAATGCTAGCCCTAAACCTAATCCCTAATGTCAAACCCTAATCTAACCCTAACCCTAACTCTAACCCGACCCCTAATACCAATCCTAACCCTAACCATAACCATAACCCTGTCCAACCCTAACCCTGACACTAACCATAACCCTAGCCGTAACCCTAACTCTAACCATAAACCTAACCCTAACCTAACCCTAACCCTAACCCTAAACCTAACCCTAACCCTAACGGTAACCCTAACAGTAACCTCTAACACTAACCCGTACCCTAACCCTAACCCTAACCCTCACCCGAATCCAAAGGCTAACCATAAACCTAACCCTAACACTAACCCTCACCCGAATCCAAAGGCTAACCATAACACTAACCCTAACCCTTACCTGAACACTAACCATAACCCTAAGCCTAATCCTAGCCCTAATGCTAACCTCAAACCCCAACCCTAACCCTAACCCTAACACTCTAACACTAACCCTAACGCTAGCCCTAAACCTAACCCCTAAGGACAAACCCTAATCCTAAAACTAACCCTAACACTAACCCTAAACCTAATCTCATTCCTAACCCTAACCCTAACAATAAGCTTTTCTCTAACCCTAAATCTCACAATAACCCTAACCCTAACACTAACCCAAACCGTAACGCTAAACCTAACTCTAACCCTAACCTTAACCCTCACACTAACCCTAACCCTAACCGTAACTTATCATCTAACCCTAATCCTAACCCTTACCCTATACCGAAACGTAACCCTAACCCTAACTCTAACCCAACCCCTAATACCAATCCTAACCCTAACCATAACCATAACTCTGTCCAACCCTAACCCTGACACTAACCATAACCCTAGCCGTAACCCTAACTCTAACCATAAACCTAACCCTAACCTAACCCTATCCCTAACCCTAAACCTAAACCTAACCCTAACGGTAACCCTAACAGTAACCTCTAACACTAACCCGTACCCTAACCCTAACCCTAACCCTCACCCGAATCCAAAGGCTAACCATAAACCTAACCCTAACCCTAACCCTAACACTAACCCTCACCCGAATCCAAAGGCTAACCATAACACTAACCCTAACCCTTACCCTAACACTAACCATAACCCTAAGACTAATCCTAGCCCTAATGCTAACCTCAAACCCCAACCCTAACACTAACCCTAACACTCTAACACTAACCCTAACGCTAGCCCTAAACCTAACCCCTAAGGACAAACCCTAATCCTAAAACTAACCCTAACACTAACCCTAAACCTAATCTCATTCCTAACCCTAACCCTAACAATAAGCTTTTCTCTAACCCTAAATCTCACAATAACCCTAACCCTAACACTAACCCAAACCGTAACGCTAAACCTAACTCTAACCCTAACCTTAACCCTCACACTAACCCTAAACCTAACCGTAACTTATCATCTAACCCTAATCCTAACCCTTACCCTATACCGAAACTTAACCCTAACCCTAACTCTAAAGCTAACCCTAACCTTAAACCAAACAAAAAACTAACCCTAAGAACAACTCTACCCTTAACAATATAACTAAAACTAATCATAACCCTAACCCTAACCCTAATCATCTCCCTAACACATAAACCCTAAACCTAACCCTAACCCTAACCTTAACCCTAAAACTAACCCTAAGCCTACGCCAAACATTAACTTCTAATCCTCACCCTAAACCTAAGCCAGCCTTAAATCTAACACTAACCTGAAACCTAAGCTTAACCCTAACCCTAACCCTAACAATAACCATAACACTAACCTCTAAATCTAACCCTAACCCTAACACTAACACTAAATCTAGGCCTAAGCCTAAATGTTACACTAAACTTAACGCTAACCCTGACCCTAACTCTAACCTTAACCCTAATCTCTAACCCTATCCCTAACCCTCACACTAACCCTAACCCTAACCATAACCTATCATCTAACCCTAATCCTAACCCTTACCCTATACCGAAACGTAACCCTAACCCTAACTCTAAAGCTAACCCTAAACCTAAACCAACACAAAACTCACCCTAACACTAATTCCAACATTAACAATATCCCTTAAACTAATCATAACCCTAACCCTAACCCTAATCATGTCCCTAACAACTAACCCCTAACCCTAAACCTAACCCTAACCCTAATCCTAACCTGATCCCCAACCCTAAGCCTAAGCCTACACCAAACATTAACTTCTAATCCTCAGCCTAACCGTAAGCCAGCCCCAAATCTAACACTAACCTGAAACCTAAGTGTAACCCTAACCCTAAAAATAACCATAACATTAACTTCTAAAACTAACCCTAAACCTAACACTAAATCTAACCCTAAGACTAAATGTTACACTAAACTTAACCCTAACCCTGACCCTAACTCTAACCTTAACTCTAATCTCTAACCCTAACCCTAACCCTAACCCTAAACCTAACCGTAACCCTAACCTCTAACCCTAACTCTAACCTCTAACCCTAACCCTAAACCTGAACGTAAACCTAACAGTAAAACAAACCTAACTTCTAACACTTACCCTTACACTAACAGTAAAACTCAAACTAACCCTAACCCTAAACATAATGCTAAAGCTAACTTACAACCCTGAACTTAAATCTAAACCTAATCTTCAACCCTAACTCTAACACTAACCCTAACAATAACACTAAACCCTAACCTTAACCTTAACACTATCCCTAAATTTATCCCTATGACTAAACCCAACCCTAAACCTAAACCTAACTCTAAACCTAATTCCTAACAGTAACCCTAACCCGTACCGCTAAACCTAACCCTCACACAAACCCAAACCCTGACACTAACCCTAACCCTTACCCTAACCCTAAAACTTGCCATTAACTCTAACCCTAAACATAACCCTAACAGTAAATGTAACCCTAACCATAAGCTTAACCTATAACCCTAAATCTAACAAGAACCCAAACCGTAACTATAACCCTAACACTAACGCTAACACTAACCCTAAACTCTAACCCTAACCTAACTTTTAACCCTAAACCTAACCCTAACCCTAACCCTAATCCTAAACCTTCACTCCAAACCCTAATCCTAACACTAAACCTAACTCTAACCTTAACACTAACCCTATCCCTAACACCAATCCAAACCCTTACCCTAACCCTAACCCTGTCTAACCCTAAAACTAACCCTGACCCTAATACAAACCTGTTTTCTAACACTCACCCTAAACCTAACGCTAAATCTCAACCTAACACTTACTCTGACCGTAAAACTAAAGCTAACTTCTAACACTAACACTTACGCTAAACCTAAGCCTCAACACTACCCCTAAACCTAACCCTAAACCTAACCCTAGCCCTAACATTAATGCTAACCATAACCCTAAACCGAACCCTTACCCTAACCATAACCCTAAACTCTAACCCTAATCCTAAACTCTAAACCTAACCCTAACACTGATCATAACCCTAACACTAACACTAAACCCAAAACCTAACCTTGTCACTATCCCTAACCCGAAACCTATCACTAAAAAGAACCGTAATGCCAAACCTAAGCCTAACTGTAAACCCAAACCCTAATCCTAAAACTAACCCTAACACTGACACTAACCCTTACTCTAACCCTAACACTAACCCTAAACTCTAACTACAACCCTATCTCCAACCCTAACCTTAACCATAAGCCTAACCTCTAACACTAACCCTCACCTGAATCCCAAGGCTAACCATAACCCTAACCCTAACCCTAACCTGAACACTAACCATAACCCTAAGCCTAATCCTAGCCCTAATACAAACCTCAAACACCAACCCTAACCCTAACCTTAACACTCTAACACTAATCCTAATGCTAGCCCTAAACCTAATCCCTAATGTCAAACCCTAATCTAACCCTAACCCTAACTCTAACCCGACCCCTAATACCAATCCTAACCCTAACCATAACCATAACCCTGTCCAACCCTAACCCTGACACTACCCATAACCCTAGCCGTAACCCTAACTCTAACCATAAACCTAACCCTAACCTAACCCTAACCCTAACCCTAAACCTAACCCTAACCCTAACGGTAACCCTAACAGTAACCTCTAACACTAACCCGTACCCTAACCCTAACCCTAACCCTCACCCGAATCCAAAGGCTAACCATAAACCTAACCCTAACCCTAACCCTAACACTAACCCTCACGCGAATCCAAAGGCTAACCATAACACTAACCCTAACCCTTACCCGAACACTAACCATAACCCTAAGCCTAATCCTAGCCCTAATGCTAACCTCAAACCCCAACCCTAACCCTAACCCTAACACTCTAACACTAACCCTAACGCTAGCCCTAAACCTAACCCCTAAGGACAAACCCTAATCCTAAAACTAACCCTAACACTAACCCTAAACCTAATCTCATTCCTAACCCTAACCCTAACAATAAGCTTTTCTCTAACCCTAAATCTCACAATAACCCTAACCCTAACACTAACCCAAACCGTAACGCTAAACCTAACTCTAACCCTAACCTTAACCCTCACACTAACCCTAACCCTAACCGTAACTTATCATCTAACCCTAATCCTAACCCTTACCCTATACCGAAACGTAACCCTAACCCTAACTCTAAAGCTAACCCTAACCTTAAACCAAACAAAAAACTAACCCTAACAATAACTCTAACCTTAACAATATAACTAAAACTAATCATAACCCTAACCCTAACCCTAATCATCTCCCTAACACATAAACCCTAAACCTAACCCTAACCCTAACCTTAACCCTAAAACTCACCCTAAGCCTATGCCAAACATTAACTTCTAATCCTCACCCTAAACCTAAGCCAGCCCTAAATCTAACACTAACCTGAAACCTAAGCTTAACCCTAACCCTAACCCTAACAATAACCATAACACTAACCTCTAAATCTAACCCTAACCCTAACACTAACACTAAATCTAGGCCTAAGCCTAAATGTTACACTAAACTTAACGCTAACCCTGACCCTAACTCTAACCTTAACCCTAATCTCTAACCCTATCCCTAACCCTCACACTAACCCTAACCCTAACCATAACCTATCATCTAACCCTAATCCTAACCCTTACCCTATACCGAAACGTAACCCTAACCCTAACTCTAAAGCTAACCCTAAACCTAAACCAACACAAAACTCACCCTAACACTAATTCCAACATTAACAATATCCCTTAAACTAATCATAACCCTAACCCTAACCCTAATCATGTCCCTAACAACTAACCCCTAACCCTAAACCTAACCCTAACCCTAATCCTAACCTGATCCCCAACCCTAAGCCTAAGCCTACACCAAACATTAACTTCTAATCCTCAGCCTAACCGTAAGCCAGCCCCAAATCTAACACTAACCTGAAACCTAAGTGTAACCCTAACCCTAAAAATAACCATAACATTAACTTCTAAAACTAATCCTAACCCTAACACTAAATCTAACCCTAAGACTAAATGTTACACTAAACTTAACCCTAACCCTGACCCTAACTCTAACCTTAACTCTAATCTCTAACCCTAACCCTAACCCTAACCCTAAACCTAACCGTAACCCTAACCTCTAACCCTAACTCTAACCTCTAACCCTAACCCTAAACCTGAACGTAAACCTAACAGTAAAACAAACCTAACTTCTAACACTTACCCTTACACTAACAGTAAAACTCAAACTAACCCTAACCCTAAACATAATGCTAAAGCTAACTTACAACCCTGAACTTAAATCTAAACCTAATCTTCAACCCTGACTCTAACACTAACCCTAACAATAACACTAAACCCTAACCTTAACCTTAACACTATCCCTAAATTTATCCCTATGACTAAACCCAACCCTAAACCTAAACCTAACTCTAAACCTAATTCCTAACAGTAACCCTAACCCGTACCGCTAAACCTAACCCTCACACAAACCCAAACCCTGACACTAACCCTAACCCTTACCCTAACCCTAAAACTTGCCATTAACTCTAACCCTAAACATAACCCTAACAGTAAATGTAACCCTAACCATAAGCTTAACCTATAACCCTAAATCTAACAAGAACCCAAACCGTAACTATAACCCTAACACTAACGCTAACACTAACCCTAAACTCTAACCCTAACCTAACTTTTAACCCTAAACCTAACCCTAACCCTAACCCTAATCCTAAACCTTCACTCCAAACCCTAATCCTAACACTAAACCTAACTCTAACCTTAACACTAACCCTATCCCTAACACCAATCCAAACCCTTACCCTAACCCTAACCCTGTCTAACCCTAAAACTAACCCTGACCCTAATACAAACCTGTTTTCTAACACTCACCCTAAACCTAACGCTAAATCTCAACCTAACACTTACTCTGACCGTAAAACTAAAGCTAACTTCTAACACTAACACTTACGCTAAACCTAAGCCTCAACACTACCCCTAAACCTAACCCTAAACCTAACCCTAGCCCTAACATTAATGCTAACCATAACCCTAAACCGAACCCTTACCCTAACCATAACCCTAAACTCTAACCCTAATCCTAAACTCTAAACCTAACCCTAACACTGATCATAACCCTAACACTAACACTAAACCCAAAACCTAACCTTGTCACTATCCCTAACCCGAAACCTATCACTAAAAAGAACCGTAATGCCAAACCTAAGCCTAACTGTAAACCCAAACCCTAATCCTAAAACTAACCCTAACACTGACACTAACCCTTACTCTAACCCTAACACTAACCCTAAACTCTAACTACAACCCTATCTCCAACCCTAACCTTAACCATAAGCCTAACCTCTAACACTAACCCTCACCTGAATCCCAAGGCTAACCATAACCCTAACCCTAACCCTAACCTGAACACTAACCATAACCCTAAGCCTAATCCTAGCCCTAATACAAACCTCAAACACCAACCCTAACCCTAACCTTAACACTCTAACACTAATCCTAATGCTAGCCCTAAACCTAATCCCTAATGTCAAACCCTAATCTAACCCTAACCCTAACTCTAACCCGACCCCTAATACCAATCCTAACCCTAACCATAACCATAACCCTGTCCAACCCTAACCCTGACACTAACCATAACCCTAGCCGTAACCCTAACTCTAACCATAAACCTAACCCTAACCTAACCCTAACCCTAACCCTAAACCTAACCCTAACCCTAACGGTAACCCTAACAGTAACCTCTAACACTAACCCGTACCCTAACCCTAACCCTAACCCTCACCCGAATCCAAAGGCTAACCATAAACCTAACCCTAACCCTAACCCTAACACTAACCCTCACCCGAATCCAAAGGCTAACCATAACACTAACCCTAACCCTTACCCGAACACTAACCATAACCCTAAGCCTAATCCTAGCCCTAATGCTAACCTCAAACCCCAACCCTAACCCTAACCCTAACACTCTAACACTAACCCTAACGCTAGCCCTAAACCTAACCCCTAAGGACAAACCCTAATCCTAAAACTAACCCTAACACTAACCCTAAACCTAATCTCATTCCTAACCCTAACCCTAACAATAAGCTTTTCTCTAACCCTAAATCTCACAATAACCCTAACCCTAACACTAACCCAAACCGTAACGCTAAACCTAACTCTAACCCTAACCTTAACCCTCACACTAACCCTAACCCTAACCGTAACTTATCATCTAACCCTAATCCTAACCCTTACCCTATACCGAAACGTAACCCTAACCCTAACTCTAAAGCTAACCCTAACCTTAAACCAAACAAAAAACTAACCCTAACAATAACTCTAACCTTAACAATATAACTAAAACTAATCATAACCCTAACCCTAACCCTAATCATCTCCCTAACACATAAACCCTAAACCTAACCCTAACCCTAACCTTAACCCTAAAACTCACCCTAAGCCTATGCCAAACATTAACTTCTAATCCTCACCCTAAACCTAAGCCAGCCCTAAATCTAACACTAACCTGAAACCTAAGCTTAACCCTAACCCTAACCCTAACAATAACCATAACACTAACCTCTAAATCTAACCCTAACCCTAACACTAACACTAAATCTAGGCCTAAGCCTAAATGTTACACTAAACTTAACGCTAACCCTGACCCTAACTCTAACCTTAACCCTAATCTCTAACCCTAACCCTAACCCTCACACTAACCCTAACCCTAACCATAACCTATCATCTAACCCTAATCCTAACCCTTACCCTATACCGAAACGTAACCCTAACCCTAACTCTAAAGCTAACCCTAAACCTAAACCAACACAAAACTCACCCTAACACTAATTCCAACATTAACAATATCCCTTAAACTAATCATAACCCTAACCCTAACCCTAATCATGTCCCTAACAACTAACCCCTAACCCTAAACCTAACCCTAACCCTAATCCTAACCTGATCCCCAACCCTAAGCCTAAGCCTACACCAAACATTAACTTCTAATCCTTAGCCTAACCGTAAGCCAGCCCCAAATCTAACACTAACCTGAAACCTAAGTGTAACGCTAACCCTAAAAATAACCATAACATTAACTTCTAAAACTAACCCTAAACCTAACACTAAATCTAACCCTAAGACTAAATGTTACACTAAACTTAACCCTAACCCTGACCCTAACTCTAACCTTAACTCTAATCTCTAACCCTAACCCTAACCCTAACCCTAAACCTAACCGTAACCCTAACCTCTAACCCTAACTCTAACCTCTAACCCTAACCCTAAACCTGAACGTAAACCTAACAGTAAAACAAACTTAACTTCTAACCCTTACCCTTACACTAACAGTAAAACTCAAACTAACCCTAACCCTAAACATAATGCTAAAGCTAACTTACAACCCTGAACTTAAATCTAAACCTAATCTTCAACCCTAACTCTAACACTAACCCTAACAATAACACTAAACCCTAACCTTAACCTTAACACTATCCCTAAATTTATCCCTATGACTAAACCCAACCCTAAACCTAAACCTAACTCTAAACCTAATTCCTAACAGTAACCCTAACCCGTACAGCTAAACCTAACCCTCACACAAACCCAAACCCTGACACTAACCCTAACCCTTACCCTAACCCTAAAACTTACCATTAACTCTAACCCTAAACATAACCCTAACAGTAAATGTAACCCTAACCATAAGCTTAACCTATAACCCTAAATCTAACAAGAACCCAAACCGTAACTATAACCCTAACGCTAACGCTAACACTAACCCTAAACTCTAACCCTAACCTAACTTTTAACCCTAAACCTAACCCTAACCCTAACCCTAATCCTAAACCTTCACTCCAAACCCTAATCCTAACACTAAACCTAACTCTAACCTTAACACTAACCCTAACCCTAACACCAATCCAAACCCTTACCCTAACCCTAACCCTGTCTAACCCTAAAACTAACCCTGACCCTAATACAAACCTGTTTTCTAACACTCACCCTAAACCTAACCCTAAATCTCAACCTAACACTTACTCTGACCGTAAAACTAAAGCTAACTTCTAACACTAACACTTACGCTAAACCTAAGCCTCAACACTACCCCTAAACCTAACCCTAAACCTAACCCTAGCCCTAACATTAATGCTAACCATAACCCTAAACCGAACCCTTACCCTAACCATAACCCTAAACTCTAACCCTAATCCTAAACTCTAAACCTAACCCTAACACTGATCATAACCCTAACACTAACACTAAACCCAAAACCTAACCTTGTCAATATCCCTAACCCGAAACCTATCACTAAAAAGAACCCTCATGCTAAACCTAAGCCTAACTGTAAACCCAAACCCTAATCCTAAAACTAACCCTAACACTGACACTAACCCTTACTCTAACCCTAACACTAACCCTAAACTCTAACTACAACCCTATCTCCAACCCTAACCTTAACCATAAGCCTAACCTCTAACACTAACCCTCACCTGAATCCCAAGGCTAACCATAACCCTAACCCTAACCCTCACCTGAACACTAACCATAACCCTAAGCCTAATCCTAGCCCTAATGCTAACCTCAAACACCAACCCTAACCCTAACCTTAACACTCTAACACTAATCCTAATGCTAGCCCTAAACCTAATCCCTAATGTCAAACCCTAATCTAACCCTAACCCTAACTCTAACCCGACCCCTAATACCAATCCTAACCCTAACCATAACCATAACTCTGTCCAACCCTAACCCTGACACTAACCATAACCCTAGCCGTAACCCTAACTCTAACCATAAACCTAACCCTAACCTAACCCTAACCCTAACCCTAACCCTAAACCTAAACCTAACACTAACGGTAACCCTAACAGTAACCTCTAACACTAACCCGTACCCTAACCCTAACCCTAACCCTCACCCGAATCCAAAGGCTAACCATAAACCTAACCCTAACCCTAACCCTAACACTAACCCTCACCCGAATCCAAAGGCTAACCATAACACTAACCCTAACCCTTACCCGAACACTAACCATAACCCTAAGACTAATCCTAGCCCTAATGCTAACCTCAAACCCCAACCCTAACCCTAACCCTAACACTCTAACACTAACCCTAACGCTAGCCCTAAACCTAACCCCTAAGGACAAACCCTAATCCTAAAACTAACCCTAACACTAACCCTAAACCTAATCTCATTCCTAACCCTAACCCTAACAATAAGCTTTTCTCTAACCCTAAATCTCACAATAACCCTAACCCTAACACTAACCCAAACCGTAACGCTAAACCTAACTCTAACCCTAACCTTAACCCTCACACTAACCCTAACCCTAACCGTAACTTATCATCTAACCCTAATCCTAACCCTTACCCTATACCGAAACGTAACCCTAACCCTAACTCTAACCCAACCCCTAATACCAATCCTAACCCTAACCATAACCATAACTCTGTCCAACCCTAACCCTGACACTAACCATAACCCTAGCCGTAACCCTAACTCTAACCATAAACCTAACCCTAACCTAACCCTATCCCTAACCCTAAACCTAAACCTAACCCTAACGGTAAACCTAACAGTAACCTCTAACACTAACCCGTACCCTAACCCTAACCCTAACCCTCACCCGAATCCAAAGGCTAACCATAAACCTAACCCTAACCCTAACCCTAACACTAACCCTCACCCGAATCCAAAGGCTAACCATAACACTAACCCTAACCCTTACCCTAACACTAACCATAACCCTAAGACTAATCCTAGCCCTAATGCTAACCTCAAACCCCAACCCTAACACTAACCCTAACACTCTAACACTAACCCTAACGCTAGCCCTAAACCTAACCCCTAAGGACAAACCCTAATCCTAAAACTAACCCTAACACTAACCCTAAACCTAATCTCATTCCTAACCCTAACCCTAACAATAAGCTTTTCTCTAACCCTAAATCTCACAATAACCCTAACCCTAACACTAACCCAAACCGTAACGCTAAACCTAACTCTAACCCTAACCTTAACCCTCACACTAACCCTAAACCTAACCGTAACTTATCATCTAACCCTAATCCTAACCCTTACCCTATACCGAAACTTAACCCTAACCCTAACTCTAAAGCTAACCCTAACCTTAAACCAAACAAAAAACTAACCCTAAGAACAACTCTACCCTTAACAATATAACTAAAACTAATCATAACCCTAACCCTAACCCTAATCATCTCCCTAACACATAAACCCTAAACCTAACCCTAACCCTAACCTTAACCCTAAAACTAACCCTAAGCCTACGCCAAACATTAACTTCTAATCCTCACCCTAAACCTAAGCCAGCCCTAAATCTAACACTAACCTGAAACCTAAGCTTAACCCTAACCCTAACCCTAACAATAACCATAACACTAACCTCTAAATCTAACCCTAACCCTAACACTAACACTAAATCTAGGCCTAAGCCTAAATGTTACACTAAACTTAACGCTAACCCTGACCCTAACTCTAACCTTAACCCTAATCTCTAACCCTATCCCTAACCCTCACACTAACCCTAACCCTAACCATAACCTATCATCTAACCCTAATCCTAACCCTTACCCTATACCGAAACGTAACCCTAACCCTAACTCTAAAGCTAACCCTAAACCTAAACCAACACAAAACTCACCCTAACACTAATTCCAACATTAACAATATCCCTTAAACTAATCATAACCCTAACCCTAACCCTAATCATGTCCCTAACAACTAACCCCTAACCCTAAACCTAACCCTAACCCTAATCCTAACCTGATCCCCAACCCTAAGCCTAAGCCTACACCAAACATTAACTTCTAATCCTCAGCCTAACCGTAAGCCAGCCCCAAATCTAACACTAACCTGAAACCTAAGTGTAACCCTAACCCTAAAAATAACCATAACATTAACTTCTAAAACTAACCCTAAACCTAACACTAAATCTAACCCTAAGACTAAATGTTACACTAAACTTAACCCTAACCCTGACCCTAACTCTAACCTTAACTCTAATCTCTAACCCTAACCCTAACCCTAACCCTAAACCTAACCGTAACCCTAACCTCTAACCCTAACTCTAACCTCTAACCCTAACCCTAAACCTGAACGTAAACCTAACAGTAAAACAAACCTAACTTCTAACACTTACCCTTACACTAACAGTAAAACTCAAACTAACCCTAACCCTAAACATAATGCTAAAGCTAACTTACAACCCTGAACTTAAATCTAAACCTAATCTTCAACCCTAACTCTAACACTAACCCTAACAATAACACTAAACCCTAACCTTAACCTTAACACTATCCCTAAATTTATCCCTATGACTAAACCCAACCCTAAACCTAAACCTAACTCTAAACCTAATTCCTAACAGTAACCCTAACCCGTACCGCTAAACCTAACCCTCACACAAACCCAAACCCTGACACTAACCCTAACCCTTACCCTAACCCTAAAACTTGCCATTAACTCTAACCCTAAACATAACCCTAACAGTAAATGTAACCCTAACCATAAGCTTAACCTATAACCCTAAATCTAACAAGAACCCAAACCGTAACTATAACCCTAACACTAACGCTAACACTAACCCTAAACTCTAACCCTAACCTAACTTTTAACCCTAAACCTAACCCTAACCCTAACCCTAATCCTAAACCTTCACTCCAAACCCTAATCCTAACACTAAACCTAACTCTAACCTTAACACTAACCCTATCCCTAACACCAATCCAAACCCTTACCCTAACCCTAACCCTGTCTAACCCTAAAACTAACCCTGACCCTAATACAAACCTGTTTTCTAACACTCACCCTAAACCTAACGCTAAATCTCAACCTAACACTTACTCTGACCGTAAAACTAAAGCTAACTTCTAACACTAACACTTACGCTAAACCTAAGCCTCAACACTACCCCTAAACCTAACCCTAAACCTAACCCTAGCCCTAACATTAATGCTAACCATAACCCTAAACCGAACCCTTACCCTAACCATAACCCTAAACTCTAACCCTAATCCTAAACTCTAAACCTAACCCTAACACTGATCATAACCCTAACACTAACACTAAACCCAAAACCTAACCTTGTCACTATCCCTAACCCGAAACCTATCACTAAAAAGAACCGTAATGCCAAACCTAAGCCTAACTGTAAACCCAAACCCTAATCCTAAAACTAACCCTAACACTGACACTAACCCTTACTCTAACCCTAACACTAACCCTAAACTCTAACTACAACCCTATCTCCAACCCTAACCTTAACCATAAGCCTAACCTCTAACACTAACCCTCACCTGAATCCCAAGGCTAACCATAACCCTAACCCTAACCCTAACCTGAACACTAACCATAACCCTAAGCCTAATCCTAGCCCTAATACAAACCTCAAACACCAACCCTAACCCTAACCTTAACACTCTAACACTAATCCTAATGCTAGCCCTAAACCTAATCCCTAATGTCAAACCCTAATCTAACCCTAACCATAACTCTAACCCGACCCCTAATACCAATCCTAACCCTAACCATAACCATAACCCTGTCCAACCCTAACCCTGACACTACCCATAACCCTAGCCGTAACCCTAACTCTAACCATAAACCTAACCCTAACCTAACCCTAACCCTAACCCTAAACCTAACCCTAACCCTAACGGTAACCCTAACAGTAACCTCTAACACTAACCCGTACCCTAACCCTAACCCTAACCGTCACCCGAATCCAAAGGCTAACCATAAACCTAACCCTAACCCTAACCCTAACACTAACCCTCACCCGAATCCAAAGGCTAACCATAACACTAACCCTAACCCTTACCCGAACACTAACCATAACCCTAAGCCTAATCCTAGCCCTAATGCTAACCTCAAACCCCAACCCTAACCCTAACCCTAACACTCTAACACTAACCCTAACGCCAGCCCTAAACCTAACCCCTAAGGACAAACCCTAATCCTAAAACTAACCCTAACACTAACCCTAAACCTAATCTCATTCCTAACCCTAACCCTAACAATAAGCTTTTCTCTAACCCTAAATCTCACAATAACCCTAACCCTAACACTAACCCAAACCGTAACGCTAAACCTAACTCTAACCCTAACCTTAACCCTCACACTAACCCTAACCCTAACCGTAACTTATCATCTAACCCTAATCCTAACCCTTACCCTATACCGAAACGTAACCCTAACCCTAACTCTAAAGCTAACCCTAACCTTAAACCAAACAAAAAACTAACCCTAACAATAACTCTAACCTTAACAATATAACTAAAACTAATCATAACCCTAACCCTAACCCTAATCATCTCCCTGACACATAAACCCTAAACCTAACCCTAACCCTAACCTTAACCCTAAAACTCACCCTAAGCCTATGCCAAACATTAACTTCTAATCCTCACCCTAAACCTAAGCCAGCCCTAAATCTAACACTAACCTGAAACCTAAGCTTAACCCTAACCCTAACCCTAACAATAACCATAACACTAACCTCTAAATCTAACCCTAACCCTAACACTAACACTAAATCTAGGCCTAAGCCTAAATGTTACACTAAACTTAACGCTAACCCTGACCCTAACTCTAACCTTAACCCTAATCTCTAACCCTAACCCTAACCCTCTGACTAACCCTAACCCTAACCATAACCTATCATCTAACCCTAATCCTAACCCTTACCCTATACCGAAACGTAACCCTAACCCTAACTCTAAAGCTAACCCTAAACCTAAACCAACACAAAACTCACCCTAACACTAATTCCAACATTAACAATATCCCTTAAACTAATCATAACCCTAACCCTAACCCTAATCATGTCCCTAACAACTAACCCCTAACCCTAAACCTAACCCTAACCCTAATCCTAACCTGATCCCCAACCCTAAGCCTAAGCCTACACCAAACATTAACTTCTAATCCTCAGCCTAACCGTAAGCCAGCCCCAAATCTAACACTAACCTGAAACCTAAGTGTAACCCTAACCCTAAAAATAACCATAACATTAACTTCTAAAACTAATCCTAACCCTAACACTAAATCTAACCCTAAGACTAAATGTTACACTAAACTTAACCCTAACCCTGACCCTAACTCTAACCTTAACTCTAATCTCTAACCCTAACCCTAACCCTAACCCTAAACCTAACCGTAACCCTAACCTCTAACCCTAACTCTAACCTCTAACCCTAACCCTAAACCTGAACGTAAACCTAACAGTAAAACAAACCTAACTTCTAACACTTACCCTTACACTAACAGTAAAACTCAAACTAACCCTAACCCTAAACATAATGCTAAAGCTAACTTACAACCCTGAACTTAAATCTAAACCTAATCTTCAACCCTGACTCTAACACTAACCCTAACAATAACACTAAACCCTAACCTTAACCTTAACACTATCCCTAAATTTATCCCTATGACTAAACCCAACCCTAAACCTAAACCTAACTCTAAACCTAATTCCTAACAGTAACCCTAACCCGTACCGCTAAACCTAACCCTCACACAAACCCAAACCCTGACACTAACCCTAACCCTTACCCTAACCCTAAAACTTGCCATTAACTCTAACCCTAAACATAACCCTAACAGTAAATGTAACCCTAACCATAAGCTTAACCTATAACCCTAAATCTAACAAGAACCCAAACCGTAACTATAACCCTAACACTAACGCTAACACTAACCCTAAACTCTAACCCTAACCTAACTTTTAACCCTAAACCTAACCCTAACCCTAACCCTAATCCTAAACCTTCACTCCAAACCCTAATCCTAACACTAAACCTAACTCTAACCTTAACACTAACCCTATCCCTAACACCAATCCAAACCCTTACCCTAACCCTAACCCTGTCTAACCCTAAAACTAACCCTGACCCTAATACAAACCTGTTTTCTAACACTCACCCTAAACCTAACGCTAAATCTCAACCTAACACTTACTCTGACCGTAAAACTAAAGCTAACTTCTAACACTAACACTTACGCTAAACCTAAGCCTCAACACTACCCCTAAACCTAACCCTAAACCTAACCCTAGCCCTAACATTAATGCTAACCATAACCCTAAACCGAACCCTTACCCTAACCATAACCCTAAACTCTAACCCTAATCCTAAACTCTAAACCTAACCCTAACACTGATCATAACCCTAACACTAACACTAAACCCAAAACCTAACCTTGTCACTATCCCTAACCCGAAACCTATCACTAAAAAGAACCGTAATGCCAAACCTAAGCCTAACTGTAAACCCAAACCCTAATCCTAAAACTAACCCTAACACTGACACTAACCCTTACTCTAACCCTAACACTAACCCTAAACTCTAACTACAACCCTATCTCCAACCCTAACCTTAACCATAAGCCTAACCTCTAACACTAACCCTCACCTGAATCCCAAGGCTAACCATAACCCTAACCCTAACCCTAACCTGAACACTAACCATAACCCTAAGCCTAATCCTAGCCCTAATACAAACCTCAAACACCAACCCTAACCCTAACCTTAACACTCTAACACTAATCCTAATGCTAGCCCTAAACCTAATCCCTAATGTCAAACCCTAATCTAACCCTAACCCTAACTCTAACCCGACCCCTAATACCAATCCTAACCCTAACCATAACCATAACCCTGTCCAACCCTAACCCTGACACTACCCATAACCCTAGCCGTAACCCTAACTCTAACCATAAACCTAACCCTAACCTAACCCTAACCCTAACCCTAAACCTAACCCTAACCCTAACGGTAACCCTAACAGTAACCTCTAACACTAACCCGTACCCTAACCCTAACCCTAACCCTCACCCGAATCCAAAGGCTAACCATAAACCTAACCCTAACCCTAACCCTAACACTAACCCTCACCCGAATCCAAAGGCTAACCATAACACTAACCCTAACCCTTACCGGAACACTAACCATAACCCTAAGCCTAATCCTAGCCCTAATGCTAACCTCAAACCCCAACCCTAACCCTAACCCTAACACTCTAACACTAACCCTAACGCTAGCCCTAAACCTAACCCCTAAGGACAAACCCTAATCCTAAAACTAACCCTAACACTAACCCTAAACCTAATCTCATTCCTAACCCTAACCCTAACAATAAGCTTTTCTCTAACCCTAAATCTCACAATAACCCTAACCCTAACACTAACCCAAACCGTAACGCTAAACCTAACTCTAACCCTAACCTTAACCCTCACACTAACCCTAACCCTAACCGTAACTTATCATCTAACCCTAATCCTAACCCTTACCCTATACCGAAACGTAACCCTAACCCTAACTCTAAAGCTAACCCTAACCTTAAACCAAACAAAAAACTAACCCTAACAATAACTCTAACCTTAACAATATAACTAAAACTAATCATAACCCTAACCCTAACCCTAATCATCTCCCTAACACATAAACCCTAAACCTAACCCTAACCCTAACCTTAACCCTAAAACTCACCCTAAGCCTATGCCAAACATTAACTTCTAATCCTCACCCTAAACCTAAGCCAGCCCTAAATCTAACACTAACCTGAAACCTAAGCTTAACCCTAACCCTAACCCTAACAATAACCATAACACTAACCTCTAAATCTAACCCTAACCCTAACACTAACACTAAATCTAGGCCTAAGCCTAAATGTTACACTAAACTTAACGCTAACCCTGACCCTAACTCTAACCTTAACCCTAATCTCTAACCCTAACCCTAACCCTCACACTAACCCTAACCCTAACCATAACCTATCATCTAACCCTAATCCTAACCCTTACCCTATACCGAAACGTAACCCTAACCCTAACTCTAAAGCTAACCCTAAACCTAAACCAACACAAAACTCACCCTAACACTAATTCCAACATTAACAATATCCCTTAAACTAATCATAACCCTAACCCTAACCCTAATCATGTCCCTAACAACTAACCCCTAACCCTAAACCTAACCCTAACCCTAATCCTAACCTGATCCCCAACCCTAAGCCTAAGCCTACACCAAACATTAACTTCTAATCCTCAGCCTAACCGTAAGCCAGCCCCAAATCTAACACTAACCTGAAACCTAAGTGTAACCCTAACCCTAAAAATAACCATAACATTAACTTCTAAAACTAATCCTAACCCTAACACTAAATCTAACCCTAAGACTAAATGTTACACTAAACTTAACCCTAACCCTGACCCTAACTCTAACCTTAACTCGAATCTCTAACCCTAACCCTAACCCTAACCCTAAACCTAACCGTAACCCTAACCTCTAACCCTAACTCTAACCTCTAACCCTAACCCTAAACCTGAACGTAAACCTAACAGTAAAACAAACCTAACTTCTAACCCTTACCCTTACACTAACAGTAAAACTCAAACTAACCCTAACCCTAAACATAATGCTAAAGCTAACTTACAACCCTGAACTTAAATCTAAACCTAATCTTCAACCATAACTCTAACACTAACCCTAACAATAACACTAAACCCTAACCTTAACCTTAACACTATCCCTAAATTTATCCCTATGACTAAACAAAACCCTAAACCTAAACCTAACTCTAAACCTAATTCCTAACAGTAACCCTAACCCGTACCGCTAAACCTAACCCTCACACAAACCCAAACCCTGACACTAACACTAACCCTTACCCTAACCCTAAAACTTGCCATTAACTCTAACCCTAAACATAACCCTAACAGTAAATGTAACCCTAACCATAAGCTTAACCTATAACCCTAAATCTAAAAAGAACCCAAACCGTAACTATAACCCTAACGTTAACGCTAACACTAACCCTAAACACTAACCCTAACCTAACTTTTAACCCTAAACCTAACCCTAACCCTAACCCTAATCCTAAACCTTCACTCCAAACCCTAATCCTAACACTAAACCTAACTCTAACCTTAACACTAACCCTATCCCTAACACCAATCCAAACCCTTACCCTAATCCTAACCCTGTCTAACCCTAAAACTAACCCTGACCCTAATACAAACCTGTTTTCTAACACTCACCCTAAACCTAACCCTAAATCTCAACCTAACACTAACTCTGACCGTAAAACTAAAGCTAACTTCTAACACTAACACTTACGCTAAACCTAAGCCTCAACACTACCCCTAAACCTAACCCTAAACCTAACCCTAGCCCTAACATTAATGCTAACCATAACCCTAAACCGAACCCTTACCCTAACCATAACCCTAAACTCTAACCCTAATCCTAAACTCTAAACCTAACCCTAACACTGATCATAACCCTAACACTAACACTAAACCCAAAACCTAACCTTGTCACTATCCCTAACCCGAAACCTATCACTACAAAGAACCCTAATGCTAAACCTAAGCCTAACTGTAAACCCAAACCCTAATCCTAAAACTAACCCTAACACTGACACTAACCCTTACTCTAACCCTAACACTAACCCTAAACTCTAACTACAAACCTATCTCCAACCCTAACCTTAACCATAAGCCTAACCTCTAACACTAACCCTCACCTGAATCCCAAGGCTAAACATAACCCTAACCCTAACCCTAACCTGAACACTAACCATAACCCTAAGCCTAATCCTAGCCCTAATGCTAACCTCAAACACCAACCCTAACCCTAACCTTAACACTCTAACACTAATCCTAATGCTAGCCCTAAACCTAATCCCTAATGTCAAACCCTAATCTAACCCTAACCCTAACTCTAACCCGACCCCTAATACCAATCCTAACCCTAACCATAACCATAACCCTGTCCAACCCTAACCCTGACACTAACCATAACCCTAGCCGTAACCCTAACTCTAACCATAAACCTAACCCTAACCTAACCCTAACCCTAACCCTAAACCTAACCCTAAACCTAACGGTAACCCTAACAGTAACCTCTAACACTAACCCGTACCCTAACCCTAACCCTAACCCTCACCCGAATCCAAAGGCTAACCATAAACCTAACCCTAACCCTAACCCTAACACTAACCCTCACCCGAATCCAAAGGCTAACCATAACACTAACCCTAACCCTTACCCGAACACTAACCATAACCCTAAGCCTAATCCTAGCCCTAATGCTAACCTCAAACCCCAACCCTAACCCTAACCCTAACACTCTAACACTAACCCTAACGCTAGCCCTAAACCTAACCCCTAAGGACAAACCCTAATCCTAAAACTAACCCTAACACTAACCCTAAACCTAATCTCATTCCTAACCCTAACCCTAACAATAAGCTTTTCTCTAACCCTAAATCTCACAATAAACCTAACCCTAACACTAACCAAACCTTAACGCTAAACCTAACTCTAACCCTAACCTTAACCCTCACACTAACCCTAACCCTAACCGTAACTTATCATCTAACCCTAATCCTAACCCTTACCCTATACCGAAACGTAACACTAACCCTAACTCTAAAGCTAACCCTAACCTTAAACCAAACAAAAAACTAACCCTAACAATAACTCTAACCTTAACAATATAACTAAAACTAATCATAACCCTAACCCTAACCCTAATCATCTCCCTAACACATAAACCCTAAACCTAACCCTAACCCTAACCTTAACCCTAAAACTAACCCTAAGCCTACGCCAAACATTAACTTCTAATCCTCACCCTAAACCTAAGCCAGCCCTAAATCTAACACTAACCTGAAACCTAAGCTTAACCCTAACCCTAACCCTAACAATAACCATAACACTAACCTCTAAATCTAACCCTAACCCTAACACTAACACTAAATCTAGGCCTAAGCCTAAATGTTACACTAAACTTAACGCTAACCCTGACCCTAACTCTAACCTTAACCCTAATCTCTAACCCTAACCCTAACCCTCACACTAACCCTAACCCTAACCATAACCTATCATCTAACCCTAATCCTAACCCTTACCCTATACCGAAACGTAACCCTAACCCTAACTCTAAAGCTAACCCTAAACCTAAACCAACACAAAACTCACCCTAACACTAATTCCAACATTAACAATATCCCTTAAACTAATCATAACCCTAACCCTAACCCTAATCATGTCCCTAACAACTAACCCCTAACCCTAAACCTAACCCTAACCCTAATCCTAACCTGATCCACAACCCTAAGCCTAAGCCTACACCAAACATTAACTTCTAATCCTCAGCCTAACCGTAAGCCAGCCCCAAATCTAACACTAACCTGAAACCTAAGTATAACCCTAACCCTAAAAATAACCATAACAATAACTTCTAAAACTAACCCTAACCCTAACACTAAATCTAACCCTAAGACTAAATGTTACACTAAACTTAACCCTAACCCTGACCCTAACTCTAACCTTAACTCTAATCTCTAACCCTAACCCTAACCCTAACCCTAAACCTAACCGTAACCCTAACCTCTAACCCTAACTCTAACCTCTAACCCTAACCCTAAACCTGAACGTAAACCTAACAGTAAAACAAACCTAACTTCTAACCCTTACCCTTACACTAACAGTAAAACTCAAACTAACCCTAACCCTAAACATAATGCTAAAGCTAACTTACAACCCTGAACTTAAATCTAAACCTAATCTTCAACCCTAACTCTAACACTAACCCTAACAATAACACTAAACCCTAACCTTAACCTTAACACTATCCCTAAATTTATCCCTATGACTAAACCCAACCCTAAACCTAAACCTAACTCTAAACCTAATTCCTAACAGTAACCCTAACCCGTACCGCTAAACCTAACCCTCACACAAACCCAAACCCTGACACTAACCCTAACCCTTACCCTAACCCTAAAACTTGCCATTAACTCTAACCCTAAACATAACCCTAACAGTAAATGTAACCCTAACCATAAGCTTAACCTATAACCCTAAATCTAAAAAGAACCCAAACCGTAACTATAACCCTAACGGTAACGCTAACACTAACCCTAAACTCTAACCCTAACCTAACTTTTAACCCTAAACCTAACCCTAACCCTAACCCTAATCCTAAACCTTCACTCCAAACCCTAATCCTAACACTAAACATAACTCTAACCTTAACACTAACCCTATCCCTAACACCAATCCAAACCCTTACCCTAACCCTAACCCTGTCTAACCCTAAAATTAACCCTGACCCTAATACAAACCTGTTTTCTAACACTCACCCTAAACCTAACCCTAAATCTCAACCTAACACTAACTCTGACCGTAAAACTAAAGCTAACTTCTAACACTAACACTTACGCTAAACCTAAGCCTCAACATTACCCCTAAACCTAACCCTAAACCTAACCCTAGCCCTAACATTAATGCTAACCATAACCCTAAACCGAACCCTTACCCTAACCATAACCCTAAACTCTAACCCTAATCCTAAACTCTAACCCTAACCCTAACACTGATCATAACCCTAACACTAACACTAAACCCAAAACCTAACCTTGTCAATATCCCTAACCCGAAACCTATCACTAAAAAGAACCCTAATGCTAAACCTAAGCCTAACTGTAAACCCAAACCCTAATCCTAAAACTAACCCTAACACTGACACTAACCCTTACTCTAACCCTAACACTAACCCTAAACTCTAACTACAACCCTATCTCCAACCCTAACCTTAACCATAAGCCTAACCTCTAACACTAACCCTCACCTGAATCCCAAGGCTAACCGTAACCCTAACCCTAACCCTCACCTGAACACTAACCATAACCCTAAGCCTAATCCTAGCCCTAATGCTAACCTCAAACACCAACCCTAACCCTAACCTTAACACTCTAACACTAATCCTAATGCTAGCCCTAAACCTAATCCCTAATGTCAAACCCTAATCTAACCCTAACCCTATCTCTAACAAGAACCCTAATACCAATCCTAACCCTAACCATAACCATAACCCTGTCCAACCCTAACCCTGACACTAACCATAACCCTAGCCGTAACCCTAACTCTAACCATAAACCTAACCCTAACCTAACCCTAACCCTAACCCTAAACCTAACCCTAACCCTAACGGTAACCCTAACAGTAACCTCTAACACTAACCCGTACCCTAACCCTAACCCTAACCCTCACCCGAATCCAAAGGCTAACCATAAACCTAACCCTAACCCTAACACTAACCCTCACCCGAATCCAAAGGCTAACCATAACACTAACCCTAACCCTTACCCGAACACTAACCATAACCCTAAGCCTAATCCTAGCCCTAATGCTAACCTCAAACCCCAACCCTAACCCTAACCCTAACACTCTAACACTAACCCTAACGCTAGCCCTAAACCTAACCCCTAAGGACAAACCCTAATCCTAAAACTAACCCTAACACTAACCCTAAACCTAATCTCATTCCTAACCCTAACCCTAACAATAAGCTTTTCTCTAACCCTAAATCTCACAATAACCCTAACCCTAACACTAACCCAAACCGTAACGCTAAACCTAACTCTAACCCTAACCTTAACCCTCACACTAACCCTAACCCTAACCGTAACTTATCATCTAACCCTAATCCTAACCCTTACCCTATACCGAAACGTAACCCTAACCCTAACTCTAAAGCTAACCCTAACCTTAAACCAAACAAAAAACTAACCCTAACAATAACTCTAACCTTAACAATATAACTAAAACTAATCATAACCTTAACCCTAACCCTAATCATCTCCCTAACACATAAACCCTAAACCTAACCCTAACCCTAACCCTAACCCTAAACCTAACCGTAACCCTAACCTCTAACCCTAATTCTAACCTCTAACCCTAACCCTAAACCTGAACGTAAACCTAACAGTAAAACAAACCTAACTTCTAACCCTTACCCTTACACTAACAGTAAAACTCAAACTAACCCTAACCCTAAACATAATGCTAAAGCTAACTTACAACCCTGAACTTAAATCTAAACCTAATCTTCAACCCTAACTCTAACACTAACCCTAACAATAACACTAAACCCTAACCTTAACCTTAACACTATCCCTAAATTTATCCCTATGACTAAACCCAACCCTAAACCTAAACCTAACTCTAAACCTAATTCCTAACAGTAACCCTAACCCGTACCGCTAAACCTAACCCTCACAGAAACCCAAACCCTGACACTAACCCTAACCCTTACCCTAACCCTAAACTTGCCATTAACTCTAACCCTAAACATAACCCTAACAGTAAATGTAACCCTAACCATAAGCTTAACCTATAACCCTAAATCTAACAAGAACCCAAACCGTAACTATAACCCTAACGCTAACGCTAACACTAACCCTAAACTCTAACCCTAACCTAACTTTTAACCCTAAACCTAACCCTAACCCTAACCCTAATCCTAAACCTTCACTCCAAACCCTAATCCTAACACTAAACCTAACTCTAACCTTAACACTAACCCTATCCCTAACACCAATCCAAACCCTTACCCTAACTCTAACCCTGTCTAACCCTAAAACTAACCCTGACCCTAATACAAACCTGTTTTCTAACACTCACCCTAAACCTAACCCTAAATCTCAACCTAACACTAACTCTGACCGTAAAACTAAAGCTAACTTCTAACACTAACACTTACGCTAAACCTAAGCCTCAACACTACCCCTAAACCTAACCCTAAACCTAACCCTAGCCCTAATATTAATGCTAACCATAACCCTAAACCGAACCCTTACCCTAACCATAACCCTAAACTCTAACCCTAATCCTAAACTCTAAACCTAACCCTAACACTGATCATAACCCTAACACTAACACTAAACCCAAAACCTAACCTTGTCAATATCCCTAACCCGAAACCTATCACTAAAAAGAACCCTAATGCTAAACCTAAGCCTAACTGTAAACCCAAACCCTAATCCTAAAACTAACCCTAACACTGACACTAACCCTTACTCTAACCCTAACACTAACCCTAAACTCTAACTACAACCCTATCTCCAACCCTAACCTTAACCATAAGCCTAACCTCTAACACTAACCCTCACCTGAATCCCAAGGCTAACCATAACCCTAACCCTAACCCTCACCTGAACACTAACCATAACCCTAAGCCTAATCCTAGCCCTAATGCTAACCTCAAACACCAACCCTAACCCTAACCTTAACACTCTAACACTAATCCTAATGCTAGCCCTAAACCTAATCCCTAATGTCAAACCCTAATCTAACCCTAACCCTAACTCTAACAAGACCCATAATACCAATCCTAACCCTAACCATAACCATAACCCTGTCCAACCCTAACCCTGACACTAACCATAACCCTAGCCGTAACCCTAACTCTAACCATAAACCTAACCCTAACCTAACCCTAACCCTAACCCTAAACCTAACCCTAACCCTAACGGTAACCCTAACAGTAACCTCTAACACTAACCCGTACCCTAACCCTAACCCTAACCCTCACCCGAATCCAAAGGCTAACCATAAACCTAACCCTAACCCTAACACTAACCCTCACCCGAATCCAAAGGCTAACCATAACACTAACCCTAACCCTTACCCGAACACTAACCATAACCCTAAGCCTAATCCTAGCCCTAATGCTAACCTCAAACCCCAACCCTAACCCTAACCCTAACACTCTAACACTAACCCTAATGCTAGCTCTAAACCTAACCCCTAAGGACAAACCCTAATCCTAAAACTAACCCTAACACTAACCCTAAACCTAATCTCATTCCTAACCCTAACCCTAACAATAAGCTTTTCTCTAACCCTAAATCTCACAATAACCCTAACCCTAACACTAACCCAAACCGTAACGCTAAACCTAACTCTAACCCTAACCTTAACCCTCACACTAACCCTAACCCTAACCGTAACTTATCATCTAACCCTAATCCTAACCCTTACCCTATACCGAAACGTAACCCTAACCCTAACTCTAAAGCTAACCCTAACCTTAATCCAAACAAAAAACTAACCCTAACAATAACTCTAACCTTAACAATATAACTAAAACTAATCATAACCCTAACCCTAACCCTAATCATCTCCCTAACACATAAACCCTAAACCTAACCCTAACCCTAACCTTAACCCTAAAACTAACCCTAAGCCTACGCCAAACATTAACTTCTAATCCTCACCCTAAACCTAAGCCAGCCCTAAATCTAACACTAACCTGAAACCTAAGCTTAACCCTAACCCTAACCCTAACAATAACCATAACACTAACCTCTAAATCTAACCCTAACCCTAACACTAACACTAAATCTAGGCCTAAGCCTAAATGTTACACTAAACTTAACGCTAACCCTGACCCTAACTCTAACCTTAACCCTAATCTCTAACCCTAACCCTAACCCTCACACTAACCCTAACCCTAACCATAACCTATCATCTAACCCTAATCCTAACCCTTACCCTATACCGAAACGTAACCCTAACCCTAACTCTAAAGCTAACCCTAAACCTAAACCAACACAAAACTCACCCTAACACTAATTCCAACATTAACAATATCCCTTAAACTAATCATAACCCTAACCCTAACCCTAATCATGTCCCTAACAACTAACCCCTAACCCTAAACCTAACCCTAACCCTAATCCTAACCTGATCCCCAACCCTAAGCCTAAGCCTACACCAAACATTAACTTCTAATCCTCAGCCTAACCGTAAGCCAGCCCCAAATCTAACACTAACCTGAAACCTAAGTGTAACCCTAACCCTAAAAATAACCATAACATTAACTTCTAAAACTAACCCTAACCCTAACACTAAATCTAACCCTAAGACTAAATGTTACACTAAACTTAACCCTAACCCTAACCCTAACCCTAAACCTAACCGTAACCCTAACCTCTAACCCTAACTCTAACCTCTTACCCTAACCCTAAACCTGAACGTAAACCTAACAGTAAAACAAACCTAACTTCTACCCCTTACCCTTACACTAACAGTAAAACTCAAACTAACCCTAACCCTAAACATAATGCTAAAGCTAACTTACAACCCTGAACTTAAATCTAAACCTAATCTTCAACCCTAACTCTAACAGTAACCCTAACAATAACACTAAACCCTAACCTTAACCTTAACACTATCCCTAAATTTATCCCTATGACTAAACCCAACCCTAAACCTAAACCTAACTCTAAACCTAATTCCTAACAGTAACCCTAACCCGTACCGCTAAACCTAACCCTCACACAAACCCAAACCCTGACACTAACACTAACCCTTACCCTAACCCTAAAACTTGCCATTAACTCTAACCCTAAACATAACCCTAACAGTAAATGTAACCCTATCCATAACCTTAACCTATAACCCTAAATCTAACAAGAACCCAAACCGTAACTATAACCCTAACGCTAACGCTAACACTAACCCTAAACTCTAACCCTAACCTAACTTTTAACCCTAAACCTAACCCTAACCCTAACGCTAATCCTAAACCTTCACTCCAAACCCTAATCCTAACACTAAACCTAACTCTAACCTTAACACTAACCCTATCCCTAACACCAATCCAAACCCTTACCCTAACCCTAACCCTGTCTAACCCTAAAACTAACCCTGACCCTAATACAAACCTGTTTTCTAACACTCACCCTAAACCTAACCCTAAATCTCAACCTAACACTAACTCTGACCGTAAAACTAAAGCTAACTTCTAACACTAACACTTACGCTAAACCTAAGCCTCAACACTACCCCTAAACCTAACCCTAAACCTAACCCTAGCCCTAACATTAATGCTAACCATAACCCTAAACCGAACCCTTACCCTAACCATAACCCTAAACTCTAACCCTAATCCTAAACTCTAAACCTAACCCTAACACTGATCATAACCCTAACACTAACACTAAACCCAAAACCTAACCTTGTCACTATCCCTAACCCGAAACCTATCACTAAAAAGAACCCTAATGCTAAACCTAAGCCTAACTGTAAACCCAAACCCTAATCCTAAAACTAACCCTAACACGGACACTAACTCTTACTCTAACCCTAACACTAACCCTAAACTCTAACTACAACCCTATCTCCAACCCTAACCTTAACCATAAGCCTAACCTCTAACACTAACCCTCACCTGAATCCCAAGGCTAACCATAACCCTAACCCTAACCCTAACCTGAACACTAACCATAACCCTAAGCCTAATCCTAGCCCTAATGCTAACCTCAAACACCAACCCTAACCCTAACCTTAACACTCTAACACTAATCCTAATGCTAGCCCTAAACCTAATCCCTAATGTCAAACCCTAATCTAACCCTAACCTTAACTCTAACCCGACCCCTAATACCAATCCTAACCCTAACCATAACCATAACCCTGTCCAACCCTAACCCTGACACTAACCATAATCCTAGCCGTAACCCTAACTCTAACCATAAACCTAACCCTAACCTAACCCTAACCCTAACCCTAAACCTAACCCTAACCCTAACGGTAACCCTAACAGTAACCTCTAACACTAACCCGTACCCTAACCCTAACCCTAACCCTCACCCGAATCCAAAGGCTAACCATAAACCTAACCCTAACCCTAACCCTAACACTAACCCTCACCCGAATCCAAAGGCTAACCATAACACTAACCCTAACCCTTACCCGAACACTAACCATAACCCTAAGCCTAATCCTAGCCCTAATGCTAACCTCAAACCCCAACCCTAACCCTAACCCTAACACTCTAACACTAACCCTAACGCTAGCCCTAAACCTAACCCCTAAGGACAAACCCTAATCCTAAAACTAACCCTAACACTAACCCTAAACCTAATCTCATTCCTAACCCTAACCCTAACAATAAGCTTTTCTCTAACCCTAAATCTCAAAATAACCCTAACCCTAACACTAACCCAAACCGTAACGCTAAACCTAACTCTAACCCTAACCTTAACCCTCACACTAACCCTAACCCTAACCGTAACTTATCATCTAACCCTAATCCTAACCCTTACCCTATACCGAAACGTAACCCTAACCCTAACTCTAAAGCTAACCCTAACCTTAAACCAAACAAAAAACTAACCCTAACAATAACTCTAACCTTAACAATATAACTAAAACTAATCATAACCCTAACCCTAACCCTAATCATCTCCCTAACACATAAACCCTAAACCTAACCCTAACCCTAACCTTAACCCTAAAACTAACCCTAAGCCTACGCCAAACATTAACTTCTAATCCTCACCCTAAACCTAAGCCAGCCCTAAATCTAACACTAACCTGAAACCTAAGCTTAACCCTAACCCTAACCCTAACAATAACCATAACACTAACCTCTAAATCTAACCCTAACCCTAACACTAACACTAAATCTAGGCCTAAGCCTAAATGTTACACTAAACTTAACGCTAACCCTGACCCTAACTCTAACCTTAACCCTAATCTCTAACCCTAACCCTAACCCTCACACTAACCCTAACCCTAACCATAACCTATCATCTAACCCTAATCTTAACCCTTACCCTATACCGAAACGTAACCCTAACCCTAACTCTAAAGCTAACCATAAACCTAAACCAACACAAAACTCACCCTAACACTAATTCCAACATTAACAATATCCCTTAAACTAATCATAACCCTAACCCTAACCCTAATCATGTCCCTAACAACTAACCCCTAACCCTAAACCTAACCCTAACCCTAATCCTAACCTGATCCCCAACCCTAAGCCTAAGCCTACAACAAACATTAACTTCTAATCCTCAGCCTAACCGTAAGCCAGCCCCAAATCTAACACTAACCTGAAACCTAAGTGTAACCCTAACCCTAAAAATAACCATAACATTAACTTCTAAAACTAACCCTAACCCTAACACTAAATCTAACCCTAAGACTAAATGTTACACTAAACTTAACCCTAACCCTAACCCTAACCCTAAACCTAACCGTAACCCTAACCTCTAACCCTAACTCTAACCTCTTACCCTAACCCTAAACCTGAACGTAAACCTAACAGTAAAACAAACCTAACTTCTAACCCTTACCCTTACACTAACAGTAAAACTCAAACTAACCCTAACCCTAAACATAATGCTAAAGCTAACTTACAACCCTGAACTTAAATCTAAACCTAATCTTCAACCCTAACTCTAACACTAACCCTAACAATAACACTAAACCCTAACCTTAACCTTAACACTATCCCTAAATTTATCCCTATGACTAAACCCAACCCTAAACCTAAACCTAACTCTAAACCTAATTCCTAACAGTAACCCTAACCCGTACCGCTAAACCTAACCCTCACACAAACCCAAACCCTGACACTAACACTAACCCTTACCCTAACCCTAAAACTTGCCATTAACTCTAACCCTAAACATAACCCGAACAGTAAATGTAACCCTATCCATAACCTTAACCTATAACCCTAAATCTAACAAGAACCCAAACCGTAACTATAACCCTAACGCTAACGCTAACACTAACCCTAAACTCTAACCCTAACCTAACTTTTAACCCTAAACCTAACCCTAACCCTAACCCTAATCCTAAACCTTCACTCCAAACCCTAATCCTAACACTAAACCTAACTCTAACCTTAACACTAACCCTATCCCTAACACCAATCCAAACCCTTACCCTAACCCTAACCCTGTCTAACCCTAAAACTAACCCTGACCCTAATACAAACCTGTTTTCTAACACTCACCCTAAACCTAACCCTAAATCTCAACCTAACACTAACTCTGACCGTAAAACTAAAGCTAACTTCTAACACTAACACTTACGCTAAACCTAAGCCTCAACACTACCCCTAAACCTAACCCTAAACCTAACCCTAGCCCTAACATTAATGCTAACCATAACCCTAAACCGAACCCTTACCCTAACCATAACCCTAAACTCTAACCCTAATCCTAAACTCTAAACCTAACCCTAACACTGATCATAACCCTAACACTAACACTAAACCCAAAACCTAACCTTGTCACTATCCCTAACCCGAAACCTATCACTAAAAAGAACCCTAATGCTAAACCTAAGCCTAACTGTAAACCCAAACCCTAATCCTAAAACTAACCCTAACACGGACACTAACTCTTACTCTAACCCTAACACTAACCCTAAACTCTAACTACAACCCTATCTCCAACCGTAACCTTAACCATAAGCCTAACCTCTAACACTAACCCTCACCTGAATCCCAAGGCTAACCATAACCCTAACCCTAACCCTAACCTGAACACTAACCATAACCCTAAGCCTAATCCTAGCCCTAATGCTAACCTCAAACACCAACCCTAACCCTAACCTTAACACTCTAACACTAATCCTAATGCTAGCCCTAAACCTAATCCCTAATGTCAAACCCTAATCTAACCCTAACCCTAAATCTAACCCGACCCCTAATACCAATCCTAACCCTAACCATAACCATAACCCTGTCCAACCCTAACCCTGACACTAACCATAATCCTAGCCGTAACCCTAACTCTAACCATAAACCTAACCCTAACCTAACCCTAACCCTAACCCTAAACCTAACCCTAACCCTAACGGTAACCCTAACAGTAACCTCTAACACTAACCCGTACCCTAACCCTAACCCTAACCCTCACCCGAATCCAAAGGCTAACCATAAACCTAACCCTAACCCTAACCCTAACACTAACCCTCACCCGAATCCAAAGGCTAACCATAACACTAACCCTAACCCTTACCCGAACACTAACCATAACCCTAAGCCTAATCCTAGCCCTAATGCTAACCTCAAACCCCAACCCTAACCCTAACCCTAACACTCTAACACTAACCCTAACGCTAGCCCTAAACCTAACCCCTAAGGACAAACCCTAATCCTAAAACTAACCCTAACACTAACCCTAAACCTAATCTCATTCCTAACCCTAACCCTAACAATAAGCTTTTCTCTAACCCTAAATCTCACAATAACCCTAACCCTAACACTAACCCAAACCGTAACGCTAAACCTAACTCTAACCCTAACCTTAACCCTCACACTAACCCTAACCCTAACCGTAACTTATCATCTAACCCTAATCCTAACCCTTACCCTATACCGAAACGTAACCCTAACTCTAACTCTAAAGCTAACCCTAACCTTAAACCAAACAAAAAACTAACCCTAACAATAACTCTAACCTTAACAATATAACTAAAACTAATCATAACCCTAACCCTAACCCTAATCATCTCCCTAACACATAAACCCTAAACCTAACCCTAACCCTAACCTTAACCCTAAAACTAACCCTAAGCCTACGCCAAACATTAACTTCTAATCCTCACCCTAAACCTAAGCCAGCCCTAAATCTAACACTAACCTGAAACCTAAGCTTAACCCTAACCCTAACCCTAACAATAACCATAACACTAACCTCTAAATCTAACCCTAACCCTAACACTAACACTAAATCTAGGCCTAAGCCTAAATGTTACACTAAACTTAACGCTAACCCTGACCCTAACTCTAACCTTAACCCTAATCTCTAACCCTAACCCTAACCCTCACACTAACCCTAACCCTAACCATAACCTATCATCTAACCCTAATCCTAACCCTTACCCTATACCGAAACGTAACCGTAACCCTAACTCTAAAGCTAACCCTAAACCTAAACCAACACAAAACTCACCCTAACACTAATTCCAACATTAACAATATCCCTTAAACTAATCATAACCCTAACCCTAACCCTAATCATGTCCCTAACAACTAACCCCTAACCCTAAACCTAACCCTAACCCTAATCCTAACCTGATCCCCAACCCTAAGCCTAAGCCTACACCAAACATTAACTTCTAATCCTCAGCCTAACCGTAAGCCAGCCCCAAATCTAACACTAACCTGAAACCTAAGTGTAACCCTAACCCTAAAAATAACCATAACATTAACTTCTAAAACTAACCCTAACCCTAACACTAAATCTAACCCTAAGACTAAATGTTACACTAAACTTAACCCTAACCCTGACCCTAACTCTAACCTTAACTCTAATCTCTAACCCTAACCCTAACCCTAACCCTAAACCTAACCGTAACCCTAACCTCTAACCCTAACTCTAACCTCTAACCCTAACCCTAAACCTGAACGTAAACCTAACAGTAAAACAAACCTAACTTCTAACCCTTACCCTTACACTAACAGTAAAACTCAAACTAACCCTAACCCTAAACATAATGCTAAAGCTAACTTACAACCCTGAACTTAAATCTAAACCTAATCTTCAACCCTAACTCTAACACTAACCCTAACAATAACACTAAACCCTAACCTTAACCTTAACACTATCCCTAAATTTATCCCTATGACTAAACCCAACCCTAAACCTAAACCTAACTCTAAACCTAATTCCTAACAGTAACCCTAACCCGTAGCGCTAAACCTAACCCTCACACAAACCCAAACCCTGACACTAACACTAACCCTTACCCTAACCCTAAAACTTGCCATTAACTCTAACCCTAAACATAACCCTAACAGTAAATGTAACCCTATCCATAACCTTAACCTATAACCCTAAATCTAACAAGAACCCAAACCGTAACTATAACCCTAACGCTAACGCTAACACTAACCCTAAACTCTAACCCTAACCTAACTTTTAACCCTAAACCTAACCCTAACCCTAACCCTAATCCTAAACCTTCACTCCAAACCCTAATCCTAACACTAAACCTAACTCTAACCTTAACACTAACCCTATCCCTAACACCAATCCAAACCCTTACCCTAACCCTAACCCTGTCTAACCCTAAAACTAACCCTGACCCTAATACAAACCTGTTTTCTAACACTCACCCTAAACCTAACCCTAAATCTCAACCTAACACTAACTCTGACCGTAAAACTAAAGCTAACTTCTAACACTAACACTTACGCTAAACCTAAGCCTCAACACTACCCCTAAACCTAACCCTAAACCTAACCCTAGCCCTAACATTAATGCTAACCATAACCCTAAACCGAACCCTTACCCTAACCATAACCCTAAACTCTAAACCTAATCCTAAACTCTAAACCTAACACTAACACTGATCATAACCCTAACACTAACACTAAACCCAAAACCTAAGCTTGTCACTATCCCTAACCCGAAACCTATCACTAAAAAGAACCCTAATGCTAAACCTAAGCCTAACTGTAAACCCAAACCCTAATCCTAAAACTAACCCTAACACTGACACTAACTCTTACTCTAACCCTAACACTAACCCTAAACTCTAACTACAACCCTATCTCCAACCCTAACCTTAACCATAAGCCTAACCTCTAACACTAACCCTCACCTGAATCCCAAGGCTAACCATAACCCTAACCCTAACCCTAACCTGAACACTAACCATAACCCTAAGCCTAATCCTAGCCCTAATGCTAACCTCAAACACCAACCCTAACCCTAACCTTAACACTCTAACACTAATCCTAATGCTAGCCCTAAACCTAATCCCTAATGTCAAACCCTAATCTAACCCTAACCCTAACTCTAACCCGACCCCTAATACCAATCCTAACCCTAACCATAACCATAACCCTGTCCAACCCTAACCCTGACACTAACCATAATCCTAGCCGTAACCCTAACTCTAACCATAAACCTAACCCTAACCTAACCCTAACCCTAACCCTAAACCTAACCCTAACCCTAACGGTAACCCTAACAGTAACCTCTAACACTAACCCGTACCCTAACCCTAACCCTAACCCTCACCCGAATCCAAAGGCTAACCATAAACCTAACCCTAACCCTAACACTAACCCTCACCCGAATCCAAAGGCTAACCATAACACTAACCCTAACCCTTACCCGAACACTAACCATAACCATAAGCCTAATCCTAGCCCTAATGCTAACCTCAAACCCCAACCCTAACCCTAACCCTAACACTCTAACACTAACCCTAACGCTAGCCCTAAACCTAACCCCTAAGGACAAACCCTAATCCTAAAACTAACCCTAACACTAACCCTAAACCTAATCTCATTCCTAACCCTAACCCTAACAATAAGCTTTTCTCTAACCCTAAATCTCACAATAACCCTAACCCTAACACTAACCCAAACCGTAACGCTAAACCTAACTCTAACCCTAACCTTAACCCTCACACTAACCCTAACCCTAACCGTAACTTATCATCTAACCCTAATCCTAACCCTTACCCTATACCGAAACGTAACCCTAACCCTAACTCTAAAGCTAACCCTAACCTTAAACCAAACAAAAAACTAACCCTAACAATAACTCTAACCTTAACAATATAACTAAAACTAATCATAACCCTAACCCTAACCCTAATCATCTCCCTAACACATAAACCCTAAACCTAACCCTAACCCTAACCTTAACCCTAAAACTAACCCTAAGCCTACGCCAAACATTAACTTCTAATCCTCACCCTAAACCTAAGCCAGCCCTAAATCTAACACTAACCTGAAACCTAAGCTTAACCCTAACCCTAACCCTAACAATAACCATAACACTAACCTCTAAATCTAACCCTAACCCTAACACTAACACTAAATCTAGGCCTAAGCCTAAATGTTACACTAAATTTAACGCTTACCCTGACCCTAACTCTAACCTTAACCCTAATCTCTAACCCTAACCCTAACCCTCACACTAACCCTAACCCTAACCATAACCTATCATCTAACCCTAATCCTAACCCTTACCCTATACCGAAACGTAACCCTAACCCTAACTCTAAAGCTAACCCTAAACCTAAACCAACACAAAACTCACCCTAACACTAATTCCAACATTAACAATATCCCTTAAACTAATCATAACCCTAACCTTAACCCTAATCATGTCCCTAACAACTAACCCCTAACCCTAAACATAACCCTAACCCTAATCCTAACCTGATCCCCAACCCTAAGCCTAAGCCTACACCAAACATTAACTTCTAATCCTCAGCCTAACCGTAAGCCAGCCCCAAATCTAACACTAACCTGAAACCTAAGTGCAACCCTAACCCTAAAAATAACCATAACATTAACTTCTAAAACTAACCCTAACGCTAACACTAAATCTAACCCTAAGACTAAATGTTACACTAAACTTAACCCTAACCCTGACCCTAACTCTAACCTTAACTCTAATCTCTAACCCTAACCCTAACCCTAACCCTAAACCTAACCGTAACCCTAACCTCTAACCCTAACTCTAACCTCTAACCCTAACCCTAAACCTGAACGTAAACCTAACAGTAAAACAAACCTAACTTCTAACCCTTACCCTTACACTAACAGTAAAACTCAAACTAACCCTAACCCTAAACATAATGCTAAAGCTAACTTACAACCCTGAACTTAAACCTAAACCTAATCTTCAACCCTAACTCTAACACTAACCCTAACAATAACACTAAACCCTAACCTTAACCTTAACACTATCCCTAAATTTATCCCTATGACTAAACCCAAACCTAAACCTAAACCTAACTCTAAACCTAATTCCTAACAGTAACCCTAACCCGTACCGCTAAACCTAACCCGCACACAAACCCAAACCCTGACACTAACCCTAAACCTTACCCTAACCCTAAAACTTACCATTAACTCTAACCCTAAACATAACCCTAACAGTAAATGTAACCCTAACCATAAGCTTAACCTATAACCCTAAATCTAACAAGAACCCAAACCGTAACTATAACCCTAACGCTAACGCTAACACTAACCCTAAACTCTAACCCTAACCTAACTTTTAACCCTAAACCTAACCCTAACCCTAACCTAATCCTAAACCTTCACTCCAAACCCTAATCCTAACACTAAACCTAACTCTAACCTTAACACTAACCCTATCCCTAACTCCAATCCAAACCCTTACCCTAACCCTAACCCTGTCTAACCCTAAAACTAACCCTGACCCTAATACAAACCTGTTTTCTAACACTCACCCTAAACCTAACCCTAAATCTCAACCTAACACTTACTCTGACCGTAAAACTAAAGCTAACTTCTAACACTAAAACTTACGCTAAACCTAAGCCTCAACACTACCCCTAAACCTAACCCTAAACCTAACCCTAGCCCTAACATTAATGCTAACCATAAACCTAAACCGAACCCTTACCCTAACCATAACCCTAAACTCTAACACTAATCCTAAACTCTAAACCTAACCCTAACACTTATCATAACCCTAACACTAACACTAAACCCAAAACCTAACCTTGTCACTATCCCTAACCCGAAACCTATCACTAAAAAGAACCCTAATGCTAAACCTAAGCCTAACTGTAAACCCAAACCCTAATCCTAAAACTAACCCTAACACTGACACTAACCCTTACTCTAACCCTAACACTAACCCTAAACTCTAACTACAACCCTATCTCCAACCCTAACCTTAACCATAAGCCTAACCTCTAACACTAACCCTCACCTGAATCCCAAGGCTAACCATAACCCTAACCCTAACCCTAACCTGAACACTAACCATAACCCTAAGCCTAATCCTAGCCCTAATGCTAACCTCAAACACCAACCCTAACCCTAACCTTAACACTCTAACACTAATCCTAATGCTAGCCCTAAACCTAATCCCTAATGTCAAACCCTAATCTAACCCTAACCCTAACTCTAACCCGACCCCTAATACCAAACCTAACCCTAACCATAACCATAACCCTGTCCAACCCTAACCCTGACACTAACCATAACCCTAGCCGTAACCCTAACTCTAACCATAAACCTAACCCTAACCTAACCCTAACCCTAACCCTAAACCTAACCCTAACCCTAACAGTAACCTCTAACACTAACCCGTACCCTAACCCTAACCCTAACCCTCACCCGAATCTAAAGGCTAACCATAAACCAAACCCTAACCCTAACCCTAACACTAACCCTCACCCAAATCCAAAGGCTAACCATAACACTAACCCTAACCCTTACCCGAACACTAACCATAACCCTAAGCCTAATCCTAGCCCTAATGCTAACCTCAAACCCCAACCCTAACCCTAACCCTAACACTCTAACACTAACCCTAACGCTAGCCCTAAACCTAACCCCTAAGGACAAACCCTAATCCTAAAACTAACCCTAACACTAACCCTAAACCTAATCTCATTCCTAACCCTAACCCTAACAATAAGCTTTTCTCTAACCCTAAATCTCACAATAACCCTAACCCTAACACTAACCCAAACCGTAACGCTAAACCTAACTCTAACCCTAACCTTAACCCTCACACTAACCCTAACCCTAACCGTAACTTATCATCTAACCCTAATCCTAACCCTTACCATATACCGAAACGTAACACTAACCCTAACTCTAAAGCTAACCCTAACCTTAAACCAAACAAAAAACTAACCCTAACAATAACTCTAACCTTAACAATATAACTAAAACTAATCATAACCCTAACCCTAACCCTAATCATCTCCCTAACACAAAATCCCTAAACCTAACCCTAACCCTAACCTTTACCCTAAAACTAACCCTAAGCCTACGCCAAACATTAACTTCTAATCCTCACCCTAAACCTAAGCCAGCCCTAAATCTAACACTAACCTGAAACCTAAGCTTAACCCTAACCCTAACCCTAACAATAACCATAACACTAACCTCTAAATCTAACCCTAACCCTAACACTAACACTAAACCCAAAACCTAACCTTGTCACTATCCCTAACCCGAAACCTATCACTAAAAAGAACCCTAATGCTAAACCTAAGCCTAACTGTAAACCCAAACCCTAATCCTAAAACTAACCCTAACACTGACACTAACCCTTACTCTAACCCTAACACTAACCTTAAACTCTAACTACAACCCTATCTCCAACCCTACCCTTAACCATAAGCCTAACCTCTAACACTAACCCTCACCTGAATCCCAAGGCTAACCATAACCCTAACCCTAACCCTAACCTGAACACTAACCATAACCCTAAGCCTAATCCTAGCCCTAATGCTAACCTCAAACACCAACCCTAACCCTAACCTTAACACTCTAACACTAATCCTAATGCTAGCCCTAAACCTAATCCCTAATGTCAAACCCTAATCTAACCCTAACCCTAACTCTAACCCGACCCCTAATACCAATCCTAACCCTAACCATAACCATAACCCTGTCCAACCCTAACCCTGACACTACCCATAACCCTAGCCGTAACCCTAACTCTAACCATAAACCTAACCCTAACCTAACCCTAACCCTAACCCTAATCCTAACCCTAACCCTAACGGTAACCCTAACAGTAACCTCTAACACTAACCCGTACCCTAACCCTAACCCTAACCCTCACCCGAATCCAAAGGCTAACCATAAACCTAACCCTAACCCTAACCCTAACACTAACCCTCACCCGAATCCAAAGGCTAACCATAACACTAACCCTAACCCTTGCCCGAACACTAACCATAACCCTAAGCCTAATCCTAGCCCTAATGCTAACCTCAAACCCCAACCCTAACCCTAACCCTAACACTCTAACACTAACCCTAACGCTAGCCCTAAACCTAACCCCTAAGGACAAACCCTAATCCTAAAACTAACCCTAACACTAACCCTAAACCTAATCTCATTCCTAACCCTAACCCTAACAATAAGCTTTTCTCTAAACCTAAATCTCACAATAACCCTAACCCTAACACTAATCCAAACCGTAACGCTAAACCTAACTCTAACCCTAACCTTAACCCTCACACTAACCCTAACCCTAACCGTAACTTATCATCTAACCCTAATCCTAACCCTTACCCTATACCGAAACGTAACCCTAACCCTAACTCTAAAGCTAACCCTAACCTTAAACCAAACAAAAAACTAACCCTAACAATAACTCTAACCTTAACAATATAACTAAAACTAATCATAACCCTAACCCTAACCCTAATCATCTCCCTAACACATAAACCCTAAACCTAACCCTAACCCTAACCTTAACCCTAAAACTAACCCTAAGCCTACGCCAAACATTAACTACTAATCCTCACCCTAAACCTAAGCCAGCCCTAAATCTAACACTAACCTGAAACCTAAGCTTAACCCTAACCCTAACCCTAACAATAACCATAACACTAACCTCTAAATCTAACCCTAACCCTAACACTAACACTAAATCTAGGCCTAAGCCTAAATGTTACACTAAACTTAACGCTAACCCTGACCCTAACTCTAACCTTAACCCTAATCTCTAACCCTAACCCTAACCCTCACACTAACCCTAACCCTAACCATAACCTATCATCTAACCCTAATCCTAACCCTTACCCTATACCGAAACGTAACCCTAACCCTAACTCTAAAGCTAACCCTAAACCTAAACCAACACAAAACTCACCCTAACACTAATTCCAACATTAACAATATCCCTTAAACTAATCATAACCCTAACCCTAACCCTAATCATGTCCCTAACAACTAACCCCTAACCCTAAACCTAACCCTAACCCTAATCCTAACCTGATCCCCAACCCTAAGCCTAAGCCTACACCAAACATTAACTTCTAATCCTCAGCCTAACCGTAAGCCAGCCCCAAATCTAACACTAACCTGAAACCTAAGTGCAACCCTAACCCTAAAAATAACCATAACATTAACTTCTAAAACTAACCCTAACGCTAACACTAAATCTAACCCTAAGACTAAATGTTACACTAAACTTAACCCTAACCCTGACCCTAACTCTAACCTTAACTCTAATCTCTAACCCTAACCCTAACCCTAACCCTAAACCTAACCGTAACCCTAACCTCTAACCCTAACTCTAACCTCTAACCCTAACCCTAAACCTGAACGTAAACCTAACAGTAAAACAAACCTAACTTCTAACCCTTACCCTTACACTAACAGTAAAACTCAAACTAACCCTAACCCTAAACATAATGCTAAAGCTAACTTACAACCCTGAACTTAAACCTAAACCTAATCTTCAACCCTAACTCTAACACTAACCCTAACAATAACACTAAACCCTAACCTTAACCTTAACACTATCCCTAAATTTATCCCTATGACTAAACCCAACCCTAAACCTAAACCTAACTCTAAACCTAATTCCTAACATTGACCCTAACCCGTACCGCTAAACCTAACCCTCACACAAACCCAAACCCTGACACTAACCCTAAACCTTACCCTAACCCTAAAACTTACCATTAACTCTAACCCTAAACATAACCCTAACAGTAAATGTAACCCTAACCATAAGCTTAACCTATAACCCTAAATCTAACAAGAACCCAAACCGTAACTATAACCCTAACGCTAACGCTAACACTAACCCTAAACTCTAACCCTAACCTAACTTTTAACCCTAAAACTAACCCTAACCCTAACCTAATCCTAAACCTTCACTCCAAACCCTAATCCTAACACTAAACCTAACTCTAACCTTAACACTAACCCTATCCCTAACTCCAATCCAAACCCTTACCCTAACCCTAACCCTGTCTAACCCTAAAACTAACCCTGACCCTAATACAAACCTGTTTTATAACACTCACCCTAAACCTAACCCTAAATCTCAACCTAACACTTACTCTGACCGTAAAACTAAAGCTAACTTCTAACACTAACACTTACGCTAAACCTAAGCCTCAACACTACCCCTAAACCTAACCCTAAACCTAACCCTAGCCCTAACATTAATGCTAACCATAAACCTAAACCGAACCCTTACCCTAACCATAACCCTAAACTCTAACACTAATCCTAAACTCTAAACCTAACCCTAACACTGATCATAACCCTAACACTAACACTAAACCCAAAACCTAACCTTGTCACTATCCCTAACCCGAAACCTATCACTAAAAAGAACCCTAATGCTAAACCTAAGCCTAACTGTAAACCCAAACCCTAATCCTAAAACTAACCCTAACACTGACACTAACCCTTACTCTAACCCTAACACTAACCCTAAACTCTAACTACAACCCTATCTCCAACCCTAACCTTAACCATAAGCCTAACCTCTAAAACTAACCCTCACCTGAATCCCAAGGCTAACCATAACCCTAACCCTAACCCTAACCTGAACACTAACCATAACCCTAAGCCTAATCCTAGCCCTAATGCTAACCTCAAACACCAACCCTAACCCTAACCTTAACACTCTAACACTAATCCTAATGCTAGCCCTAAACCTAATCCCTAATGTCAAACCCTAATCTAACCCTAACCCTAACTCTAACCCGACCCCTAATACCAATCCTAACCCTAACCATAACCATAACCCTGTCCAACCCTAACCCTGACACTAACCATAACCCTAGCCGTAACCCTAACTCTAACCATAAACCTAACCCTAACCTAACCCTAACCCTAACCCTAAACCTAACCCTAACCCTAACAGTAACCTCTAACACTAACCCGTACCCTAACCCTAACCCTAACCCTCACCCGAATCCAAAGGCTAACCATAAACCTAACCCTAACCCTAACCCTAACACTAACCCTCACCCGAATCCAATGGCTAACCATAACACTAACCCTAACCCTTACCCGAACACTAACCATAACCCTAAGCCTAATCCTAGCCCTAATGCTAACCTCAAACCCCAACCCTAACCCTAACCCTAACACTCTAACACTAACCCTAACGCTAGCCCTAAACCTAACCCCTAAGGACAAACCCTAATCCTAAAACTAACCCTAACACTAACCCTAAACCTAATCTCATTCCTAACCCTAACCCTAACAATAAGCTTTTCTCTAACCCTAAATCTCACAATAACCCTAACCCTAACACTAACCCAAACCGTAACGCTAAACCTAACTCTAACCCTAACCTTAACCCTCACACTAACCCTAACCCTAACCGTAACTTATCATCTAACCCTAATCCTAACCCTTACCCTATACCGAAACGTAACCCTAACCCTAACTCTAAAGCTAACCCTAACCTTAAACCAAACAAAAAACTAACCCTAACAATAACTCTAACCTTAACAATATAACTAAAACTAATCATAACCCTAACCCTAACCCTAATCATCTCCCTAACACATAAACCCTAAACCTAACCCTAACCCTAACCTTAACCCTAAAACTAACCCTAAGCCTACGCCAAACATTAACTTCTAATCCTCACCCTAAACCTAAGCCAGCCCTAAATCTAACACTAACCTGAAACCTAAGCTTAACCCTAACCCTAAACCTAACAATAACCATAACACTAACCTCTAAATCGAACCCTAACGCTAACACTAACACTAAGTCTAGGCCTAAGCCTAAATGTTACACTAAACTTAACGCTAACCCTGACCCTAACTCTAACCTTAACCCTAATCTCTAACCCTAACCCTAACCCTCACACTAACCCTAACCCTAACCATAACCTATCATCTAACCCTAATCCTAACCCTTACCCTATACCGAAACGTAACCCTAACCCTAACTCTAAAGCTAACCCTAAACCTAAACCAACACAAAACTCACCCTAACACTAATTCCAACATTAACAATATCCCTTAAACTAATCATAACCCTAACCCTAACCCTAATCATGTCCCTAACAACTAACCCCTAACCCTAAACCTAACCCTAACCCTAATCCTAACCTGATCCCCAACCCTAAGCCTAAGCCTACACCAAACATTAACTTCTAATCCTCAGCCTAACCGTAAGCCAGCCCCAAATCTAACACTAACCTGAAACCTAAGTGCAACCCTAACCCTAAAAATAACCATAACATTAACTTCTAAAACTAACCCTAACGCTAACACTAAATCTAACCCTAAGACTAAATGTTACACTAAACTTAACCCTAACCCTGACCCTAACTCTAACCTTAACTCTAATCTCTAACCCTAACCCTAACCCTAACCCTAAACCTAACCGTAACCCTAACCTCTAACCCTAACTCTAACCTCTAACCCTAACCCTAAACCTGAACGTAAACCTAACAGTAAAACAAACCTAACTTCTAACCCTTACCCTTACACTAACAGTAAAACTCAAACTAACCCTAACACTAAACATAATGCTAAAGCTAACTTACAACCCTGAACTTAAACCTAAACCTAATCTTCAACCCTAACTCTAACACTAACCCTAACAATAACACTAAACCCTAACCTTAACCTTAACACTATCCCTAAATTTATCCCTATGACTAAACCCAACCCTAAACCTAAACCTAACTCTAAACCTAATTCCTAACAGTAACCCTAACCCGTACCGCTAAACCTAACCCTCACACAAACCCAAACCCTGACACTAACCCTAAACCTTACCCTAACCCTAAAACTTACCATTAACTCTAACCCTAAACATAACCCTAACAGTAAATGTAACCCTAACCATAAGCTTAACCTATAACCCTAAATCTAACAAGAACCCAAACCGTAACTATAACCCTAACGCTAACGCTAACACTAACCCTAAACTCTAACCCTAACCTAACTTTTAACCCTAAACCTAACCCTAACCCTAACCTAATCCTAAACCTTCACTCCAAACCCTAATCCTAACACTAAACCTAACTCTAACCTTAACACTAACCCTATCCCTAACTCCAATCCAAACCCTTACCCTAACCCTAACCCTGTCTAACCCTAAAACTAACCCTGACCCTAATACAAACCTGTTTTCTAACACTCACCCTAAACCTAACCCTAAATCTCAACCTAACACTTACTCTGACCGTAAAACTAAAGCTAACTTCTAACACTAACACTTACGCTAAACCTAAGCCTCAACACTACCCCTAAACCTAACCCTAAACCTAACCCTAGCCCTAACATTAATGCTAACCATAAACCTAAACCGAACCCTTACCCTAACCATAACCCTAAACTCTAACACTAATCCTAAACTCTAAACCTAACCCTAACACTGATCATAACCCTAACACTAACACTAAACCCAAAACCTAACCTTGTCACTATCCCTAACCCGAAACCTATCACTAAAAAGAACCCTAATGCTAAACCTAAGCCTAACTGTAAACCCAAACCCTAATCCTAAAACTAACCCTAACACTGACACTAACCCTTACTCTAACCCTAACACTAACCCTAAACTCTAACTACAACCCTATCTCCAACCCTAACCTTAACCATAAGCCTAACCTCTAAAACTAACCCTCACCTGAATCCCAAGGCTAACCATAACCCTAACCCTAACCCTAACCTGAACACTAACCATAACCCTAAGCCTAATCCTAGCCCTAATGCTAACCTCAAACACCAACCCTAACCCTAACCTTAACACTCTAACACTAATCCTAATGCTAGCCCTAAACCTAATCCCTAATGTCAAACCCTAATCTAACCCTAACCCTAACTCTAACCCGACCCCTAATACCAATCCTAACCCTAACCATAACCATAACCCTGTCCAACCCTAACCCTGACACTAACCATAACCCTAGCCGTAACCCTAACTCTAACCATAAACCTAACCCTAACCTAACCCTAACCCTAACCCTAAACCTAACCCTAACCCTAACAGTAACCTCTAACACTAACCCGTACCCTAACCCTAACCCTAACCCTCACCCGAATCTAAAGGCTAACCATAAACCTAACCCTAACCCTAACCCTAACACTAACCCTCACCCGAATCCAAAGGCTAACCATAACACTAACCCTAACCCTTACCCGAACACTAACCATAACCCTAAGCCTAATCCTAGCCCTAATGCTAACCTCAAACCCCAACCCTAACCCTAACCCTAACACTCTAACACTAACCCTAACGCTAGCCCTAAACCTAACCCCTAAGGACAAACCCTAATCCTAAAACTAACCCTAACACTAACCCTAAACCTAATCTCATTCCTAACCCTAACCTTAACAATAAGCTTTTCTCTAAACCTAAATCTCACAATAACCCTAACCCTAACACTAACCCAAACCGTAACGCTAAACCTAACTCTAACCCTAACCTTAACCCTCACACTAACCCTAACCCTAACCGTAACTTATCATCTAACCCTAATCCTAACCCTTACCCTATACCGAAACGTAACCCTAACCCTAACTCTAAAGCTAACCCTAACCTTAAACCAAACAAAAAACTAACCCTAACAATAACTCTAACCTTAACAATATAACTAAAACTAATCATAACCCTAACCCTAACCCTAATCATCTCCCTAACACATAAACCCTAAACCTAACCCTAACCCTAACCTTAACCCTAAAACTAACCCTAAGCCTACGCCAAACATTAACTTCTAATCCTCACCCTAAACCTAAGCCAGCCCTAAATCTAACACTAACCTGAAACCTAAGCTTAACCCTAACCCTAACCCTAACAATAACCATAACACTAACCTCTAAATCTAACCCTAACCCTAACACTAACACTAAATCTAGGCCTAAGCCTAAATGTTACACTAAACTTAACGCTAACCCTGACCCTAACTCTAACCTTAACCCTAATCTCTAACCCTAACCCTAACCCTCACACTAACCCTAACCCTAACCATAACCTATCATCTAACCCTAATCCTAACCCTTACCCTATACCGAAACGTAACCCTAACCCTAACTCTAAAGCTAACCCTAAACCTAAACCAACACAAAACTCACCCTAACACTAATTCCAACATTAACAATATCCCTTAAACTAATCATAACCCTAACCCTAACCCTAATCATGTCCCTAACAACTAACCCCTAACCCTAAACCTAACCCTAACCCTAATCCTAACCTGATCCCCAACCCTAAGCCTAAGCCTACACCAAACATTAACTTCTAATCCTCAGCCTAACCGTAAGCCAGCCCCAAATCTAACACTAACCTGAAACCTAAGTGCAACCCTAACCCTAAAAATAACCATAACATTAACTTCTAAAACTAACCCTAACGCTAACACTAAATCTAACCCTAAGACTAAATGTTACACTAAACTTAACCCTAACCCTGACCCTAACTCTAACCTTAACTCTAATCTCTAACCCTAACCCTAACCCTAACCCTAAACCTAACCGTAACCCTAACCTCTAACCCTAACTCTAACCTCTAACCCTAACCCTAAACCTGAACGTAAACCTAACAGTAAAACAAACCTAACTTCTAACCCTTACCCTTACACTAACAGTAAAACTCAAACTAACCCTAACCCTAAACATAATGCTAAAGCTAACTTACAACCCTGAACTTAAACCTAAACCTAATCTTCAACCCTAACTCTAACACTAACCCTAACAATAACACTAAACCCTAACCTTAACCTTAACACTGTCCCTAAATTTATCCCTATGACTAAACCCAACCCTAAACCTAAACCTAACTCTAAACCTAATTCCTAACATTGACCCTAACCCGTACCGCTAAACCTAACCCTCACACAAACCCAAACCCTGACACTAACCATAAACCTTACCCTAACCCTAAAACTTACCATTAACTCTAACCCTAAACATAACCCTAACAGTAAATGTAACCCTAACCATAAGCTTAACCTATAACCCTAAATCTAACAAGAACCCAAACCGTAACTATAACCCTAATGCTAACGCTAACACTAACCCTAAACTCTAACCCTAACCTTACTTTTAACCCTAAAACTAACCCTAACCCTAACCTAATCCTAAACATTCCCTCCAAACCCTAATCCTAACACTAAACCTAACTCTAACCTTAACACTAACCCTATCCCTAACTCCAATCCAAACCCTTACCCTAACCCTAACCCTGTCTAACCCTAAAACTAACCCTGACCCTAATACAAACCTGTTTTCTAACACTCACCCTAAACCTAACCCTAAATCTCAACCTAACACTTACTCTGACCGTAAAACTAAAGCTAACTTCTAACACTAACACTTACGCTAAACCTAAGCCTCAACACTACCCCTAAACCTAACCCTAAACCTAACCCTAGCCCTAACATTAATGCTAACCATAAACCTAAACCGAACCCTTACCCTAACCATAACCCTAAACTCTAACCCTAATCCTAAACTCTAAACCTAACCCTAACACTGATCATAACCCTAACACTAACACTAAACCCAAAACCTAACCTTGTCACTATCCCTAACACGAAACCTATCACTAAAAAGAACCCTAATGCTAAACCTAAGCCTAACTGTAAACCCAAACCCTAATCCTAAAACTAACCCTAACACTGACACTAACCCTTACTCTAACCCTAACACTAACCCTAAACTCTAACTACAACCCTATCTCCAACCCTAACCTTAACCATAAGCCTAACCTCTAAAACTAACCCTCACCTGAATCCCAAGGCTAACCATAACCCTAACCCTAACCCTAACCTGAACACTAACCATAACCCTAAGCCTAATCCTAGCCCTAATGCTAACCTCAAACACCAACCCTAACCCTAACCTTAACACTCTAACACTAATCCTAATGCTAGCCCTAAACCTAATCCCTAATGTCAAACCCTAATCTAACCCTAACCCTAACTCTAACCCGACCCCTAATACCAATCCCAACCCTAACCATAACCATAACCCTGTCCAACCCTAACCCTGACACTAACCATAACCCTAGCCGTAACCCTAACTCTAACCATAAACCTAACCCTAACCTAACCCTAATCCTAACCCTAAACCTAACCCTAACCCTAACGGTAACCCTAACAGTAACCTCTAACACTAACCCGTACCCTAACCCTAACCCTAACCCTCACCCGAATCCAAAGGCTAACCATAAACCTAACCCTAACCCTAACCCTAACACTAATCCTCACCCGAATCCAAAGGCTAACCATAACACTAACCCTAACCCTTACCCGAACACTAACCATAACCCTAAGCCTAATCCTAGCCCTAATGCTAACCTCAAACCCCAACCCTAACCCTAACCCTAACACTCTAACACTAACCCTAACGCTAGCCCTAAACCTAACCCCTAAGGACAAACCCTAATCCTAAAACTAACCCTAACACTAACCCTAAACCTAATCTCATTCCTAACCCTAACCCTAACAATAAGCTTTTCTCTAACCCTAAATCTCAAAATAACCCTAACCCTAACACTAACCCAAACCGTAACGCTAAACCTAACTCTAACCCTAACCTTAACCCTCACACTAACCCTAACCCTAACCGTAACTTATCATCTAACCCTAATCCTAACCCTTACCCTATACCGAAACGTAACACTAACCCTAACTCTAAAGCTAACCCTAACCTTAAACCAAACAAAAAACTAACCCTAACAATAACTCTAACCTTAACAATATAACTAAAACTAATCATAACCCTAACCCTAACCCTAATCATCTCCCTAACACATAAACCCTAAACCTAACCCTAACCCTAACCTAAACCCTAAAACTAACCCTAAGCCTACGCCAAACATTAACTTCTGATCCTCACCCTAAACCTAAGCCAGCCCTAAATCTAACACTAACCTGAAACCTAAGCTTAACCCTAACCCTAACCCTAACAATAACCATAACACTAACCTCTAAATCTAACCCTAACCCTAACACTAACACTAAATCTAGGCCTAAGCCTAAATTTTACACTAAACTTAACGCTAACCCTGACCCTAACTCTAACCTTAACCCTAATCTCTAACCCTAACCCTAACCCTCACACTAACCCTAACCCTAACCATAACCTATCATCTAACCCTAATCCTAACCCTTACCCTATACCGAAACGTAACCCTAACCCTAACTCTAAAGCTAACCCTAAACCTAAACCAACACAAAACTCACCCTAACACTAATTCCAACATTAACAATATCCCTTAAACTAATCATAACCCTAACCCTAACCCTAATCATGTCCCTAACAACTAACCCCTAACCCTAAACCTAACCCTAACCCTAATCCTAACCTGATCCCCAACCCTAAGCCTAAGCCTACACCAAACATTAACTTCTAATCCTCAGCCTAACAGTAAGCCAGCCCCAAATCTAACACTAACCTGAAACCTAAGTGCAACCCTAACCCTAAAAATAACCATAACATTAACTTCTAAAACTAACCCTAACCCTAACACTAAATCTAACCCTAAGACTAAATGTTACACTAAACTTAACCCTAACCCTGACCCTAACTCTAACCTTAACTCTAATCTCTAACCCTAACCCTAACCCTAACCCTAAACCTAACTGTAACCCTAACCTCTAACCCTAACTCTAACCTCTAACCCTAACCCTAAACCTGAACGTAAACCTAACAGTAAAACAAACCTAACTTCTAACACTTACCCTTACACTAACAGTAAAACTCAAACTAACCCTAACCCTAAACATAATGCTAAAGCTAACTTACAACCCTGAACTTAAATCTAAACCTAATCTTCAACCCTAACTCTAACACTAACCCTAACAATAACACTAAACCCTAACCTTAACCTTAAAACTATCCCTAAATTTATCCCTATGACTAAACCCAACCCTAAACCTAAACCTAACTCTAAACCTAATTCCTAACAGTAACCCTAACCCGTACAGCTAAACCTAACCCTCACACAAACCCAAACCCTGACACTAACCCTAACACTTACCCTAACCCTAAAACTTACCATTAACTCTAACCCTAAACATAACCCTAACAGTAAATGTAACCCTAACCATAAGCTTAACCTATAACCCTAAATCTAACAAGAACCCAAACCGTAACTATAACCCTAACGCTAACGCTAACACTAACCCTAAACTCTAACCCTAACCTAACTTTTAACCCTAAACCTAACCCTAACCCTAACCCTAATCCTAAACCTTCACTCCAAACCCTAATCCTAACACTAAACCTAACCCTAACCTTAACACTAACCCTATCCCTAACACCAATCCAAACCCTTTCCCTAACCCCAACCCTGTCTAACCCTAAAACTAACCCTGACCCTAATACAAACCTGTTTTCTAACACTCACCCTAAACCTAACCCTAAATCTCAACCTAACACTTACTCTGACCGTAAAACTAAAGCTAACTTCTAACACTAACACTTACGCTAAACCTAAGCCTCAACACTACCCCTAAACCTAACCCTAAACCTAACCCTAGCCCTAACATTAATGCTAACCATAACCCTAAACCGAACCCTTACCCTAACCATAACACTAAACTCTAACCGTAATCCTAAACTGTAAACCTAACCCTAACACTGATCATAACCCTAACACTAACACTAAACCCAAAACCTAACCTTGTCACTATCCCTAACCCGAAACCTATCACTAAAAAGAACCCTAATGCTAAACCTAAGCCTAACTGTAAACCCAAACCCTAATCCTAAAACTAACCCTAACACTGACACTAACCCTTACTCTAACCCTAACACTAACCCTAAACTCTAACTACAACCCTATCTCCAACCCTAACCTTAACCATAAGCCTAACCTCTAACACTAACCCTCACCTGAATCCCAAGGCTAACCATAACCCTAACCCTAACCCTAACCTGAACACTAACCATAACCCTAAGCCTAATCCTAGCCCTAATGCTAACCTCAAACACCAACCCTAACCCTAACCTTAACACTCTAACACTAATCCTAATGCTAGCCCTAAACCTAATCCCTAATGTCAAACCCTAATCTAACCCTAACCCTAACTCTAACCCGACCCCTAATACCAATCCCAACCCTAACCATAACCATAACCCTGTCCAACCCTAACCCTGACACTAACCATAACCCTAGCCGTAACCCTAACTCTAACCATAAACCTAACCCTAACCTAACCCTAATCCTAACCCTAAACCTAACCCTAACCCTAACGGTAACCCTAAGAGTAACCTCTAACACTAACCCGTACCCTAACCCTAACCCTAACCCTCACCCGAATCCAAAGGCTAAACATAAACCTAACCCTAACCCTAACCCTAACACTAACCCTCACCCGAATCCAAAGGCTAACCATAACACTAACCCTAACCCTTACCCGAACACTAACCATAACCCTAAGCCTAATCCTAGCCCTAATGCTAACCTCAAACCCCAACCCTAACCCTAACCCTAACACTCTAACACTAACCCTAACGCTAGCCCTAAACCTAACCCCTAAGGACAAACCCTAATCCTAAAACTAACCCTAACACTAACCCTAAACCTAATCTCATTCCTAACCCTAACCCTAACAATAAGCTTTTCTCTAACCCTAAATCTCAAAATAACCCTAACCCTAACACTAACCCAAACCGTAACGCTAAACCTAACTCTAACCCTAACCTTAACCCTCACACTAACCCTAACCCTAACCGTAACTTATCATCTAACCCTAATCCTAACCCTTACCCTATACCGAAACGTAACACTAACCCTAACTCTAAAGCTAACCCTAACCTTAAACCAAACAAAAAACTAACCCTAACAATAACTCTAACCTTAACAATATAACTAAAACTAATCATAACCCTAACCCTAACCCTAATCATCTCCCTAACACATAAACCCTAAACCTAACCCTAACCCTAACCTTAACCCTAAAACTAACCCTAAGCCTACGCCAAACATTAACTTCTAATCCTCACCCTAAACCTAAGCCAGCCCTAAATCTAACACTAACCTGAAACCTAAGCTTAACCCTAACCCTAACCCTAACAATAACCATAACACTAACCTCTAAATCTAACCCTAACCCTAACACTAACACTAAATCTAGGCCTAAGCCTAAATTTTACACTAAACTTAACGCTAACCCTGACCCTAACTCTAACCTTAACCCTAATCTCTAACCCTAACCCTAACCCTCACACTAACCCTAACCCTAACCATAACCTATCATCTAACCCTAATCCTAACCCTTACCCTATACCGAAACGTAACCCTAACCCTAACTCTAAAGCTAACCCTAAACCTAAACCAACACAAAACTCACCCTAACACTAATTCCAACATTTACAATATCCCTTAAACTAATCATAACCCTAACCCTAACCCTAATCATGTCCCTAACAACTAACCCCTAACCCTAAACCTAACCCTAACCCTAATCCTAACCTGATCCCCAACCCTAAGCCTAAGCCTACACCAAACATTAACTTCTAATCCTCAGCCTAACCGTAAGCCAGCCCCAAATCTAACACTAACCTGAAACCTAAGTGTAACCCTAACCCTAAAAATAACCATAACATTAACTTCTAAAACTAACCCTAACCCTAACACTAAATCTAACCCTAAGACTAAATGTTACACTAAACTTAACCCTAACCCTGACCCTAACTCAAACTTAACTCTAATCTCTAACCCTAACCCTAACCCTAACCCTAAACCTAACCGTAACCCTAACCTCTAACCCTAACTCTAACCTCTAACCCTAACCCTAAACCTGAACGTAAACCTAACAGTAAAACAAACCTAACTTCTAACCCTTACCCTTACACTAACAGTAAAACTCAAACTAACCCTAACCCTAAACATAATGCTAAAGCTAACTTACAAACCTGAACTTAAATCTAAACCTAATCTTCAACCCTAACTCTAACACTAACCCTAACAATAACACTAAACCCTAACCTTAACCTTAACAGTATCCCTAAATTTATCCCTATGACTAAACCCAACCCTAAACCTAAACCTAACTCTAAACCTAATTCCTAACAGTAACCCTAACCCGTACCGCTAAACCTAACCCTCACACAAACCCAAACCCTGACACTAACCCTAACCCTTACCCTAACCCTAAAACTTACCATTAACTCTAACCCTAAACATAACCCTAACAGTAAATGTAACCCTAACCATAAGCTTAACCTATAACCCTAAATCTAACAAGAACCCAAACCGTAACTATAACCCTAACGCTAACGCTAACACTAACCCTAAACTCTAACCCTAACCTAACTTTTAACCCTAAACCTAACCCTAACCATAACCCTAATCCTAAACGTTCACTCCAAACCCTAATCCTAACACTAAACCTAACTCTAACCTTAACACTAACCCTATCCCTAACACCAATCCAAACCCTTACCCTAACCCTAACCCTGTCTAACCCTAAAACTAACCCTGATCCTAATACAAACCTGCTTTCTAACACTCACCCTAAACCTAACCCTAAATCTCAACGTAACACTTACTCTGACCGTAAAACTAAAGCTAACTTCTAACACTAACACTTACGCTAAACCTAAGCCTCAACACTACCCCTAAACCTAACCCTAAACCTAACTCTAGCCCTAACATTAATGCTAACCATAACCCTAAACCGAACCCTTACCCTAACCATAACCCTAAACTCTAACACTAATCCTAAACTCTAAACCTAACCCTAACACTGATCATAACCCTAACACTAACACTAAACCCAAAACCTAACCTTGTCACTATCCCTAACCCGAAACCTATCACTAAAAAGAACCCTAATGCTAAACCTAAGCGTAACTGTAAACCCAAACCCTAATCCTAAAACTAACCCTAACACTGACACTAACCCTTACTCTAACCCTAACACTAACCCTAAACTGTAACTACAACCCTATCTCCAACCCTAACCTTAACCATAAGCCTAACCTCTAACACTAACCCTCACCTGAATCCCAAGGCTAACCATAAACTTAAGCCTAACCCTAACCTGAACAATAACCATAACCCTAAGCCTAATCCTAGCCCTAATGCTAACCTCAAACACCAACCCTAACCCTAATCTTAACACTCTAACACTAATCCTAATGCTAGCCCTAAACCTAATCCCTAATGTCAAACCCTAATCTAACCCTAACCCTAACTCTAACCCGACCCCTAATACCAATCCTAACCCTAACCATAACCATAACCCTGTCCAACCCTAACCCTAACACTAACCATAACCCTAGCCGTAACCCTAACTCTAACCATAAACCTAACCCTAACCTAACCCTAACCCTAACCCTAAACCTAACCCTAACCCTAACGGTAACCCTAAGAGTAACCTCTAACACTAACCCGTACCCTAACCCTAACCCTAACCCTCACCCAAATCCAAAGGCTAACCATAAACCTAACCCTAACCCTAACCCTAACACTAACCCTCACCCGAATCCAAAGGCTAACCATAACACTAACCCTAACCCTTACCCGAACACTAACCATAACCCTAAGCCTAATCCTAGCCCTAATGCTAACCTCAAACCCCAACCCTAACCCTAACCCTAACACTCTAACACTAACCCTAACGCTAGCCCTAAACCTAACCCCTAAGGACAAACCCTAATCCTAAAACTAACCCTAACACTAACCTTAACCCTAATCTCAATCCTAACCCTAACCCTTACAATAACCTTTTCCCTAACCCTAAATCTCACAATAAGCCTAACCCTAACACTAACCCAAACCCTAACGCTAAACCTAACTCTAACCCTAACCTTAACCCTCACACTAACCCTAACCCTAACCGTAACTTATCATCTAACCCTAATCCTAACCCTTACCCTATACCGAAACGTAACACTAACCCTAACTCTAAAGCTAACCCTAACCTTAAACCAAACAAAAAACTAACCCTAACAATAACTCTAACCTTAACAATATAACTAAAACTAATCATAACCCTAACCCTAACCCTAATCATCTTCCTAACACATAAAATCTAAACCTAACCCTAACCCTAACCTTAACCCTAAAACTAACCCTAAGCCTACGCCAAACATTAACTTCTAATCCTCACCCTAAACCTAAGCCAGCCCTAAATCTAACACTAACGTGAAACCTAAGCTTAACCCTAACCCTAACCCTAACAATAACCATAACACTAACCTCTAAATCTAACCCTAACCCTAACACTAACACTAAATCTAGGCCTAAGCCTAAATGTTACACTAAACTTAACGCTAACCCTGACCTTAACTCTAACCTTAACCCTAATCTCTAACCCTAACCCTAACCCTCACACTAACCCTAACCCTAACCATAACCTATCATCTAACCCTAATCCTAACCCTTACCCTATACCGAAACGTAACCCTAACCCTAACTCTAAAGCTAATCCTAAACCTAAACCAACACAAAACTCACCCTAACACTAATTCCAACATTAACAATATCCCTTAAACTAATCATAACCCTAACCCTAACCCTAATCATGTCCCTAACAACTAACCCCTAACCCTAAACCTAACCCTAACCCTAATCCTAACCTGATCCACAACCCTAAGCCTAAGCCTACACCAAACATTAACTTCTAATCCTCAGCCTAACCGTAAGCCAGCCCCAAATCTAACACTAACCTGAAACCTAAGTGTAACCCTAACCCTAAAAATAACCATAACATTAACTTCTAAAACTAACCCTAACCCTAACACTAAATCTAACCCTAAGAATAAATGTTACACTAAACTTAACCCTAACCCTGACCCTAACGCTAACCTTAACTCTAATCTCTAACCCTAACCCTAACCCTAACCCTAAACCTAACCGTAACCCTAACCTCTAACCCTAACTCTAACCTCTAACCCTAACCCTAAACCTGAACGTAAACCTAACAGTAAAACAAACCTAACTTCTAACCCTTACCCTTACACTAACAGTAAAACTCAAACTAACCCTAACCCTAAACATAATGCTAAAGCTAACTTACAACCCTGAACTTAAATCTAAACCTAATCTTCAACCCTAACTCTAACACTAACCCTAACAATAACACTAAACCCTAACCTTAACCTTAACACTATCCCTAAATTTATCCCTATGACTAAACCCAACCCTAAACCTAAACCTAACTCTAAACCTAATTCCTAACAGTAACCCTAACCCGTACCGCTAAACCTAACCCTCACACAAACCCAAACCCTGACACTAACACTAACCCTTACCCTAACCCTAAAACTTGCCATTAACTCTAACCCTAAACATAACCCTAACAGTAAATGTAACCCTAACCATAAGCTTAACCTATAACCCTAAATCTAACAAGAACCCAAACCGTAACTATAACCCTAACGCTAACGCTAACACTAACCCTAAACTCTAACCCTAACCTAACTTTTAACCCTAAACCTAACCCTAACCCTAACCCTAAACCTAATCCTAAACCTTCACTCCAAACCCTAATCCTAACACTAAACCTAACTCTAACCTTAACACTAACCCTATCCCTAACACCAATCCAAACCCTTGCCCTAACCCTAACCCTGTCTAACCCTAAAACTAACCCTGACCCTAATACAAACCTGTTTTCTAACACTCACCCTAAACCTAACCCTAAATCTCAACCTAACACTAACTCTGACCGTAAAACTAAAGCTAACTTCTAACACTAACACTTAAGCTAAACCTAAGCCTCAACACTACCCCTAAACCTAACCCTAAACCTAACCCTAGCCCTAACATTAATGCTAACCATAACCCTAAACCGAACCCTTACCCTAACCATAACCCTAAACTCTAACCCTAATCCTAAACTCTAAACCTAACCCTAACACTGATCATAACCCTAACCCTAACACTAAACCCAAAACCTAACCTTGTCACTATCCCTAACCCGAAACCTATCACTAAAAAGAACCCTAATGCTAAACCTAAGCCTAACTGTAAACCCAAACCCTAATCCTAAAACTAACCCTAACACTGACACTAACCCTTACTCTAACCCTAACACTAACCCTAAACTGTAACTACAACCCTATCTCCAACCCTAACCTTAACCATAAGCCTAACCTCTAACACTAACCCTCACCTGAATCCCAAGGCTAACCATAAAACTAACCCTAACCCTAACCTGAACACTAACCATAACCCTAAGCCTAATCCTAGCCCTAATGCTAACCTCAAACACCAACCCTAACCCAAACCTTAACACTCTAACACTAATCCTAATGCTAGCCCTAAACCTAATCCCTAATGTCAAACCCTAATCTAACCCTAACCCTAACTCTAACCCGACCCCTAATACCAATCCTAACCCTAACCATAACCATAACCCTGTCCAACCCTAACCCTAACACTAACCCTAACCTTAGCTGTAACCCTAACTCTAACCATAAACCTAACCCTAACCCTAACCCTAACCCTAACCCTAACCCTAAACCTAACCCTAACGGTAACCCTAACAGTAACCTCTAACACTAACCCGTACCCTAACCCTAACCCTAACCCTCACCCGAATCCAAAGGCTAACCATAACCCTAACCCTAACCCTAACCCTAACACTAAACCTCACCCAAATCCAAAGGCTAACCATAACCCTAACCCTAACCCTTACCCGAACACTAACCATAACCCTAAGCCTAATCCTAGCCCTAATGCTAACCTCAAACCCCAACCCTAACCCTAACCCTAACACTCTAACACTAACCCTAACGCTAGCCCTAAACCTAACCAATAAGGACAAACCCTAATCCTAAAACTAACCCTAACACTAACCCTAACCCTAATCTCAATGCTAACCTTAACCCTAACAATAACCTTTTCTCTAACCCTAAATCTCACAATAACCCTAACCCTAACACTAACCCAAACCATAACTCTAAACCTAACTCTAACCCTAACCTTAATCCTCACACTAACCCTAACCCTAACCGTAACTTATCATCTAACCCTAATCCTGACCCTTACCCTATACCGAAACGTAACACTAACCCTAACTCTAAAGCTAACCCTAAGCTTACACCAAACAAAAAACTAACCCTAACAATATCTCTAACCTTAACAATATAACTAAAACTAATCATAACCCTAACCCTCACCCTAATCATCTCCCTAACAAATAAACCCTAAACCTAACCCTAACCCTAACCTTAACCCTAAAACTAACCCTAAGCCTACACCAAACATTAACTTCTAATCCTCAACCTAAACCTAAGCCAGCCCTAAATCTAACACTAACCTGAAACCTAAGCTTAACCCTAACCCTAACCCTAACTATAACCATAACACTAACCTCTAAATCTAACCCTAACACTAACACTAACACTAAATCTAGGCCTAAGCCTAAATGTTACACTAAACTTAACGCTAACCCTGACCCTAACTCTAACCTTAACCCTAATCTCTAAACCTAACCCTAACCCTCACACTAACCCTAACCCTAACCGTAACCTATCATCTAAGCCTAATCCTAACCCTTCCCCTATACCGATACGTAACCCTAACCCTAACTCTAAAGCTAACCCTAAACCTAAACCAACACAAAACTCACCCTAACACTAATTCCAACCATAACAATATCCCTTAAACTAATCATAACCCTAACCCTAACCCTAATCATGTCCCTAACAACTAACCCCTAACCCTAAACCTAACCCTAACCCTAATCCTAACCTGATCCACAACCCTAAGCCTAAGCCTACACCAAACATTAACTTCTAATCCTCAGCCTAACCGTAAGCCAGCCCCAAATCTAACACTAACCTGAAACCTAAGTGTAACCCTAACCCTAAAAATAACCATAACATTAACTTCTAAAACTAACCCTAACCCTAACACTAAATCTAACCCTAAGAATAAATGTTACACTAAACTTAACCCTAACCCTGACCCTAACGCTAACCTTAACTCTAATCTCTAACCCTAACCCTAACCCTAACCCTAAACCTAACCGTAACCCTAACCTCTAACCCTAACTCTAACCTCTAACCCTAACCCTAAACCTGAACGTAAACCTAACAGTAAAACAAACCTAACTTCTAACCCTTACCCTTACACTAACAGTAAAACTCAAACTAACCCTAACCCTAAACATAATGCTAAAGCTAACTTACAACCCTGAACTTAAATCTAAACCTAATCTTCAACCCTAACTCTAACACTAACCCTAACAATAACACTAAACCCTAACCTTAACCTTAACACTATCCCTAAATTTATCCCTATGACTAAACCCAACCCTAAACCTAAACCTAACTCTAAACCTAATTCCTAACAGTAACCCTAACCCGTACCGCTAAACCTAACCCTCACACAAACCCAAACCCTGACACTAACACTAACCCTTACCCTAACCCTAAAACTTGCCATTAACTCTAACCCTAAACATAACCCTAACAGTAAATGTAACCCTAACCATAAGCTTAACCTATAACCCTAAATCTAACAAGAACCCAAACCGTAACTATAACCCTAACGCTAACGCTAACACTAACCCTAAACTCTAACCCTAACCTAACTTTTAACCCTAAACCTAACCCTAACCCTAACCCTAAACCTAATCCTAAACCTTCACTCCAAACCCTAATCCTAACACTAAACCTAACTCTAACCTTAACACTAACCCTATCCCTAACACCAATCCAAACCCTTGCCCTAACCCTAACCCTGTCTAACCCTAAAACTAACCCTGACCCTAATACAAACCTGTTTTCTAACACTCACCCTAAACCTAACCCTAAATCTCAACCTAACACTAACTCTGACCGTAAAACTAAAGCTAACTTCTAACACTAACACTTAAGCTAAACCTAAGCCTCAACACTACCCCTAAACCTAACCCTAAACCTAACCCTAGCCCTAACATTAATGCTAACCATAACCCTAAACCGAACCCTTACCCTAACCATAACCCTAAACTCTAACCCTAATCCTAAACTCTAAACCTAACCCTAACACTGATCATAACCCTAACCCTAACACTAAACCCAAAACCTAACCTTGTCACTATCCCTAACCCGAAACCTATCACTAAAAAGAACCCTAATGCTAAACCTAAGCCTAACTGTAAACCCAAACCCTAATCCTAAAACTAACCCTAACACTGACACTAACCCTTACTCTAACCCTAACACTAACCCTAAACTGTAACTACAACCCTATCTCCAACCCTAACCTTAACCATAAGCCTAACCTCTAACACTAACCCTCACCTGAATCCCAAGGCTAACCATAAAACTAACCCTAACCCTAACCTGAACACTAACCATAACCCTAAGCCTAATCCTAGCCCTAATGCTAACCTCAAACACCAACCCTAACCCAAACCTTAACACTCTAACACTAATCCTAATGCTAGCCCTAAACCTAATCCCTAATGTCAAACCCTAATCTAACCCTAACCCTAACTCTAACCCGACCCCTAATACCAATCCTAACCCTAACCATAACCATAACCCTGTCCAACCCTAACCCTAACACTAACCCTAACCTTAGCCGTAACCCTAACTCTAACCATAAACCTAACCCTAACCCTAACCCTAACCCTAACCCTAACCCTAAACCTAACCCTAACGGTAACCCTAACAGTAACCTCTAACACTAACCCGTACCCTAACCCTAACCCTAACCCTCACCCGAATCCAAAGGCTAACCATAACCCTAACCCTAACCCTAACCCTAACACTAAACCTCACCCGAATCCAAAGGCTAACCATAACCCTAACCCTAACCCTTACCCGAACACTAACCATAACCCTAAGCCTAATCCTAGCCCTAATGCTAACCTCAAACCCCAACCCTAACCCTAACCCTAACACTCTAACACTAACCCTAACGCTAGCCCTAAACCTAACCAATAAGGACAAACCCTAATCCTAAAACTAACCCTAACACTAACCCTAACCCTAATCTCAATGCTAACCTTAACCCTAACAATAACCTTTTCTCTAACCCTAAATCTCACAATAACCCTAACCCTAACACTAACCCAAACCATAACTCTAAACCTAACTCTAACCCTAACCTTAATCCTCACACTAACCCTAACCCTAACCGTAACTTATCATCTAACCCTAATCCTGACCCTTACCCTATACCGAAACGTAACACTAACCCTAACTCTAAAGCTAACCCTAAGCTTACACCAAACAAAAAACTAACCCTAACAATATCTCTAACCTTAACAATATAACTAAAACTAATCATAACCCTAACCCTCACCCTAATCATCTCCCTAACAAATAAACCCTAAACCTAACCCTAACCCTAACCTTAACCCTAAAACTAACCCTAAGCCTACACCAAACATTAACTTCTAATCCTCAACCTAAACCTAAGCCAGCCCTAAATCTAACACTAACCTGAAACCTAAGCTTAACCCTAACCCTAACCCTAACTATAACCATAACACTAACCTCTAAATCTAACCCTAACACTAACACTAACACTAAATCTAGGCCTAAGCCTAAATGTTACACTAAACTTAACGCTAACCCTGACCCTAACTCTAACCTTAACCCTAATCTCTAAACCTAACCCTAACCCTCACACTAACCCTAACCCTAACCGTAACCTATCATCTAAGCCTAATCCTAACCCTTCCCCTATACCGATACGTAACCCTAACCCTAACTCTAAAGCTAACCCTAAACCTAAACCAACACAAAACTCACCCTAACACTAATTCCAACCATAACAATATCCCTTAAACTAATCATAACCCTAAACATGTCCCTAACAACTAACCCCTAACCCTAAACCTAACCCTAACCCTAATCCTAACCTGATCCCCAACCCTAAGCCTAAGCCTACACCAAACATTAACTTCGAATCCTCAAACTAACCGTAAGCCAGCCCCAAACCTAACACTAATCTGAAACCTAAGTGTAACCCTAACCCTAAAAATAACCATAACATTAACTTCTAAAACGAACCCTAACCCTAACACTAACACTAAATCTAAACCTAAGACTAAATGTTACACTAAACTTAACCCTAACCCTGACCCTAACTCTAACCTTAACTCTAATTTCTAACCCTAACCCTAACCCTATACCTAAACCTAACCGTAACCCTAACCTCTAACCCTAACTCTAACCTCTAACACTAACCCTAAACCTGAACCTAAACATAACAGCAAAACAAACCTAACTTCTAACCCTTACCCTTACACTAACAGTAAAACTCAACCTAACCCTAACCCTAAACATAATGATAAAGCTAACTTACAACCCTGAACTTAAATCTAAACCTAAGCTTCAAACCTAACTCTAACACTAACCCCAACAATAACACTAAACCCTAACCTTAACCTTAACACTATCCCTAAATCTATCCCTATGCCTAAACGCAACCCTAAACCTAAACCTACCTCTAAACCTAATTCCTAACACTAACCCTAACCCGTAACGCTAAACCTAACCCTACCTCTAAACCTAATTCCTAACACTAACCCTAACCCGTACCGCTAAACCTAACCCTCACACAAACCCAAACCCTGACACTAACCCTAACCCTTACCCTAACCCTAAAACTTACCATTAACTCTAACCCTAAACATAACCCTAACAGTAAACGTAATCCTAACCATAAGCTTAACCTATAACCCTAAACCTAACAAGAACCCAAACCATAACTATAACCCTAACGCTAACGCTAACACTAACCCTAAACTCTAACCCTAACCTAACTTTTAACACTAAACCTAACGCTAACCCTAAACCTAATCCTAAACCTTCACTCCAAACCCTAATCCTAACACTAAACCTAACTCTAACCTTAACACTAACCCTATCCCTAACACCAATCCAAACCCTTACCCTAACCCTAACCCTGTCTAACCCTAAAACTAACCCTGACCCTAATACATACCTGTTTTCTAACACTCACCCTAAACCTAACCCTAAATCTCAACCTAACACTAACTCTGACCGTAAAACTAAAGCTAACTTCTAACACTAACACTTACGCTAAACCTAAGCCTCAACACTACCCCTAAACCTAACCCTAAACCTAACCATAGCCCTAACATTAATGCTAACCATAACCCTAAACCGAACCCTTACCCTAACCATAACCCTAAACTCTAACCCTAATCCTAAACTCTAAACCTAACACTAACACTGATCATAACCCTAACATTAACACTAAACCCAAAACCTAACCTTGTCACTATCCCTAACCCGAAACCTATCACTAAAATAACCCTAATGCTAAACCAAAGCCTAACTGTAAACCCAAACCCTAATCCTAAAACTAACCCTAACACTGACACTAACCCTTACTCTAACCCTAACACTAACCCTAAACTCTAATTACAACCCTATCTCCAACCCTAACCTTAACCATAAGCCTAACCTCTAACACTAACCCTCACCTGAATCCCAAGGCTAACCATAATCCTAACCCTAACCCTAACCTGAACACTAACCATAACCCTAAGCCTAATCCTAGCCCTAATGCTAACCTCAAACACCAACCCTAACCCTAACCTTAACACTCTAACACTAATCCTAATGCTAGCCCTAAACCTAATTCCTAATGTCAAACCCTAATCTAACCCTAACCCTAACGCTAAACCGACCCCTAATACCAATCCTAACCCTAACCATAACCATAACCCTGTCCAACCCTAACCCTAACACTAACCCTAACCCTAGCCGTAACCCTAACTCTAACCATAAACCTAACCCTAACCCTAACCCTAACCCTAAACCTAAACCTAACCCTAACCCTAACGGTAACCCTAACAGTAACCTCTAACACTAACCCGTACCCTAACCCTAACCCTAACTCTCACCCGAATCCAAAGGCTAATCATAACCCTAACCCTAACCCTAATCATCTCCCTAACACATAAACCCTAAACCTAACCCTAACCCTAACCTTAACCCTAAAACTAACCCTAAGCCTACGCCAAACATTAACTTCTAATCCTCACCCTAAACCTAAGCCAGCCCTAAATCTAACACTAACCTGAAACCTAAGCTTAACCCTAACCCTAACCCTAACAATAACCATAACACTAACCTCTAAATCTAACCCTAACCCTAACACTAACACTAAATCTAGGCCTAAGCCTAAATGTTACACTAAACTTAACGCTAACCCTGACCCTAACTCTAACCTTAACCCTAATCTCTAACCCTAACCCTAACCCTCACACTAACCCTAACCCTAACCATAACCTATCATCTAACCCTAATCCTAACCCTTACCCTATACCGAAACGTAACCCTAACCCTAACTCTAAAGCTAACCCTAAACCTAAACCAACACAAAACTCACCCTAACACTAATTCCAACATTAACAATATCCCTTAAACTAATCATAACCCTAACCCTAACCCTAATCATGTCCCTAACAACTAACCCCTAACCCTAAACCTAACCCTAACCCTAATCCTAACCTGATCCCCAACCCTAAGCCTAAGCCTACACCAAACATTAACTTCTAATCCTCAGCCTAACCGTAAGCCAGCCCCAAATCTAACACTAACCTGAAACCTAAGTGCAACCCTAACCCTAAAAATAACCATAACATTAACTTCTAAAACTAATCCTAACCCTAACACTAAATCTAACCCTAAGACTAAATGTTACACTAAACTTAACCCTAACCCTGACCCTAACTCTAACCTTAACTCTAATCTCTAACCCTAACCCTAAACCTAACCCTAAACCTAACCGTAACCCTAACCTCTAACCCTAACTCTAACCTCTAACCCTAACCCTAAACCTGAACGTAAACCTAACAGTAAAACAAACCTAACTTCCAACCCTTACCCTTACACTAACAGTAAAACTCAAACTAACCCTAACCCTAAACATAATGCTAAAGCTAACTTACAACCCTGAACTTAAATCTAAACCTAATCTTCAACCCTAACTCTAACACTAACCCTAACAATAACACTAAACACTAACCTTAACCTTAACACTATCCCTAAATTTATCCCTATGACTAAACCCAACCCTAAACCTAAACCTAACTCTAAACCTAATTCCTAACAGTAACCCTAACCCGTACCGCCAAACCTAACCCTCACACAAACCCAAACCCTGACACTAACACTAACCCTTACCCTAACCCTAAAACTTGCCATTAACTCTAACCCTAAACATAACCCTAACAGTAAATGTAACCCTAACCATAAGCTTAACCTATAACCCTAAATCTAACAAGAACCCAAACCGTAACTATAACCCTAACGCTAACGCTAACACTAACCCTAAACTCTAACCCTAACCTAACTTTTAACCCTAAACCTAACCCTAACCCTAACCCTAATCCTAAACCTTCACTCCAAACCCTAATCCTAACACTAAACCTAACTCTAACCTTAACACTAACCCTATCCCTAACACCAATCCAAACCCTTACCCTAATCCTAACCCTGTCTAACCCTAAAACTAACCCTGACCCTAATACAAACCTGTTTTCTAACACTCACCCTAAACCTAACCCTAAATCTCAACCTAACACTAACTCTGACCGTAAAACTAAAGCTAACTTCTAACACTAACACTTACGCTAAACCTAAGCCTCAACACTACCCCTAAACCTAACCCTAAACCTAACCCTAGCCCTAACATTAATGCTAACCATAACCCTAAACCGAACCCTTACCCTAACCATAACCCTAAACTCTAACCCTAATCCTAAACTCTAAACCTAACCCTAACACTGATCATAACCCTAACACTAACACTAAACCCAAAACCTAACCTTGTCACTATCCCTAACCCGAAACCTATCACTAAAAAGAACCCTAATGCTAAACCTAAGCCTAACTGTAAACCCAAACCCTAATCCTAAAACTAACCCTAACACTGACACTAACCCTTACTCTAACCCTAACACTAACACTAAACTCTAACTACAAACCTATCTCCAACCCTAACCTTAACCATAAGCCTAACCTCTAACACTAACCCTCACCTGAATCAAAAGGCTAACCATAACCCTAACCCTAACCCTAACCTGAACACTAACCATAACCCTAAGCCTAATCCTAGCCCTAATTCTAACCTCAAACACCAACCCTAACCCTAACCTTAACACTCTAACACTAATCCTAATGCTAGCCATAAACCTAATCCCTAATGTCAAACCCTAATCTAACCCTAACCCTAACTCTAACCCGACCCCTAATACCAATCCTAACCCTAACCATAACCATAACCCTGTCCAACCCTAACCCTGACACTAACCATAACCCTAGCCGTAACCCTAACTCTAACCATAAACCTAACCCTAACCTAACCCTAACCCTAACCCTAAACCTAACCCTAAACCTAACGGTAACCCTAACAGTAACCTCTAACACTAACCCGTACCCTAACCCTAACCCTAACCCTCACCCGAATCCAAAGGCTAACCATAAACCTAACCCTAACCCTAACCCTCACCCGAATCCAAAGGCTAACCATAACACTAACCCTAACCCTTACCCGAACACTAACCATAACCCTAAGCCTAATCCTAGCCCTAATGCTAACCTCAAACCCCAACCCTAACCCTAACCCTAACACTCTAACACTAACCCTAACGCTAGCCCTAAACCTTACCCCTAAGGACAAACCCTAATCCTAAAACTAACCCTAACACTAACCCTAAACCTAATCTCATTCCTAACCCTAACCCTAACAATAAGCTTTTCTCTAACCCTAAATCTCACAATAACCCTAACCCTAACACTAACCAAACCTTAACGCTAAACCTAATTCTAACCCTAACCTTAACCCTCACACTAACCCTAACCCTAACCGTAACTTATCATCTAACCCTAATCCTAACCCTTACCCTATACCGAAACGTAACACTAACCCTAACTCTAAAGCTAACCCTAACCTTAAACCAAACAAAAAACTAACCCTAACAATAACTCTAACCTTAACAATATAACTAAAACTAATCATAACCCTAACCCTAACCCTAATCATCTCCCTAACACATAAACCCTAAACCTAACCCTAACCCTAACCTTAACCCTAAAACTAACCCTAAGCCTACGCCAAACATTAACTTCTAATCCTCACCCTAAACCTAAGCCAGCCCTAAATCTAACACTAACCTGAAACCTAAGCTTAACCCTAACCCTAACCCTAACAATAACCATAACACTAACCTCTAAATCTAACCCTAACCCTAACACTAACACTAAATCTAGGCCTAAGCCTAAATGTTACACTAAACTTAACGCTAACCCTGACCCTAACTCTAACCTTAACCCTAATCTCTAACCCTAACCCTAACCCTCACACTAACCCTAACCCTAACCATAACCTATCATCTAACCCTAATCCTAACCCTTACCCTATACCGAAACGTAACCCTAACCCTAACCCTAAAGCTAACCCTAAACCTAAACCAACACAAAACTCACCCTAACACTAATTCCAACATTAACAATATCCCTTATACTAATCATAACCCTAACCCTAACCCTAATCATGTCCCTAACTACTAACCCCTAACCCTAAACCTAACCCTAACCCTAATCCTAACCTGATCCCCAACCCTAAGCCTAAGCCTACACCAAACATTAACTTCTAATCCTCAGCCTAACCGTAAGCCAGCCCCAAATCTAACACTAACCTGAAACCTAAGTGTAACCCTAACCCTAAAAATAACCATAACATTAACTTCTAAAACTAACCCTAACCCTAACACTAAATCTAACCCTAAGACTAAATGTTACACTAAACTTAACCCTAACCCTGACCCTAACTCTAACCTTAACTCTAATCTCTAACCCTAACCCTAACCCTAACCCTAAACCTAACCGTAACCCTAACCTCTAACCCTAACTCTAAACTCTAACCCTAACCTTAAACCTGAACGTAAACCTAACAGTAAAACAAACCTAACTTCTAACCCTTACCCTTACACTAACAGTAAAACTCAAACTAACCCTAACCCTAAACATAATGCTAAAGCTAACTTACAACCCTGAACTTAAATCTAAACCTAATCTTCAACCCTAACTCTAACACTAACCCTAACAATAACACTAAACCCTAACCTTAACCTTAACACTATCCCTAAATTTATCCCTATGACTAAACCCAACCCTAAACCTAAACCTAACTCTAAACCTAATTCCTAACAGTAACCCTAACCCGTACCGCTAAACCTAACCCTCACACAAACCCAAACCCTGACACTAACCCTAACCCTTAACCTAACCATAAAACTTGCCATTAACTCTAACCCTAAACATAACCCTAACAGTAAATGTAACCCTAACCATAAGCTTAACCTATAACCCTAAATCTAACAAGAACCCAAACCGTAACTATAACCCTAACGCTAACGCTAACACTAACCCTAAACTCTAACCCTAACCTAAATTTTAACCCTAAACCTAACCCTAACCCTAACCCTAATCCTAAACCTTCACTCCAAACCCTAATCCTAACACTAAACCTAACTCTAACCTTAACACTAACCCTATCCCTAACACCAATCCAAACCCTTACCCTAACCCTAACCCTGTCTAACCCTAAAACTAACCCTGACCCTAATACAAACCTGTTTTCTAACACTCACCCTAAACCTAACCCTAAATCTCAACCTAACACTTACTCTGACCGTAAAACTAAAGCTAACTTCTAACACTAACACTTACGCTAAACCTAAGCCTCAACACTACCCCTAAACCTAACCCTAAACCTAACCCTAGCCCTAACATTAATGCTAACCATAAACCTAAACCGAACCCTTACCCTAACCATAACCCTAAACTCTAACCCTAATCCTAAACTCTAAACCTAACGCTAACACCGATCATAACCCTAACACTAACACTAAACCCAAAACCTAACCTTGTCACTATCCCTAACCCGAAACCTATCACTAAATAGAACCCTAATGCTAAACCTAAGCCTAACTGTAAACCCAAACCCTAATCCTAAAACTAACCCTAACACTGACACTAACCCTTACTCTAACCCTAACACTAACCTTAAACTCTAACTACAACCCTATCTCCAACCCTACCCTTAACCATAAGCCTAACCTCTAACACTAACCCTCACCTGAATCCCAAGGCTAACCATAACCCTAACCCTAACCCTAACCTGAACACTAACCATAACCCTAAGCCTAATCCTAGCCCTAATGCTAACCTCAAACACCAACCCTAACCCTAACCTTAACACTCTAACACTAATCCTAATGCTAGCCCTAAACCTAATCCCTAATGTCAAACCCTAATCTAACCCTAACCCTAACTCTAACCCGACCCCTAATACCAATCCTAACCCTAACCATAACCATAACCCTGTCCAACCCTAACCCTGACACTAACCATAACCCTAGCCGTAACCCTAACTCTAACCATAAACCTAACCCTAACCTAACCCTAACCCTAACCCTAAACCTAACCCTAACCCTAAACCTAACCCTAACAGTAACCTCTAACACTAACCCGTACCCTAACCCTAACCCTAACCCTCACCCGAATCCAAAGGCTAACCATAAACCTAACCCTAACCCTAACCCTAACACTAACCCTCACCCGAATCCAAAGGCTAACCATAACACTAACCCTAACCCTTACCCGAACACTAACCATAACCCTAAGCCTAATCCTAGCCCTAATGCTAACCTCAAACCCCAACCCTAACCCTAACCCTAACACTCTAACACTAACCCTAACGCTAGCCCTAAACCTAACCCCTAAGGACAAACCCTAATCCTAAAACTAACCCTAACACTAACCCTAAACCTAATCTCATTCCTAACCCTAACCCTAACAATAAGCTTTTCTCTAACCCTAAATCTCACAATAACCCTAACCGTAACACTAACCCAAACTGTAACGCTAAACCTAACTCTAACCCTAACCTTAACCCTCACACTAAACCTAACCCTAACCGTAACTTATCATCTAACCCTAATCCTAACCCTTACCCTATACCGAAACCTAACACTAACCCTAACTCTAAAGCTAACCGTAACCTTAAACCAAACAAAAAACTAACCCTAACAATAACTCTAACCTTAACAATATAACTAAAACTAATCATAACCCTAACCCTAACCCTAATCATCTCCCTAACACAAAAACCCTAAACCTAACCCTAACCCTAACCTTAACCGTAAAACTAACCCTAAGCCTACGCCAAACATTAACTTCTAATCCTCACCCTAAACCTAAGCCAGCCCTAAATCTAACACTAACCTGAAACCTAAGCTTAACCCTAACCCTAACCCTAACAATAACCATAACACTAACCTCTAAATCTAACCCTAACCCTAACACTAACACTAAATCTAGGCCTAAGCCTAAATGTTACACTAAACTTAACGCTAACCCTGACCCTAACTCTAACCTTAACCCTAATCTCTAACCCTAACCCTAACCCTCACACTAACCCTAACCCTAACCATAACCTATCATCTAACCCTAATCCTAACCCTTACCCTATACCGAAACGTAACCCTAACCCTAACTCTAAAGCTAACCCTAAACCTAAACCAACACAAAACTCACCCTAACACTAATTCCAACATTAACAATATCCCTTAAACTAATCATAACCCTAACCCTAACCCTAATCATGTCCCTAACAACTAACCCCTAACCCTAAACCTAACCCTAACCCTAATCCTAACCTGATCCCCAACCCTAAGCCTAAGCCTACACCAAACATTAACTTCTAATCCTCAGCCTAACCGTAAGCCAGCCCCAAATCTAACACTAACCTGAAACCTAAGTGCAACCCTAACCCTAAAAATAACCATAACATTAACTTCTAAAACTAACCCTAACCCTAACACTAAATCTAACCCTAAGACTAAATGTTACACTAAACTTAACCCTAACCCTGACCCTAACTCTAACCTTAACTCTAATCTCTAACCCTAACCCTAACCCTAACCCTAAACCTAACCGTAACCCTAACCTCTAACCCTAACTCTAACCTCTAACCCTAACCCTAAACCTGAACGTAAACCTAACAGTAAAACAAACCTAACTTCTAACCCTTACCCTTACACTAACAGTAAAACTCAAACTAACCCTAACCCTAAACATAATGCTAAAGCTAACTTACAACCCTGAACTTAAATCTAAACCTAATCTTCAACCCTAACTCTAACACTAACCCTAACAATAACACTAAACCCTAACCTTAACCTTAACACTATCCCTAAATTTATCCCTATGACGAAACCCAACCCTAAACGTAAACCTAACTCTAAACCTAGTTCCTAACAGTAACCCTAACCCGTACCGCTAAACCTAACCCTCACACAAACCCAAACCCTGACACTAACACTAACCCTTACCCTAACCCTAAAACTTACCATTAACTCTAACCCTAAACATAACCCTAACAGTAAATGTAACCCTAACCATAAGCTTAACCTATAACCCTAAATCTAACAAGAACCCAAACCGTAACTATAACCCTAACGCTAACGCTAACACTAACCCTAAAATCTAACCCTAACCTAACTTTTAACCCTAAACCTAACCCTAACCCTAACCCTAACCCTAATCCTAAACCTTCACTCCAAACCCTAATCCTAACACTAAACCTAACTCTAACCTTAACACTAACCCTATCCCTAACACCAATCCAAACCCTTACCCTAACCCTAACCCTGTCTAACCCTAAAACTAACCCTGACCCTAATACAAACCTGTTTTCTAACACTCACCCTAAACCTAACCCTAAATCTCAACCTAACACTTACTCTGACCGTAAAACTAAAGCTAACCTCTAACACTAACACTTACGCTAAACCTAAGCCTCAACACTACCCCTAAACCTAACCCTAAACCTAACCCTAGCCCTAACATTAATGCTAACCATAACCCTAAACCGAACCCTTACCCTAACCATAACCCTAAACTCTAACCCTAATCCTAAACTCTAAACCTAACCCTAACACTGATCATAACCCTAACACTAACACTAAACCCAAAACCTAACCTTGTCACTATCCCTAACCCGAAACCTATCACTAAAAAGAACCCTAATGCTAAACCTAAGCCTAACTGTAAACCCAAACCCTAATCCTAAAACTAACCCTAACACTGACACTAACCCTTACTCTAACCCTAACACTAACCCTAAACTCTAACTACAACCCTATCTCCAACCCTAACATTAACCATAAGCCTAACCTCTAACACTAACCCTCACCTGAATCACAAGGCTAACCCTAACCCTAACCCTAACCCTAACCTGAACACTAACCATAACCCTAAGCCTAATCCTAGCCCTAATGCTAACCTCAAACACCAACCCTAACCCTAACCTTAACACTCTAACACTAATCCTAATGCTAGCCCTAAACCTAATCCCTAATGTCAAACCCTAATCTAACCCTAACCCTAACTCTAACCCGACCCCTAATACCAATCCTAACCCTAACCATAACCATAACCCTGTCCAACCCTAACCCTGACACTAACCATAACCCTAGCCGTAACCCTAACTCTAACCATAAACCTAACCCTAACCTAACCCTAACCCTAACCCTAAACCTAACCCTAACCCTAACGGTAACCCTAACAGTAACCTCTAACACTAACCCGTACCCTAACCCTAACCCTAACCCTCACCCGAATCCAAAGGCTAACCATAAACCTAACCCTAACCCTAACCCTAACACTAACCCTCACCCGAATCCAAAGGCTAACCATAACACTAACCCTAACCCTTACCCGAACACTAACCATAACCCTAAGCCTAATCCTAGCCCTAATGCTAACCTCAAACCCCAACCCTAACCCTAACCCTAACACTCTAACACTAAGCCTAACGCTAGCCCTAAACCTAAACCCTAAGGACAAACCCTAATCCTAAAACTAACCCTAACACTAACCCTAAACCTAATCTCATTCCTAACCCTAACCCTAACAATAAGCTTTTCTCTAACCCTAAATCTCACAATAACCCTAACCCTAACACTAACCCAAACCGTAACGCTAAACCTAACTCTAACCCTAACCTTAACCCTCACACTAACCCTAACCCTAACCGTAACTTATCATCTAACCCTAATCCTAACCCTTACCCTATACCGAAACGTAACACTAACCCTAACTCTAAAGCTAACCCTAACCTTAAATCAAACAAAAAACTAACCCTAACACTAACTCTAACCTTAACAATATAACTAAAACTAATCATAACCCTAACCCTAACCCTAATCATCTCCCTAACCCAAAAACCCTAAACCTAACCCTAACCCTAACCTTAACCCTAAAACTAACCCTAAGCCTACGCCAAACATTAACTTCTAATCCTCACCCTAAACCTAAGCCAGCCCTAAATCTAACACTAACCTGAAACCTAAGCTTAAACCTAACCCTAACAATAACCATAACACTAACCTCTAAATCTAACCCTAACCCTAACACTAACACTAAATCTAGGCCTAAGCCTAAATGTTACACTAAACTTAACGCTAACCCTGACCCTAACTCTAACCTTAACCCTAATCTCTAACCCTAACCCTAACCCTCACACTAACCCTAACCCTAACCATAACCTATCATCTAACCCTAATCCTAACCCTTACCCTATACCGAAACGTAACCCTAACCCTAACTCTAAAGCTAACCCTAAACCTAAACCAACACAAAACTCACCCTAACACTAATTCCAACATTAACAATATCCCTTAAACTAATCATAACCCTAACCCTAACCCTAATCATGTCCCTAACAACTAACCCCTAACCCTAAACCTAACCCTAACCCTAATCCTAACCTGATCCCCAACCCTAAGCCTAAGCCTACACCAAACATTAACTTCTAATCCTCAGCCTAACCGTAAGCCAGCCCCAAATCTAACACTAACCTGAAACCTAAGTGCAACCCTAACCCTAAAAATAACCATAACATTAACTTCTAAAACTAACCCTAACCCTAACACTAAATCTAACGCTGAGACTAAATGTTACACTAAACTTAACCCTAACCCTGACCCTAACTCTAACCTTAACTCTAATCTCTAACCCTAACCCTAACCCTAACCCTAAACCTAACCGTAACCCTAACCTCTAACCCTAACTCTAACCTCTAACCCTAACCCTAAACCTGAACGTAAACCTAACAGTAAAACAAACCTAACTTCTAACCCTTACCCTTACACTAACAGTAAAACTCAAACTAACCCTAACCCTAAACATAATGCTAAAGCTAACTTACAACCCTGAACTTAAATCTAAACCTAATCTTCAACCCTAACTCTAACACTAACCCTAACAATAACACTAAACACTAACCTTAACCTTAACACTATCCCTAAATTTATCCCTATGACTAAACCCAACCCTAAACCTAAACCTAACTCTAAACCTAATTCCTAACAGTAACCCTAACCCGTACCGCTAAACCTAACCCTCACACAAACCCAAACCCTGACACTAACCCTAACCCTTACCCTAACCCTAAAACTTACCATTAACTCTAACCCTAATCATAACCCTAACAGTAAATGTAACCCTAACCATAAGCTTAACCTATAACCCTAAATCTAACAAGAACCCAAACCGTAACTATAACCCTAACGCTAACGCTAACACTAACCCTAAAATCTAACCCTAACCTAACTTTTAACCCTAAACCTAACCCTAACCCTAACCCTAACCCTAATCCTAAACCTTCACTCCAAACCCTAATCCTAACACTAAACCTAACTCTAACCTTAACACTAACCCTATCCCTAACACCAATCCAAACCCTTACCCTAACCCTAACCCTGTCTAACCATAAAACTAACCCTGACCCTAATACAAACCTGTTTTCTAACACTCACCCTAAACCTAACCCTAAATCTCAACCTAACACTTACTCTGACCGTAAAACTAAAGCTAACTTCTAACACTAACACTTACGCTAAACCTAAGCCTCAACACTACCCCTAAACCTAACCCTAAACCTAACCCTAGCCCTAACATTAATGCTAACCATAACCCTAAACCGAACCCTTACCCTAACCATAACCCTAAACTCTAACCCTAATCCTAAACTCTAAACCTAACCCTAACACTGATCATAACCCTAACACTAACACTAAACCCAAAACCTAACCTTGTCACTATCCCTAACCCGAAACCTATCACTAAAAAGAACCCTAATGCTAAACCTAAGCCTAACTGTAAACCCAAACCCTAATCCTAAAACTAACCCTAACACTGACACTAACCCTTACTCTAACCCTAACACTAACCCTAAACTCTAACTACAACCCTATCTCCAACCCTAACCTTAACCATAAGCCTAACCTCTAACACTAACCCTCACCTGAATCCCAAGGCTAACCCTAACCCTAACCCTAACCCTAACCTGAACACTAACCATAACCCTAAGCCTAATCCTAGCCCTAATGCTAACCTCAAACACCAACCCTAACCCTAACCTTAACACTCTAACACTAATCCTAATGCTAGCCCTAAACCTAATCCCTAATGTCAAACCCTAATCTAACCCTAACCCTAACTCTAACCCGACCCCTAATACCAATCCTAACCCTAACCATAACCATAACCCTGTCCAACCCTAACCCTGACACTAACCATAACCCTAGCCGTAACCCTAACTCTAACCATAAACCTAACCCTAACCTAACCCTAACCCTAACCCTAAACCTAACCCTAACCCTAACGGTAACCCTAACAGTAACCTCTAACACTAACCCGTACCCTAACCCTAACCCTAACCCTCACCCGAATCCAAAGGCTAACCATAAACCTAACCCTAACCCTAACCCTAACACTAACCCTCACCCGAATCCAAAGGCTAACCATAACACTAACCCTAACCCTTACCCGAACACTAACCATAACCCTAAGCCTAATCCTAGCCCTAATGCTAACCTCAAACCCCAACCCTAACCCTAACCCTAACACTCTAACACTAAGCCTAACGCTAGCCCTAAACCTAAACCCTAAGGACAAACCCTAATCCTAAAACTAACCCTAACACTAACCCTAAACCTAATCTCATTCCTAACCCTAACCCTAACAATAAGCTTTTCTCTAACCCTAAATCTCACAATAACCCTAACCCTAACACTAACCCAAACCGTAACGCTAAACCTAACTCTAACCCTAACCTTAACCCTCACACTAACCCTAACCCTAACCGTAACTTATCATCTAACCCTAATCCTAACCCTTACCCTATACCGAAACGTAACACTAACCCTAACTCTAAAGCTAACCCTAACCTTAAATCAAACAAAAAACTAACCCTAACACTAACTCTAACCTTAACAATATAACTAAAACTAATCATAACCCTAACCCTAACCCTAATCATCTCCCTAACCCAAAAACCCTAAACCTAACCCTAACCCTAACCTTAACCCTAAAACTAACCCTAAGCCTACGCCAAACATTAACTTCTAATCCTCACCCTAAACCTAAGCCAGCCCTAAATCTAACACTAACCTGAAACCTAAGCTTAAACCTAACCCTAACAATAACCATAACACTAACCTCTAAATCTAACCCTAACCCTAACACTAACACTAAATCTAGGCCTAAGCCTAAATGTTACACTAAACTTAACGCTAACCCTGACCCTAACTCTAACCTTAACCCTAATCTCTAACCCTAACCCTAACCCTCACACTAACCCTAACCCTAACCATAACCTATCATCTAACCCTAATCCTAACCCTTACCCTATACCGAAACGTAACCCTAACCCTAACTCTAAAGCTAACCCTAAACCTAAACCAACACAAAACTCACCCTAACACTAATTCCAACATTAACAATATCCCTTAAACTAATCATAACCCTAACCCTAACCCTAATCATGTCCCTAACAACTAACCCCTAACCCTAAACCTAACCCTAACCCTAATCCTAACCTGATCCCCAACCCTAAGCCTAAGCCTACACCAAACATTAACTTCTAATCCTCAGCCTAACCGTAAGCCAGCCCCAAATCTAACACTAACCTGAAACCTAAGTGCAACCCTAACCCTAAAAATAACCATAACATTAACTTCTAAAACTAACCCTAACCCTAACACTAAATCTAACGCTGAGACTAAATGTTACACTAAACTTAACCCTAACCCTGACCCTAACTCTAACCTTAACTCTAATCTCTAACCCTAACCCTAACCCTAACCCTAAACCTAACCGTAACCCTAACCTCTAACCCTAACTCTAACCTCTAACCCTAACCCTAAACCTGAACGTAAACCTAACAGTAAAACAAACCTAACTTCTAACCCTTACCCTTACACTAACAGTAAAACTCAAACTAACCCTAACCCTAAACATAATGCTAAAGCTAACTTACAACCCTCAACTTAAATCTAAACCTAATCTTCAACCCTAACTCTAACACTAACCCTAACAATAACACTAAACACTAACCTTAACCTTAACACTATCCCTAAATTTATCCCTATGACTAAACCCAACCCTAAACCTAAACCTAACTCTAAACCTAATTCCTAACAGTAACCCTAACCCGTACCGCTAAACCTAACCCTCACACAAACCCAAACCCTGACACTAACCCTAACCCTTACCCTAACCCTAAAACTTACCATTAACTCTAACCCTAATCATAACCCTAACAGTAAATGTAACCCTAACCATAAGCTTAACCTATAACCCTAAATCTAACAAGAACCCAAACCGTAACTATAACCCTAACGCTAACGCTAACACTAACCCTAAAATCTAACCCTAACCTAACTTTTAACCCTAAACCTAACCCTAACCCTAACCCTAACCCTAATCCTAAACCTTCACTCCAAACCCTAATCCTAACACTAAACCTAACTCTAACCTTAACACTAACCCTATCCCTAACACCAATCCAAACCCTTACCCTAACCCTAACCCTGTCTAACCATAAAACTAACCCTGACCCTAATACAAACCTGTTTTCTAACACTCACCCTAAACCTAACCCTAAATCTCAACCTAACACTTACTCTGACCGTAAAACTAAAGCTAACTTCTAACACTAACACTTACGCTAAACCTAAGCCTCAACACTACCCCTAAACCTAACCCTAAACCTAACCCTAGCCCTAACATTAATGCTAACCATAACCCTAAACCGAACCCTTACCCTAACCATAACCCTAAACTCTAACCCTAATCCTAAACTCTAAACCTAACCCTAACACTGATCATAACCCTAACACTAACACTAAACCCAAAACCTAACCTTGTCACTATCCCTAACCCGAAACCTATCACTAAAAAGAACCCTAATGCTAAACCTAAGCCTAACTGTAAACCCAAACCCTAATCCTAAAACTAACCCTAACACTGACACTAACCCTTACTCTAACCCTAACACTAACCCTAAACTCTAACTACAACCCTATCTCCAACCCTAACCTTAACCATAAGCCTAACCTCTAACACTAACCCTCACCTGAATCCCAAGGCTAACCCTAACCCTAACCCTAACCCTAACCTGAACACTAACCATAACCCTAAGCCTAATCCTAGCCCTAATGCTAACCTCAAACACCAACCCTAACCCTAACCTTAACACTCTAACACTAATCCTAATGCTAGCCCTAAACCTAATCCCTAATGTCAAACCCTAATCTAACCCTAACCCTAACTCTAACCCGACCCCTAATACCAATCCTAACCCTAACCATAACCATAACCCTGTCCAACCCTAACCCTGACACTAACCATAACCCTAGCCGTAACCCTAACTCTAACCATAAACCTAACCCTAACCTAACCCTAACCCTAACCCTAAACCTAACCCTAACCCTAACGGTAACCCTAACAGTAACCTCTAACACTAACCCGTACCCTAACCCTAACCCTAACCCTCACCCGAATCCAAAGGCTAACCATAAACCTAACCCTAACCCTAACCCTAACACTAACCCTCACCCGAATCCAAAGGCTAACCATAACACTAACCCTAACCCTTACCCGAACACTAACCATAACCCTAAGCCTAATCCTAGCCCTAATGCTAACCTCAAACCCCAACCCTAACCCTAACCCTAACACTCTAACACTAAGCCTAACGCTAGCCCTAAACCTAAACCCTAAGGACAAACCCTAATCCTAAAACTAACCCTAACACTAACCCTAAACCTAATCTCATTCCTAACCCTAACCCTAACAATAAGCTTTTCTCTAACCCTAAATCTCACAATAACCCTAACCCTAACACTAACCCAAACCGTAACGCTAAACCTAACTCTAACCCTAACCTTAACCCTCACACTAACCCTAACCCTAACCGTAACTTATCATCTAACCCTAATCCTAACCCTTACCCTATACCGAAACGTAACACTAACCCTAACTCTAAAGCTAACCCTAACCTTAAATCAAACAAAAAACTAACCCTAACACTAACTCTAACCTTAACAATATAACTAAAACTAATCATAACCCTAACCCTAACCCTAATCATCTCCCTAACCCAAAAACCCTAAACCTAACCCTAACCCTAACCTTAACCCTAAAACTAACCCTAAGCCTACGCCAAACATTAACTTCTAATCCTCACCCTAAACCTAAGCCAGCCCTAAATCTAACACTAACCTGAAACCTAAGCTTAAACCTAACCCTAACAATAACCATAACACTAACCTCTAAATCTAACCCTAACCCTAACACTAACACTAAATCTAGGCCTAAGCCTAAATGTTACACTAAACTTAACGCTAACCCTGACCCTAACTCTAACCTTAACCCTAATCTCTAACCCTAACCCTAACCCTCACACTAACCCTAACCCTAACCATAACCTATCATCTAACCCTAATCCTAACCCTTACCCTATACCGAAACGTAACCCTAACCCTAACTCTAAAGCTAACCCTAAACCTAAACCAACACAAAACTCACCCTAACACTAATTCCAACATTAACAATATCCCTTAAACTAATCATAACCCTAACCCTAACCCTAATCATGTCCCTAACAACTAACCCCTAACCCTAAACCTAACCCTAACCCTAATCCTAACCTGATCCCCAACCCTAAGCCTAAGCCTACACCAAACATTAACTTCTAATCCTCAGCCTAACCGTAAGCCAGCCCCAAATCTAACACTAACCTGAAACCTAAGTGCAACCCTAACCCTAAAAATAACCATAACATTAACTTCTAAAACTAACCCTAACCCTAACACTAAATCTAACGCTGAGACTAAATGTTACACTAAACTTAACCCTAACCCTGACCCTAACTCTAACCTTAACTCTAATCTCTAACCCTAACCCTAACCCTAACCCTAAACCTAACCGTAACCCTAACCTCTAACCCTAACTCTAACCTCTAACCCTAACCCTAAACCTGAACGTAAACCTAACAGTAAAACAAACCTAACTTCTAACCCTTACCCTTACACTAACAGTAAAACTCAAACTAACCCTAACCCTAAACATAATGCTAAAGCTAACTTACAACCCTGAACTTAAATCTAAACCTAATCTTCAACCCTAACTCTAACACTAACCCTAACAATAACACTAAACACTAACCTTAACCTTAACACTATCCCTAAATTTATCCCTATGACTAAACCCAACCCTAAACCTAAACCTAACTCTAAACCTAATTCCTAACAGTAACCCTAACCCGTACCGCTAAACCTAACCCTCACACAAACCCAAACCCTGACACTAACCCTAACCCTTACCCTAACCCTAAAACTTACCATTAACTCTAACCCTAATCATAACCCTAACAGTAAATGTAACCCTAACCATAAGCTTAACCTATAACCCTAAATCTAACAAGAACCCAAACCGTAACTATAACCCTAACGCTAACGCTAACACTAACCCTAAAATCTAACCCTAACCTAACTTTTAACCCTAAACCTAACCCTAACCCTAACCCTAACCCTAATCCTAAACCTTCACTCCAAACCCTAATCCTAACACTAAACCTAACTCTAACCTTAACACTAACCCTATCCCTAACACCAATCCAAACCCTTACCCTAACCCTAACCCTGTCTAACCATAAAACTAACCCTGACCCTAATACAAACCTGTTTTCTAACACTCACCCTAAACCTAACCCTAAATCTCAACCTAACACTTACTCTGACCGTAAAACTAAAGCTAACTTCTAACACTAACACTTACGCTAAACCTAAGCCTCAACACTACCCCTAAACCTAACCCTAAACCTAACCCTAGCCCTAACATTAATGCTAACCATAACCCTAAACCGAACCCTTACCCTAACCATAACCCTAAACTCTAACCCTAATCCTAAACTCTAAACCTAACCCTAACACTGATCATAACCCTAACACTAACACTAAACCCAAAACCTAACCTTGTCACTATCCCTAACCCGAAACCTATCACTAAAAAGAACCCTAATGCTAAACCTAAGCCTAACTGTAAACCCAAACCCTAATCCTAAAACTAACCCTAACACTGACACTAACCCTTACTCTAACCCTAACACTAACCCTAAACTCTAACTACAACCCTATCTCCAACCCTAACCTTAACCATAAGCCTAACCTCTAACACTAACCCTCACCTGAATCCCAAGGCTAACCCTAACCCTAACCCTAACCCTAACCTGAACACTAACCATAACCCTAAGCCTAATCCTAGCCCTAATGCTAACCTCAAACACCAACCCTAACCCTAACCTTAACACTCTAACACTAATCCTAATGCTAGCCCTAAACCTAATCCCTAATGTCAAACCCTAATCTAACCCTAACCCTAACTCTAACCCGACCCCTAATACCAATCCTAACCCTAACCATAACCATAACCCTGTCCAACCCTAACCCTGACACTAACCATAACCCTAGCCGTAACCCTAACTCTAACCATAAACCTAACCCTAACCTAACCCTAACCCTAACCCTAAACCTAACCCTAACCCTAACGGTAACCCTAACAGTAACCTCTAACACTAACCCGTACCCTAACCCTAACCCTAACCCTCACCCGAATCCAAAGGCTAACCATAAACCTAACCCTAACCCTAACCCTAACACTAACCCTCACCCGAATCCAAAGGCTAACCATAACACTAACCCTAACCCTTACCCGAACACTAACCATAACCCTAAGCCTAATCCTAGCCCTAATGCTAACCTCAAACCCCAACCCTAACCCTAACCCTAACACTCTAACACTAACCCTAACGCTAGCCCTAAACCTAAACCCTAAGGACAAACCCTAATCCTAAAACTAACCCTAACACTAACCCTAAACCTAATCTCATTCCTAACCCTAACCCTAACAATAAGCTTTTCTCTAACCCTAAATCTCACAATAACCCTAACCCTAACACTAACCCAAACCGTAACGCTAAACCTAACTCTAACCCTAACCTTAACCCTCACACTAACCCTAACCCTAACCGTAACTTATCATCTAACCCTAATCCTAACCCTTACCCTATACCGAAACGTAACACTAACCCTAACTCTAAAGCTAACCCTAACCTTAAATCAAACAAAAAACTAACCCTAACAATAACTCTAACCTTAACAATATAACTAAAACTAATCATAACCCTAACCCTAACCCTAATCATCTCCCTAACCCAAAAACCCTAAACCTAACCCTAACCCTAACCTTAACCCTAAAACTAACCCTAAGCCTACGCCAAACATTAACTTCTAATCCTCACCCTAAACCTAAGCCAGCCCTAAATCTAACACTAACCTGAAACCTAAGCTTAAACCTAACCCTAACAATAACCATAACACTAACCTCTAAATCTAACACTAACCCTAACACTAACACTAAATCTAGGCCTAAGCCTAAATGTTACACTAAACTTAACGCTAACCCTGACCCTAACTCTAACCTTAACCCTAATCTCTAACCCTAACCCTAACCCTCACACTAACCCTAACCCTAACCATAACCTATCATCTAACCCTAATCCTAACCCTTACCCTATACCGAAACGTAACCCTAACCCTAACTCTAAAGCTAACCCTAAACCTAAACCAACACAAAACTCACCCTAACACTAATTCCAACATTAACAATATCCCTTAAACTAATCATAACCCTAACCCTAACCCTAATCATGTCCCTAACAACTAACCCCTAACCCTAAACCTAACCCTAACCCTAATCCTAACCTGATCCCCAACCCTAAGCCTAAGCCTACACCAAACATTAACTTCTAATCCTCAGCCTAACCGTAAGCCAGCCCCAAATCTAACACTAACCTGAAACCTAAGTGCAACCCTAACCCTAAAAATAACCATAACATTAACTTCTAAAACTAACCCTAACCCTAACACTAAATCTAACGCTGAGACTAAATGTTACACTAAACTTAACCCTAACCCTGACCCTAACTCTAACCTTAACTCTAATCTCTAACCCTAACCCTAACCCTAACCCTAAACCTAACCGTAACCCTAACCTCTAACCCTAACTCTAACCTCTAACCCTAACCCTAAACCTGAACGTAAACCTAACAGTAAAACAAACCTAACTTCTAACCCTTACCCTTACACTAACAGTAAAACTCAAACTAACCCTAACCCTAAACATAATGCTAAAGCTAACTTACAACCCTGAACTTAAATCTAAACCTAATCTTCAACCCTAACTCTAACACTAACCCTAACAATAACACTAAACCCTAACCTTAACCTTAACACTATCCCTAAATTTATCCCTATGACTAAACCCAACCCTAAACGTAAACCTAACTCTAAACCTAATTCCTAACAGTAACCCTAACCCATACCGCTAAACCTAACCCTCACACAAACCCAAACCCTGACACTAACACTAACCCTTACCCTAACCCTAAAACTTACCATTAACTCTAACCCTAAACATAACCCTAACAGTAAATGTAACCCTAACCATAAGCTTAACCTATAACCCTAAATCTAACAAGAACCCAAACCGTAACTATAACCCTAACGCTAACGCTAACACTAACCCTAAACTCTAACCCTAACCTAACTTTTAACCCTAAACCTAACCCTAACCCTAACCCTAATCCTAAACCTTCACTCCAAACCCTAATCCTAACACTAAACCTAACTCTAACCTTAACACTAACCCTATCACTAACACCAATCCATACCCTTACCCTAACCCTAACCCTGTCTAACCCTAAAACTAACCCTGACCCTAATACAAACCTGTTTTCTAACACTCACCCTAAACCTAACCCTAAATCTCAACCTAACACTTACTCTGACCGTAAAACTAAAGCTAACTTCTAACACTAACACTTACGCTAAACCTAAGCCTCAACACTACCCCTAAACCTAACCCTAAACCTAACCCTAGCCCTAACATTAATGCTAACCATAACCCTAAACCGAACCCTTACCCTAACCATAACCCTAAACTCTAACCCTAATCCTAAACTCTAAACCTAACCCTAACACTGATCATAACCCTAACACTAACACTAAACCCATAACCTAACCTTGTCACTATCCCTAACCCGAAACCTATCACTAAAAAGAACCCTAATGCTAAACCTAAGCCTAACTGTAAACCCAAATCCTAATCCTAAACCTAACCCTAACACTGACACTAACCCTTACTCTAACCCTAACACTAACCCTAAACTCTAACTACAACCCTATCTCCAACCCTAACCTTAACCATAAGCCTAACCTCTAACACTAACCCTCACCTGAATCCCAAGGCTAACCATAACCCTAACCCTAACCCTAACCTGAACACTAACCATAACCCTAAGCCTAATCCTAGCCCTAATGCTAACCTCAAACACCAACCCTAACCCTAACCTTAACACTCTAACACTAATCCTAATGCTAGCCCTAAACCTAATCCCTAATGTCAAACCCTAATCTAACCCTAACCCTAACTCTAACCCGACCCCTAATACCAATCCTAACCCTAACCATAACCATAACCCTGTCCAACCCTAACCCTGACATTAACCATAACCCTAGCCGTAACCCTAAATCTAACCATAAACCTAACCCTAACCTAACCCTAACCCTAACCCTAAACCTAACCCTAACCCTAATGGTAACCCTAACAGTAACCTCTAACACTAACCCGTACCCTAACCCTAACCCTAACCCTCACCCGAATCCAAAGGCTAACCATAAACCTAACCCTAACCCTAACCCTAACACTAACCCTCACCCGAATCCAAAGGCTAACCATAACACTAACCCTAACCCTTACCCGAACACTAACCATAACCCTAAGCCTAATCCTAGCCCTAATGCTAACCTCAAACCCCAAACCTAACCCTAACCCTAACACTCTAACACTAAACCTAACGCTAGCCCTAAACCTAACCCCTAAGGACAAACCCTAATCCTAAAACTAACCCTAACACTAACCCTAAACCTAATCTCATTCCTAACCCTAACCCTAACAATAAGCTTTTCTCTAACCCTAAATCTCACAATAACCCTAACCCTAACACTAACCCAAACCGTAACGCTAAACCTAACTCTAACCCTAACCTTAACCCTCACACTAACCCTAACCCTAACCGTAACTTATCATCTAACCCTAATCCTAACCCTTACCCTATACCGAAACGTAACACTAACCCTAACTCTAAAGCTAACCCTAACCTTAAACCAAACAAAAAACTAACCCTAACAATAACTCTAACCTTAACAATATAACTAAAACTAATCATAACCATAACCCTAACCCTAATCATCTTCCTAACACATAAACCCTAAACCTAACCCTAACCCTAACCTTAACCCTAAAACTAACCCTAAGCCTACGCCAAACATTAACCACTAATCCTCACCCTAAACCTAAGCCAGCCCTAAATCTAACACTAACCTGAAACCTAAGCTTAACCCTAACCCTAACCCTAACAATAACCATAACACTAACCTCTAAATCTAACCCTAACCCTAACACTAACACTAAATCTAGGCCTAAGCCTAAATGTTACACTAAACTTAACGCTAACCCTGACCCTAACTCTAACCTTAACCCTAATCTCTAACCCTAACCCTAACCCTCACACTAACCCTAACCCTAACCATAACCTATCATCTAACCCTAATCCTAACCCTTACCCTATACCGAAACGTAACCCTAACCCTAACTCTAAAGCTAACCCTAAACCTAAACCAACACAAAACTCACCCTAACACTAATTCCAACATTAACAATATCCCTTAAACTAATCATAACCCTAACCCTAACCCTAATCATGTCCCTAACAACTAACCCCTAACCCTAAACCTAACCCTAACCCTAATCCTAACCTGATCCCCAACCCTAAGCCTAAGCCTACACCAAACATTAACTTCTAATCCTCAGCCTAACCGTAAGTCAGCCCCAAATCTAACACTAACCTGAAACCTAAGTGCAACCCTAACCCTAAAAATAACCATAACATTAACTTCTAAAACTAACCCTAACCCTAACACTAAATCTAACCCTAAGACTAAATGTTACACTAAACTTAATCCTAACCCTGACCCTAACTCTAACCTTAACTCTAATCTCTAACCCTAACCCTAACCCTAACCCTAAACCTAACCGTAACCCTAACCTCTAACCCTAACTCTAACCTCTAACCCTAACCCTAAACCTGAACGTAAACCTAACAGTAAAACAAACCTAACTTCTAACCCTTACCCTTACACTAACAGTAAAACTCAAACTAACCCTAACCCTAAACATAATGCTAAAGCTAACTTACAACCCTGAACTTAAATCTAAACCTAATCTTCAACCCTAACTCTAACACTAACCCTAACAATAACACTAAACCCTAACCTTAACCTTAACACTATCCCTAAATTTATCCCTATGACTAAACCCAACCCTAAACGTAAACCTAACTCTAAACCTAATTCCTAACAGTAACCCTAACCCGTACCGCTAAACCTAACCCTCACACAAACCCAAACCCTGACACTAACCCTAACCCTTACCCTAACCCTAAAACTTACCATTAACTCTAACCCTAAACATAACCCTAACAGTAAATGTAACCCTAACCATAAGCTTAACCTATAACCCTAAATCTAACAAGAACCCAAACCGTAACTATAACCCTAACGCTAACGCTAACACTAACCCTAAACTCTAACCCTAACCTAACTTTTAACCCTAAACCTAACCCTAACCCTAACCCTAATCCTAAACCTTCACTCCAAACCCTAATCCTAACACTAAACCTAACTCTAACCTTAACACTAACCCTATCCCTAACACCAATCCATACCCTTACCCTAACCCTAACCCTGTCTAACCCTAAAACTAACCCTGACCCTAATACAAACCTGTTTTCTAACACTCACCCTAAACCTAACCCTAAATCTCAACCTAACACTTACTCTGACCGTAAAACTAAAGCTAACTTCTAACACTAACACTTACGCTAAACCTAAGACTCAACACTACCCCTAAACCTAACCCTAAACCTAACCCTAGCCCGAACATTAATGCTAACCATAACCCTAAACCGAACCCTTACCCTAACCATAACCCTAAACTCTAACCCTAATCCTAAACTCTAAACCTAACCCTAACACTGATCATAACCCTAACACTAACACTAAACCCAAAACCTAACCTTGTCACTATCCCTAACCCGAAACCTATCACTAAAAAGAACCCTAATGCTAAACCTAAGCCTAACTGTAAACCCAAACCCTAATCCTAAAACTAACCCTAACACTGACACTAACCCTTACTCTAACCCTAACACTAACCCTAAACTCTAACTACAACCCTATCTCCAACCCTAACCTTAACCATAAGCCTAACCTCTAACACTAACCCTCACCTGAATCCCAAGGCTAACCATAACCCTAACCCTAACCCTAAACTGAACACTAACCATAACCCTAAGCCTAATCCTAGCCCTAATGCTAACCTCAAACACCAACCCTAACCCTAACCTTAACACTCTAACACTAATCCTAATGCTAGCCCTAAACCTAATCCCTAATGTCAAACCCTAATCTAACCCTAACCCTAACTCTAACCCGACCCCTAATACCAATCCTAACCCTAACCATAACCATAACCCTGTCCAACCCTAACCCTGACACTAACCATAACCCTAGCCGTAACCCTAACTCTAACCATAAACCTAACCCTAACCTAACCCTAACCCTAACCCTAAACCTAACCCTAACCCTAACGGTAACCCTAACAGTAACCTCTAACACTAACCCGTACCCTAACCCTAACCCTAACCCTCACCCGAATCCAAAGGCTAACCATAAACCTAACCCTAACCCTAACCCTAACACTAACCCTCACCGGAATCCAAAGGCTAACCATAACACTAACCCTAACCCTTACCCGAACACTAACCATAACCCTAAGCCTAATCCTAGCCCTAATGCTAACCTCAAACCCCAACCCTAACCCTAACCCTAACACTCTAACACTAACCCTAACGCTAGCCCTAAACCTAACCCCTAAGGACAAACCCTAATCCTAAAACTAACCCTAACACTAACCCTAAACCTAATCTCATTCCTAACCCTACCCTAACAATAAGCTTTTCTCTAACCCTAAATCTCACAATAACCCTAACCCTAACACTAACCCAAACCGTAACGCTAAACCTAACTCTAACCCTAACCTTAACCCTCACACTAACCCTAACCCTAACCGTAACTTATCATCTAACCCTAATCCTAACCCTTACCCTATACCGAAACGTAACACTAACCCTAACTCTAAAGCTAACCCTAACCTTAAACCAAACAAAAAACTAACCCTAACAATAACTCTAACCTTAACAATATAACTAAAACTAATCATAACCCTAACCCTAACCCTAATCATCTCCCTAACACATAAACCCTAAACCTAACCCTAACCCTAACCTTAACCCTAAAACTAACCCTAAGCCTACGCCAAACATTAACTACTAATCCTCACCCTAAACCTAAGCCAGCCCTAAATCTAACACTAACCTGAAACCTAAGCTTAACCCTAACCCTAACCCTAACAATAACCATAACACTAACCTCTAAATCTAACCCTAACCCTAACACTAACACTAAATCTAGGCCTAAGCCTAAATGTTACACTAAACTTAACGCTAACCCTGACCCTAACTCTAACCTTAACCCTAATCTCTAACCCTAACCCTAACCCTCACACTAACCCTAACCCTAACCATAACCTATCATCTAACCCTAATCCTAACCCTTACCCTATACCGAAACGTAACCCTAACCCTAACTATAAAGCTAACCCTAAACCTAAACCAACACAAAACTCACCCTAACACTAATTCCAACATTAACAATATCCCTTAAACTAATCATAACCCTAACCCTAACCCTAATCATGTCCCTAACAACTAACCCCTAACCCTAAACCTAACCCTAACCCTAATCCTAACCTGATCCCCAACCCTAAGCCTAAGCCTACACCAAACATTAACTTCTAATCCTCAGCCTAACCGTAAGCCAGCCCCAAACCTAACACTAAGCTGAAACCTAAGTGCAACCCTAACCCTAAAAATAACCATAACATTAACTTCTAAAACTAACCCTAACCCTAACACTAAATCTAACCCTAAGACTAAATGTTACACTAAACTTAACCCTAACCCTGACCCTAACTCTAACCTTAACTCTAATCTCTAACCCTAACCCTAACCCTAACCCTAAACCTAACCGTAACCCTAACCTCTAACCCTAACTCTAACCTCTAACCCTAACCCTAAACCTGAACGTAAACCTAACAGTAAAACAAACCTAACTTCTAACCCTTACCCTTACACTAACAGTAAAACTCAAACTAACCCTAACCCTAAACATAATGCTAAAGCTAACTTACAACCCTGAACTTAAATCTAAACCTAATCTTCAACCCTAACTCTAACACTAACCCTAACAAAAACAATAAACCCTAACCTTAACCTTAACACTATCCCTAAATTTATCCCTATGATTAAACCCAACCCTAAACCTAAACATAACTCTAAACCTAATTCCTAACAGTAACCCTAACCCGTACCGCTAAACCTAACCCTCACACAAACCCAAACCCTGACACTAACCCTAACACTTACCCTAACCCTAAAACTTACCATTAACTCTAACCCTAAACATAACCCTAACAGTAAATGTAACCCTAACCATAAGCTTAACCTATAACCCTAAATCTAACAAGAACCCAAACCGTAACTATAACCCTAATGCTAACGCTATCACTAACCCTAAACTCTAACACTAACCTAACTTTTAACCCTAAACCTAACCCTAACCCTAACCCTAATCCTAAACCTTCACTCCAAACCCTAATCCTAACACTAAACCTAACTCTAACCTTAACACTAACCCTATCCCTAACACCAATCCAAACCCTTACCCTAACCCTAACCCTGTCTAACCCTAAAACTAACCCTGACCCTAATACAAACCTGTTTTCTAACACTCACCCTAAACCTAACCCTAAATCTCAACCTAACACTTACTCTGACCGTAAAACTAAAGCTAACTTCTAACACTAACACTTACGCTAAACCTAAGCCTCAACACTACCCCTAAACCTAACCCTAAACCTAACCCTAGCCCGAACATTAATGCTAACCATAACCCTAAACCGAACCCTTACCCTAACCATAACCCTAAACTCTAACCCTAATCCTAAACTCTAAACCTAACCCTAACACTGATCATAACCCTAACACTAACACTAAACCCAAAACCTAACCTTGTCACTATCCCTAACCCGAAACCTATCACTAAAAAGAACCCTAATGCTAAACCTAAGCCTAACTGTAAACCCAAACCCTAATCCTAAAACTAACCCTAACACTGACACTAACCCTTACTCTAACCCTAACACTAACCCTAAACTCTAACTACAACCCTATCTCCAACCCTAACCTTAACCATAAGCCTAACCTCTAACACTAACCCTCACCTGAATCCCAAGGCTAACCATAACCCTAACCCTAACCCTAAACTGAACACTAACCATAACCCTAAGCCTAATCCTAGCCCTAATGCTAACCTCAAACACCAACCCTAACCCTAACCTTAACACTCTAACACTAATCCTAATGCTAGCCCTAAACCTAATCCCTAATGTCAAACCCTAATCTAACCCTAACCCTAACTCTAACCCGACCCCTAATACCAATCCTAACCCTAACCATAACCATAACCCTGTCCAACCCTAACCCTGACACTAACCATAACCCTAGCCATAACCCTAACTCTAACCATAAACCTAACCCTAACCTAACCCTAACCCTAACCCTAAACCTAACCCTAACCCTAACGGTAACCCTAACAGTAACCTCTAACACTAACCCGTACCCTAACCCTAACCCTAACCCTCACCCGAATCCAAAGGCTAGCCATAAACCTAACCCTAACCCTAACCCTAACACTAACCCTCACCGGAATCCAAAGGCTAACCATAACACTAACCCTAACCCTTACCCGAACACTAACCATAACCCTAAGCCTAATCCTAGCCCTAATGCTAACCTCAAACCCCAACCCTAACCCTAACCCTAACACTCTAACACTAACCCTAACGCTAGCCCTAAACCTAACCCCTAAGGACAAACCCTAATCCTAAAACTAACCCTAACACTAACCCTAAACCTAATCTCATTCCTAACCCTACCCTAACAATAAGCTTTTCTCTAACCCTAAATCTCACAATAACCCTAACCCTAACACTAACCCAAACCGTAACGCTAAACCTAACTCTAACCCTAACCTTAACCCTCACACTAACCCTAACCCTAACCGTAACTTATCATCTAACCCTAATCCTAACCCTTACCCTATACCGAAACGTAACACTAACCCTAACTCTAAAGCTAACCCTAACCTTAAACCAAACAAAAAACTAACCCTAACAATAACTCTAACCTTAACAATATAACTAAAACTAATCATAACCCTAACCCTAACCCTAATCATCTCCCTAACACATAAACCCTAAACCTAACCCTAACCCTAACCTTAACCCTAAAACTAACCCTAAGCCTACGCCAAACATTAACTACTAATCCTCACCCTAAACCTAAGCCAGCCCTAAATCTAACACTAACCTGAAACCTAAGCTTAACCCTAACCCTAACCCTAACAATAACCATAACACTAACCTCTAAATCTAACCCTAACCCTAACACTAACACTAAATCTAGGCCTAAGCCTAAATGTTACACTAAACTTAACGCTAACCCTGACCCTAACTCTAACCTTAACCCTAATCTCTAACCCTAACCCTAACCCTCACACTAACCCTAACCCTAACCATAACCTATCATCTAACCCTAATCCTAACCCTTACCCTATACCGAAACGTAACCCTAACCCTAACTATAAAGCTAACCCTAAACCTAAACCAACACAAAACTCACCCTAACACTAATTCCAACATTAACAATATCCCTTAAACTAATCATAACCCTAACCCTAACCCTAATCATGTCCCTAACAACTAACCCCTAACCCTAAACCTAACCCTAACCCTAATCCTAACCTGATCCCCAACCCTAAGCCTAAGCCTACACCAAACATTAACTTCTAATCCTCAGCCTAACCGTAAGCCAGCCCCAAACCTAACACTAAGCTGAAACCTAAGTGCAACCCTAACCCTAAAAATAACCATAACATTAACTTCTAAAACTAACCCTAAGCCTAACACTAAATCTAAACCTAAGACTAAATGTTACACTAAACTTAACCCTAACCCTGACCCTAACTCTAACCTTAACTCTAATCTCTAACCCTAACCCTAACCCTAACCCTAAACCTAACCGTAACCCTAACCTCTAACCCTAACTCTAACCTCTAACCCTAACCCTAAACCTGAACGTAAACCTAACAGTAAAACAAACCTAACTTCTAACCCTTACCCTTACACTAACAGTAAAACTCAAACTAACCCTAACCCTAAACATAATGCTAAAGCTAACTTACAACCCTGAACTTAAATCTAAACCTAATCTTCAACCCTAACTCTAACACTAACCCTAACAAAAACAATAAACCCTAACCTTAACCTTAACACTATCCCTAAATTTATCCCTATGACTAAACCCAACCCTAAACCTAAACCTAACTCTAAACCTAATTCCTAACAGTAACCCTAACCCGTACCGCTAAACCTAACCCTCACACAAACCCAAACCCTGACACTAACACTAACCCTTACCCTAACCCTAAAACTTACCATTAACTCTAACCCTAAACATAACCCTAACAGTAAATGTAACCCTAACCATAAGCTTAACCTATAACCCTAAATCTAACAAGAACCCAAACCGTAACTATAACCCTAATGCTAACGCTATCACTAACCCTAAACTCTAACACTAACCTAACTTTTAACCCTAAACCTAACCCTAACCCTAACCCTAATCCTAAACCTTCACTCCAAACCCTAATCCTAACACTAAACCTAACTCTAACCTTAACACTAACCCTATCCCTAACACCAATCCAAACCCTTACCCTAACCCTAACCCTGTCTAACCCTAAAACTAACCCTGACCCTAATACAAACCTGTTTTCTAACACTCACCCTAAACCTAACCCTAAATCTCAACCTAACACTTACTCTGACCGTAAAACTAAAGCTAACTTCTAACACTAACACTTACGCTAAACCTAAGCCTCAACACTACCCCTAAACCTAACCCTAAACCTAACCCTAGCCCTAACATTAATGCTAACCATAACCCTAAACCGAACCCTTACCCTAACCATAACCCTAAACTCTAACCCTAATCCTAAACTCTAAACCTAACCCTAACACTGATCATAACCCTAACACTAACACTAAACCCAAAACCTAACCTTGTCACTATCCCTAACCCGAAACCTATCACTAAAAAGAACCCTAATGCTAAACCTAAGCCTAACTGTAAACCCAAACCCTAATCCTAAAACTAACCCTAACACTGACACTAACCCTTACTCTAACCCTAACACTAACCCTAAACTCTAACTACAACCCTATCTCCAACCCTAACCTTAACCATAAGCCTAACCTCTAACACTAACCCTCATCTGAATCCCAAGGCTAACCATAACCCTAACCCTAACCCTAACCTGAACACTAACCATAACCCTAAGCCTAATCCTAGCCCTAATGCTAACCTCAAACACCAACCCTAACCCTAACCTTAACACTCTAACACTAATCCTAATGCTAGCCCTAAACCTAATCCCTAATGTCAAACCCTAATCTAACCCTAACCCTAACTCTAACCCGACCCCTAATAACAATCCTAACCCTAACAATAACCATAACCCTGTCCAACCCTAACCCTGACACTAACCATAACCCTAGCCGTAACCCTAACTCTAACCATAAACCTAACCCTAACCTAACCCTAACCCTAACCCTAAACCTAACCCTAACCCTAACGGTAACCCTAACAGTAACCTCTAACACTAACCCGTACCCTAACCCTAACCCTAACCCTCACCCGAATCCAAAGGCTAACCATAAACCTAACCCTAACCCTAACCCTAACACTAACCCTCACCCGAATCCAAAGGCTAACCATAACCCTAACCCTAACCCTTACCCGAACACTAACCATAACCCTAGCCCTAAACGTCAACCCTAATGTCAAACCCTAATCCTAACCCTAACCCTAACACTAACCCAACCCCTTATCCAAATCCTAACCCTAACCATAACCGTAACCCTGCCCACCCCTAACCCTAACACTAACCCTAACCCTAGCCGTAACCCTAACTCTAACCATAACCCTAACCATAACCCTAAACCTAACCCTAACCCTAGCCCTAAATCTAACGCGAAACTCTAACCATAACCGACCCCTAGCCATAACCCTAACCCTAAACCTAACCTTAACCCTAACCTAAGCCTAACCCTAACACCTAAACCTAACCCTAAGCCTAACCCTCACCTTAACGCTAAACCTGAAACTAACCCTAACCCTAAACCTAACCGAATCCCTAAACACTAACAATAACGCTAACACCATACCTAACCCTAACCTTATCCCTAAAATTAACCCTAACCCTAACCCTAACCCTAACGGTAACCTTAACAGTAACTTCTAACACTAAACCCTACCCTAACCCTAAACCTAAACCTCACCCAAATCCAAAGGCTAACCATTACCCTAACCCTAACCCTAACCCGAAAACTAAGCATAACCCTAAGCCTAATACTAGCCCTAATTCTAACCTCAAATCCAAACCTAACCTAACCCTAACACTGTTACACTAACCCTAACGCTAGCCCTAAACCTAACACCTCAAGTCAAACCCTAATCCTAAACCTAACCCTAACACTAACCCAAAACCTAATCTCAATCCTAACCCTATCCCTGCCCAAACCCTAACCTGTATCCTAACTCTAGATCTAACCCTAATGCTAGCTCTAACCCTAACCCTAATGCTAAATCTAACTCTAACCCTAACCCTCACACTAACCCTAACCCTAACCGTAACCTATCATCTAACCCTAATCCTAACCCTTAGCCTATACCGAAACGTAACCCTAACCCTAACACTAAAGCTAACCCTAACCCTAAACCCAACACAAAACTAACCATAACACTAACTCCAACCTTAACAATATACCTAAAACTAATTATAACCCTAACCCTAACCCTAATCATCTCCCTAACAACTAACCCCTAAACCTAAACCTAAACCTAACCCTAACCCTAACCTAAACCCTAACCCAAAGCCTAAGCCTACACCAAACATTAACTTCTAATCCTCACCCTAACCCTAAGCCAGCCCGAAATCTAACAATAACCTGAAAGCTAAGCTTAACCCTAACCCTAACCCTAACCGTAACCCTAATGCTAACCATAAATCTAAACCGATCCCTAACCCTAAACATAAGCCAAAAATCTAACCCTAATCCTAAATTCTAAGCTAAACCCTAACCCTAATCCTAACCCTAACACTAACACTAACCCTTACTCTAACCCTAACACTAACACTAAATTCTAACTCCAAACCTAACTGCAACCATAACCTTAACCATAAGCCTAACCTCTAACACTAACCCTCACCCGAATCCAAAGGCTAACCATTACCCTAACCCTAACCCTAACCCGAACACTAACCATAACTCTAAGCCTAATCCTAGCCATAATGCTAACCTCAAACCCCAAATCTAACCCTAACCTTAACACTCTAACACTAAACGTAACGCTAGCCCTAAACCTCAACCCTAACGTCAAACCCTAATCCTAACCCTAACCCTAACACTAACCCTAATCCTAATCCCAATCCTAACCCTAACCATAACCATAACCCTGTCCAACCCTAACCCTAAAACTAACCCTAACCCTAGCCGTAACCCTAACTCTAAACCTAACCCTAACCTAAACCTAGCCCTAAATCTAACGTGAAATGCTAACCATAACCAACCCCTAGCCATAACACTAAACCTAACCCTAACTCTAACTCTAAACTAAACGCTAACCCTAACACCTATACCTAACCCTAACCCTAACCCTGACCTTAACGCTAAACCTGAAACTAACCCTAACCCTAAACCTAACCGAAACCCTAATCACTAACAATAACGCTAACACCATAGCTAAACATAACCTTATCCCTAAAATTAACCCTAACACTAATTCTAACCCTAAACCCAAATTCTAACACTAACCCTAACGGTAACCCTAACAGTAACCTCGAACACCAACCCGTAATCTAAACCTAAACCTTACCCTTACCCTAACCCTAAACCTCACCCAAATCCAAAGGCTAACCATAACCCTAACCCTAACACTAACCCTAAACCTAACCCTAACACTAACCCTCACCCGAATCCAAAGGCTAACCATATCCCTAACCCTAACCCTAATCTGAACACTCACCATAACCCTAAGCCTAAGCCTAACCCTAATGCTCAACTCAAACCCCAACCCTAACCCTAACACTCTAACACTAACCCTAACGCTAGCCCTAAACCTAACCCTGAACGTCAAACCCTAATCCTAACCCTAACCCTAACACTAACCCTAACCCTAATCTCAATCCAACCCTATCCCTAACCTTAACCCTAACGTTTACCCTAACCCTAAATCTAACACTAACCCTAACTCTAACCCTAAACCTAATGCTAAACCTAACTCTAACCCTAACCCTAACCCTCACACTAACCCTAACCCTAACCATAACCTATCATCTAACCCTAATCCTAACCCTTACCCTATACCGAAACGTAACCCTAACCCTAACTCTAAAGCTAACCCTAAACCTAACCCAACACAAAACTCACCCTAACACTAATTCCAACCATAACAATATCCCTTAAACTAATCATAACCCTAACCCTAACCCTAATCATGTCCCTAACAAATAACCCTTAACCCTAAACCTAACCCTAACCCTAACCCTAACCTGAACCCCAACCCTAACCCTAAGCCTACACCAAACATTAACTTCTAATCCTCAACCTAACCCTAAGCCAGCCCCAAATCTAACACTAACCTGAAACCTAAGTGTAACCCTAACCCTAAAAATAACCATAACATTAACTTCTAAAACTAACCCTAACCCTAACACTAACACTAAATCTAACCCTAAGACTAAATGTTACACTAAACTTAACCCTAACCCTGACCCTAACTCTAACCTTAACTCTAATCTCTAACCCTAACCCTAACTCTAACCCTAAACCTGAAACTAAACCTAACAGTAAAACAAAACTAACTTCTAACCCTTACCCTTACCCTAACAGTAAAACTGAACCTAACCCTAACCCTAAACATAATGCTAAAGCAAACTTATAACCCTGAACTTAAATCTAAACCTAAGCTTCAACCCTAAATCTAACACTAACCATAACAATAACACTAAACCCTAACCTTAACCTTAACACTATCCCTAAATCTATCCCTATGCCTAAACCTACCGCTAAACCTAATTCCTAACACTAACCCTAACCCACACCGCTAAACCTAAACCTCGCACAAACCCAAACCCTGACTCTAACCCTAACCCTTACCCTAACCCTAAAACTTACCATTAACTCTAACCCTAATCTCAATCCTAACCCTATCCCTAACCCTAACCCTAATCTTTACCCTAACCCTAAATCTAACCTTAACACTAATCCTAACTCTAACCCTAACCCTAATGCAAAACCTAACTCTAATCCTAACCCAAAACCTAACGCTAAACCTAAATCTAACCCTAAACTTAACCCTCACACTAACCCTAACCCTAACCGTAACTTATCATCTAACCCTAATCCTAACGCTTACCCTATACCGAAACGTAACACTAACCCTAACTCTAAAGCTAACCCTAACCTTACACCAAACAAAAAACTAACCCTAACCCTAACCCTAACGCTAACCCTCACCCTAAAATTAACCCTAACTCCAAGCGTAATCATAACACTATCCCTAGCCATAACCCTCTAACCCTAACACTAATCCTAACCCTCAAACCCTAACACTAACCCTAACCGTAACCCTCTAACCCTAACATTAACCCCCACCCTAACCTTAACCCTCGAACTCTATAAACATTACCCTAACACTTACCCTCTAATACTTACACTAAGCCTAAACATAACCCTAAACCCAACCGTCACCCAAACCTAATCCTAACCCTAACCATTACTCTAAACCTAACACTAACCCTAACCCTAACACTTACTCTAACCCTAACCCTAACCCTAACCCTAACTGTTATGGTTCGATAACTAGTGGTCAAATTAACGCCAGCTGGATTACATCAGCATGCATTGAGCGAAGATGCTCCACCTGAGGAGGGCTGGCAGGATAAATAGGTGGAGAGGGGAGCTGTTGGAGAGGGATTGAGGCGTTATGGAGTCATTGTTGGTTCTCCTACAAGTTGCTGTCTGAGCTGTGGGTTCTGGAGAAGCTTTGGTCTTCACATCAAGCATTGCTTCCTGGCTCCGGAGGGGAAGACATGTGCTGCCTGGTCTCCAGGATGAACTCGTCACACTGCTTCCTGACAAGTACCCGACTGTGTTAGTCGTCGGAGGAACTCGGGGCCTCCGTGTCACTGAGGACAGCTGTGGTTCCTATCAGGACAGGCTCGCTCTTTGTTGTGAGTGTGACTTCTCAGCTCCAGTGTAGAACCCTCATCCCACTAGCACATCTCCTTCATCCTGCTGTCATAGACTTTCTGGCTTCAACTGCTGACCCTTGGGTCTTCCCGGCACGAATCCATAAAAAAGACTGGCGTGAGTCCTTGTAGGCCCTGGACTTCCAGTTGGATACGTGGAGGCGTTGTCCTGAGCTCTGGATTTTTATCTGCACTCATGTGGGACATTGCCGTGGGGTTTAGGCTCTTGACTAAATAATCTATGTCGTTGGTGTTGCGGATGGATTTCCTGCATTCTCCTGTGTGAACTTCTGGTGACAATTATAAAAATAGTATTATAAACTCCATGCCCTGATCTGAATTGTTCTCTGTGTACAACCCCTGACTACAACACTAACCCTAACCCTAACCTTAACTCTCACCCTAAACCTAAACCTATCCCTTAACCTAAACCTTACCTTTACTCCAACCCTAACACTAAACCTAACCTAAACTGAACACTGAATCTAACCCTAACTGTAACTCTAACCCTAAACCTAACCCTAAAACCTAACACTAACCCTAGCCCTAACACTATCCCTAACCATAAACCCTAACAAAAACCTTAACCCTAACCCTAACAGTAACAGTAACTCTAACTGTAAACCTAACCCTATGCATAAACATAACCCTAACACTAACCATCCAATCGTCTAACCCTAGCCCTAACCCTAATCTTTACCCTAACACGAACCCTAACATTATCCCTCTAACCATAAGTCGAACCATAATACTCTAACTTGAACCCTAACCCTAACCCTAATCCTAACAATAACCCTCTAATGCGAACCATATCCCTAACACTACCCGAACACTAACCCTCAAAACCTCTAACACAATCTTAACCCTAAATATAACCCTAACCCAAAATCGAACACTCTAACCCTAACCCTATCAATAAGCCTCTAAACCTAACCCTCTAAAACTAAGCCTAACCCTACCCTTAACCGTATCCCTCTAACGCTCTAACCCTAACACTAACACTAACCCTAAACCTAACCCTAAACCTAACCCTAACCCTAACACTAACCCTAAACCTAACCTTAAACCTAAAACTAGCAGTTACCCTAACCCTAACCCTAAAACCTTAACGTAAACCTAACCCTAACTCAAACCCTAACCCTAACACTTACTCTAACACTAACCCTAACTCAAACGCTATCACTAAACCTAACCATAAACCTAACCCTAACCATAACCCTAACCCTAACACTCTCTCCCTAAACGTAACCGCAAACCTAACCCTAAGTCTCACCCTAACCCTAAACCTAACCCTTAACCTAAACCTTCCCAATACTCCAACCCTAACCCTAAACTTAACCTAACCCTAACACTAAATCTTTTTTTTTTTTTTTGTCTTTTTGCTTTTTATCCGTACCAGGGATCGAACTCACGACTGCTTGCTTGCAAGGCAGGTGCTTATGCCACTGAGCTAAATCCCCAGCCCCTAGCCCCACTAAATCTAACCCTAACTTTAACTCTAACCCTAACCCTAACCCTAACCCTAACCCAAACCCTAAAGCCTATTCCTAAACCTAACCCTAAAACAAACCCTAACTCTAACCCTAACCCTATCCCTAGCCCTAACCCTCTATCCCTAACACTAATACTAACCCTCAAACTCTAACACTAACCCTAACTGTAAAACTCTAACCCAAATATTAACGCTAACCCTAATCCTAACCCTATAACTCTCTAAACATAACCCTAACACTTACCTTCTAATCCTAAACCTAAGTATAACCATAACCCTAAACCCAACTGTCACCCAAACCTAAACCTAACCCTAACCTTTATCCTAACCCTAACACTAACCCTAACCCTAACACTTACTCTTAACCTAAACCTAAACCTAACACTAACCCTAAGCCTAACCCTAACACTAAACCTAACCCTAAATCTAAAACTAACAATAACCCTACACTAACCCTAACCCTCTGACCCTAAGCCTAACCAAATCCCTAACACTAACTCTCTAACGCTCTAACCCTAACACTAACACTAAACCTAACCCTAAACCTAACCCTAACCCTAACACTAACCCTAACTCTATCCTTACACTAACACGAACACTAACCCTAACCCTCTAGCCATAAGTCTAACCATAATCCTCTAATGTGAACCATAACCATAAATCTAATCCAAACCATAAACCTCTAATGCTAACCATATCCCTAACACTAACCCTAACCCTAACCCTCTAAACCTCTAACCCTAACCTAACCCTAAACCTAACCCTAACCCTAAATCTAAAACTCTAACCCTAACCCTATCAATAAGCCTCTAAACCTAACCGTCTAACCCTAAGCCTAACCCTCCCCTAACCGTATCCCTCTAACCCTCTAACCCTAACACTAACACTAACACTAAACCTAACCCTAAATCTAACCCTAACCCTAACACTAACCCTAACCCTAACCCTAAAACTAGCCCTTACCCTAACCCTAACACTAAACCCTAAACCTAAACCTAACCCTAACCCTAAAACTAAACCAAACTCTATCCATAACATTAAGCCTATCCCTAGCTCTAAACCTCTATCACTAACACCAATACTAACCCTAAAACCTTAAAACTAAACCTAACACTAACCCTAACCCTAAACGTAAACGGAACCATTATCCTAACACTAACCATAACCCTCTAAGGCTAAGCCTTACCCTATCCCTAACCTTAACCCTCTAACGCTCTAACCCTAAAACTAACACTAACCCTAACCCTAATCCTAAAACTAACCCTAACTCTAACCCTAACCCTAAACCCTAACCCTAACCCTAACCCTAATCCTAAAACTAAACCTAACTCTAACCCTAACACTAACACTATCCCTAGCCCTAACCCTCTAACCCTAACACTAATCCTAACCCTCAAACCCTAACACTAACCGTAACCGTAAACCTAAGCCTTACCCTAAACTGAACCTTAACCCTAAACCTAACCCTCTAACCCTAAGCCTAACCCTACCCCTAACCCTATCCCTGTAACGCTCTAACCTTAACATTAACACTAACACTAGCCCTAACCCTAACCCTAAACCTAACCCTAACACTAAAACTAATCGTAACACTAACCCTAACCCTAACCTAACGCTAAAACTAACACTAACCCTAATCATAAACCTAACTCTAACCACAACACTAAAAATAACAATCACACCCTAAACGTAACACCAAACCTAACCCTAAGTCTCAATATAACCCTAAAATTAATCCTTAACCTAAATCTTAGACCTAGTCCAACCCAAACCCTAAACCTAAACTAACCCTAACACTATATCTAACCCTAACTCTAACTCTAACACTAACCCTAACCCTTACATCTAACACTAACCCTAGCCAAAACACTAACATTAACCCTAAATCCTAACACAAAAGTTAACCCTAACCCGAACAGTAACAGTAAATCTAACTCTAACCCTAACAATATCCATAAACATAACCCTAACACTAACCATTCAATCATCTAAACCTAGCACTAATCCTTACCCTAACCCCAAACCAAACCCTAACCCTCTATCCATAATTCGAACCATAATCCCCTAACGTGAACCCTAACCCTAACCCTAATACTAACAATAACCCTCTAATGCTAACCATATCACTTACACTAACCCAAAACCTAACCCTCTAACCCTAAGACTAACCCTACCCCTAACCCTAACCCTCTAATGTTCTAACCCTAACACTAACACTAACCCTAACCCTAACCATAAACCTAACACTAACGCTAACCCTAACCCTAAGCCCAACCCTAACCCTCTAAACCTAACCCTAACGCTAACACTAACCCTAACACTAAAACTAAACTCTAACCCTAATGCTAACCCTGACCCTAAGTCCAACCCTAACCCTCTAAACCTAACCCTAACGCTAACCCCAACCCTCTAAACCTAACCATAACCATAAACCTAATCCTAAACATCCAACATTCTAACCCTAAACCCTAACCCTAACCCTAACCCTAAAACTAACCCTAAACCTAACCCTATCCCTAAACCTAGCCCTAGCCCTAACCCTCTAACCCTAACACTAATACTAACCCTCAAACCCTAAATTTAACACAAACCGTAACCCTCTAACCCTGACCTTAATCCCCACCCTAACCATAACCCTCTAACTCTCTAAATATCACCCGAACACTTACCCTCTAATCCTTTCCCTAAGCCTAATCATAACCCTAAATCCTACCGTCACTGAAACCTAATCCTAACCCTAAACGTTACCCTAACCCTAACCCTAACCCTAACCCTCTAACCCTCTAACCCTAACCCTAACCCTAAATATAAACCTAACACTAAATCTAACACTCTAAACCTAACACTATCAATAAGCATCCAAACCTACCCCTCTATTCCTAACCATAGCCATAACCCTAACACTAACACTAAACCTAACCTCTAAACCTAACACTAACCCTGAACCTAAGACCAACCCTAACCCTCAACCTAACCCTAACGTTAACCCCAACCCTCTAAACCTAACCATAACCATAACCCTAATCCTAAACATCCAACATTCTAACCCTAAACCTAACACTAACACTAACCCTAACCTACCCTAAACCTAACCCTATCCCTAACACTAACCCTAAACCTAACAGTAACACTAACCCTAAAACTAACCCTTACACTCACCCTAACCCTAACCCTAACACTAACACTAGCACTAATCCTAATCATAAAACTAACCCTAACCCTAACCGGAACCCTAAACCCTAACGCTAACCTTAACCCTAAAACTAACCCTAACTCTAACCCTAAACCTAACCCTATCCCTAGCCCTAACCCTCTATCACTAACACTAATACTAACCCTCAAACCATAACACTAACCCTAACCGTAACCCTCTAACCCTAAACTTAACCTTAACCCTAACCCTAACCCTCTAACTCTCTAAACATAACCCTAACACTTAAATTCTATTCCTAACCCTAAGCCTAACCATAACCCTAAACCCAAACTTCACCCAAACCTAATGCTAACCGAAAACTTGACCCTAACCCTAAGCCTAACCCTATCCCTAACCCTAACCGTAAACCTAACCATAACCATAACACTAACCCTAACACTCTAACTCTAAGCCTAACCCTATCCCAAACACTCTAAGCCTAACCCTAACACTAACACTAACACTAAACCTAACACTAAACCTAACACTAACCCTAAATCTAACAGTAACCCTATCACTAACCCTAACTCTTTAACCCGAAGACTAACCCTATCCCTAACAATAACCCTCTAACGGTCTAACCCTAACACTAACACTAACACTAACCCTAACCCTAACCCTAAACCTAGCCCTATACCTAACACTAACCCTAACTCTAAAACTTACGCTAACCCGAACCCTAACCCTAACCCTCTAGCCATAATTCTAACCATAATCCTCTAATGTGAACCCTAACAGTAAACATAATCCTAACAATAACCCTCTAATGCTAACCATATCCCTAACACTAATCCGAACCCTAACCCTCTAACCCTCTAGCCATTACCCTAACACTAAACCTAACCCTAATCCTATAACACCCTAACCCTAACCCTATCAATAAGCCTCTAAACCTAACCCTCTAAACCTAACCATAACGCTAACCAAAACCCTGACCCTAAGACGAAATCTAACCCTCTAAATCTAACCCTAATGCTAACCCCAACGTTCTGAACATAACCATAACCATAACCCTAACCCTCAACAACGAACACTCTAACCCTAAAGCTCACCCTAACCCTAACCCTAATACTAACCTTAACGCTAACAATAACACTAACCATAATCCTAAACCTAGGCCTTACCCTAAACCTAACCTTAACCCTAAACCTAAACCTCTAACCCTAAGCCTAACCCTACCCCTAAGCCTAACCCTTCCCCTAATCCTATCCCTCTAACGCTCTAAACCTAAAACTAACACTAACCCTGACCCTAAACCTAAACCTAACCCTAACCCTAACACTAACCCTAAACCTAACCAATCCCTAACCCTGCAACTAACCCTAACTCTAACCCTAACCTTAAACCCTAACCCTAACCCTAACCCTGAAACTAACCCTAAATCTAAGCCTAAGCCTAACCCTAGCACTAGCCCTAACCCTCTATCCCTAACACTAACACTAACACTAACATTCAAACCCTCACACTAACCCTAACGGTAACACTGTGAAACTAACCTTAAACCTAACCCTAACCCTAACCCTCTAACTCTCTAAACATAACCCTAACACTTACCCCCTAACCTAACCATAAGACTAAACATAACCCTAAACCCTACCGTCACTGAAACCTAATCCTAACCCTAAACCTTACCGTAACTCTTAAACTAACCCTAAACCTAACACTTACTCTAAACCTAACACTAACCGTAACCATAAACCTAAGCCTAACCATAACCATAACCCTAACACTCTCACCCTAATTGTAACCCCAAACCTTAACCTAACCCTAACCCTAACCCTAAACTTAATCCTTAACCTAAACCTTACCCTAACCCCAACCCTATCCCTAAACCTATCCTAAACCTAACACTTAATCTAACATTAACTGTAACTCTAACTCTAACCCTAACCCTAACACCTAACACTAACACTAGCCCTAACACTAACCCTAACCCTAAACCCTAACACAAACCTTAACTCTAACCCTAACAGTAACGGTAATTCTAACTCTAATCCTAACCTTATCCATAACCATAACCCTAACACTAACCATCCAATCGTCTAACTCTAGCCCTAACCCTAACACTTACCCTAACCCGAACCCTAACCCTAACCCTCTAACCATAAGTCTAACCATAATCCTATAACGTGAACCCTAACCCTAACCATAATCCTAACAACAACCCTCTAACGATAACCATATCCCTAACACTAACCCGAACCCTAACCCTCTAACCCTCTAACCCTATCCCTAACCATAAATCTAACCCTAACCCTAAATCTAACACTCTAAACCTAACACTATCAATAAGCCTGTAAACCTACCCCTCTATCCCTAACCATAGCCCTAACCCTAATAATAACACTAAACCTAACCTCTAACCCTATCACTAACCCTGACCCTAAGACCAACCCTAACCCTCTAATCCTAGCCCTAACGCTGACCCCAACCCTCAAAACCTAACCATAACCATAACTCTAATCCTAAACATCCAACATTCTAACCCTAAACCTAACACTAACACTAATCCTAATACTAACCATAATGCTCACCCTAACACTAACCCTAATCCTAAACCTATGCCTTACCATAACCTAACATTAACACTAAGCCTAACTCTCTAACCCTAAACCTAACCCTATCCCGAACACTAAACCTCTAATGCTCTAACCCTAACATAAACACTAATCCTAAACCGGAACCCTAAAACTAAACCTAACCCTAACACTAAACCTAACCCTAATTCTAACACTAAAAGAAACCCTAACACTAACCCAAACCCTAAAACTACCCCTAAACCCTAACACTAACCCTAACCCTAAAACTAACTCTAACTCTAACCCTTCCCCCTAACCCTATCCCTCTAACGCTCTAAACCTAAAACTAACACTAACCCTAACCCTAACCCTAACCCTAAAGCTAAACCTAACCCTAACACTAACCCTAAACCTAACCCTATCCCTAACACTGCAACTAACCCTAACTCTAACCCTAACCCTAACCTTAAAGCCTAACACTAACCCTAACCCTTAAACTAACCCTATATCTAAGCCTAAGCCTAACCCTAGCACTAGCCCTAACCCTCTATCCCTAACACTAACACTAACACTCAAACCCTCACACTAACCCTAATGGTAACACTCTGAAACTAACCTTAACCCTAACCCTAACCAAAACCCTCTAACTCTCTAAACATAACCCTAACACTTACCCCCTAACCTAACCATAAGCCTAACCTTAAGCCTAAATCCTACCATCACCCAAACCTAATCCTAACCCAACAGTTACCCTAAACCTAACACTAAGCCTAACCCTAACACATACTCTAACCCTAACGCTAACCCTAACAAAAACACTAAACCTAACCATAAACCTAAGCCTAATCCTAACCCTAACCCTAACCCTATCCCTAACCCTCTAACTCTCTAAACATAACTTCTAACACTTAACTTCTAATCGTAAACCTAAGCCTAACCATAACCGTAAACCCAACCCTCACCCAAACCTAATCCTAAACCTAAGTTTTACGCTAACCCTAACACTAACACTAACCCTAACACTTACTCTTACACTAACCCTATCTCTATCCCTAACGCTAACCCAAACACTAACACTAACCCTAACGTTAAACCTAAACCTCACCCTAACACTAACCCTAACACTAACCCTAACCCTCTAACTCTAAGACTAACCCTATCACAAACACTCTAACCCTAATACTAACACTAACACTAACCCTAAACCTAAACTTAACCCTAACTCTAACACTAACACTAACCCTAACCCTAACACTAAAACTAACCCTAACACTAACCCAAACCCTAGCCCTAAACCCTAACCCTAACCCTAACCCTAACCCTAACCCTAACGCTAAAACTAACCCTAAACCAAACCCTAAGCCTAACACTAGCCCTAGCCCTAACCCTCTAACACTAACACTAATACTAACACTCAAACCCTAAATTTAACACAAACGATAACCCTCTAAACCTGACCTTAATCCCCATCCTAACCCTAACCCTCTAACTCTCTAAATATCACCCGAACACTTACCCTCTAATCCTTACCTTAAGCCTAACCATAACCCGAAACCCTACCGTCACTGAAACCTAATCCTAACCCTAAACGTTATCCTAACCCTTAAACTAACCCTACACCTAACACTTACTCTATACCTAACACTAACCCTAACCATAAACCTAACCCTAACCCTAACCCTAACACTCTCACCCTAATTGTAACCCCAAACCTTAACCTAACCCTCACCCTAACCCGAAATTAAACCCTTAACCTAAACCTTACTCTAACACTAAGCCTATCCCCAAACCTAACCTAAACCTAACACTAAATCTAACATTAACTGTAACTCTAACAGTAACCCTAACCCTAACACCTAACACTAACACTAGCCCTAACACTAACCCTAACCCTAAACCCTAACACAAACCTTAACCCTAACCCTAACAGTAACGGTAATTCTAAATCTAACCCTAACCCTATCCAGAACCATAACCCTAAAACTAACCATCCAATCGTCTAACACTAGCCCTATCCCTAAAACTTACCCTAACCCGAACCCTAACCTTAACACTCTAACCATAAGTCTAACCATAATCCTCTAACGTGAACCCTAACCCTAACCATAATCCTAACAATAACCCTCTAATGCTAACCATATCCCTAACTCTAACCCGAACCCTAACCCTCTAACCCTCTAACCCTAACCCTAACCATAAATCTAACCCTAACCCTAAATTTAACACTCTAAACCTAACACTATCAATAAGCCTCTAAACCTATCCCTCTATCCCTAACCATAGCCCTAACCCTAACACTAACACTAAATCTAACCTCTAACCCTAACACTAACCCTGACCCTAAGACCAACCCTAACCCTCTAATCCTAAACATAACGCTAACTCGAACCCTCTAAACCAAACCATAACCATAAATCTAATCCTAAACATCCAATATTCTAACCCTAAACCTAACACTAACACTAATCCTAATACTAACCCTAATGCTCAGCCTAACACTAACCCTAATCCTAAACCTATGCCTTACCATAACCTAACATTAACACTAAGCCTAACTCTCTAGCCCTAAGCCTAACCCTATCCCGAACACTAAACCTCTAATGCTCTAACCCTAACATAAACACTAACCCTAACTCTAAACCTAAAACTAAGCCTAATCCTAACATTAACCTAACCCTAATTCTAACACTGAAAGAAACCTTAACCCTAACCCAAACCCTAAAACTACCCCTAAACCCTAACCTTAACCCTAACCCTAAAACTAACTCTAACTCTAACCCTAACCCTAAGCCTAGCCCTATCCCTAACCCTCTAACAACTTCACTAATACTAACCCTCAAACCCTAACACTAACCCTAACAGTAACCCTCTAACCCTAACCTTAACCCCAACCCTATCCCTATCCCTCTAACTCTCTAAACATAACTCTAACACTTACCCTCTAATCCTATCCCTAATCCTAACCATATCCCTAAATCCAAACGTCAGTCAAACCAAATCCTAACCCTAACCGTTAGTCTAACCTTAACACTATCCCTAACCCTAACACTACTCTAACCCTAACCCTAAACCTAACACTAACACTAACCCTAACCATAAACCTAACCTTAACCGTAATCCTAACCTTCAAACCAACCCTAACTAAACCTATCCATAACCATAACCCTAACCCTAAACATCTAACCCTCTAAACCTACACCTAACCCTAACTTTAACTCTAATACTAACCGTAATGCTAACCCTAACCCTAAGCCTAACACTAACCCTAAACCTAACCCTAAACCTAATCCTTACCCTAACCCGAACACTAACCCTGACCCTCTAACCATAAGTCTAACGATAATCCTCTAACGTGAACTCTAACTCTAATCCTAACACTTACTCTAACACTAACCCTAACTCTAACACTAACACTAAACCTAACCATAAACCTAACCCTATCCATAACCCTAACCCTAACACTCTCTCCCTAAACGTAACCCCGAACCTAACCCTAAGTCTCGCACTAACCTTAAACCAACCCTCAACCTAAACCTTACCCATACTCCAACCCTAACCCTAAACCTAACCTTAGCCTAACACTAAATCTAACCCTAACTGTAACTCTAACACTAACCCTAACCCTAACACCTAACACTAACCCAAGCCCTAAAACTGACCGTAACACTGAACCCTAAAACAAACATTAAACCTAACCCTAACAGTAACAGTAACTCTAACTCTAACCCTAAACATATCCATAAACATAAACCTAACAATAAACATCCAATTGTCTAACCCTAGCCCTAAGCCTAACCCTTACCCTAACCCGAACCCTAACCCTAACCCTTTAACCATAAGTCTAACCATAATCCTCTACGGTGAACCCGAACTCTAACGCTAATCCTAACAATAACCCTCTAATGCTAACCATATCCCTAACATTAACCTGAACCCTAACCCTATGACCCATTAACCCTAACACTAACTCTAAACCTAACCCTAACCCTAAAACTAACAATCTAACCCTAACCCTATCCCTTAGCCTCTAAACCTAACCCTCTAACACTCTAACCCTAACCATATCCCTAACCCTAACCCTAACACTAAACCTAACCTCTAAGCCTAACGCTAACCCTGACCCTAACACCAACTCTAAAACTCTAAACCTAACCATAACGCTAACCCCAACACTCTAAACCTAACCATAACCATAACCATAACCCTAAACATCCAACCGTCTAACCCTAACCTAACCATAGCACTAACACTAATACTAACCGTAACGCTATCCCAAACACTAACCCTAATCTGAAACCTAAGCCTTACCCTATACAGAACCTTAACCCTAACACTAACCTACTAACACTAAGCCTAAGCCTACCTCTAACCCTATCCCTGTAATGCTCTAACCCTAACCCTAACCCTAACACTAACCGTAACCCTAAACCTAACCCTAAACCTAAAACTAAACCTAACCCTAACAGTAACCCTAACCCTAACCCTAAAACTAACCCTAATCCTAAACCTAACCCTAAACTTAACCCTAACCCTAACCCTAACCCTGAAACTAACCGTAATCTAATCCTAAGACTAACACTATCCCTAGCCCTAACCCTCTATCCCTAACACTAATACTGACCCTCAAACCCTAACACTAACCCTAACCGTAAAACTCTAAATCTAACCTTAACCCTAACCCTAACCATAAACCTCTAACTCTCTAAAGATAACCCTAACACCTTACCCTCTGAACCTAACCCTAAGCTGAATCATAACCTTAAACCCTACCATCACCCAAACCTAATACTAACCCTAACCATTAACCTAACCCTAACCCTAACACTAAACCTAACCCTAACCCTAAAATTAGCCCTTACCCTAACCCTAACCCTAAACCCTAAACCTAAACCCTACCCTAACCCTAAAACTAAACCAAATTCTATCCCTAATGCTAAGCCTATCACTAGCTCTAAACCTCTATCCCTAACACCAATACTAACCCTAAAACCTTAACACTAAACCTAACACTAACCCTAACCCTAAACCTAAACTGAACCATAATCCAAATACTAACCATAAACCTCTAATGCTAAGCCTTACCCTATCCCTAACCCTAACCCTCTAACGCTCTAACCCTAAAACTAACACTAACCCTAACCCTAATCCTAAAACTAACCCTAACTCTAACCCTAACCCTAACCCTAAACCTTAACCGTAACCCTAACCCTAAAACTAACCCTAACTCTAACCCTAACACTATCGCTAGCCCTAACCCTCTAACCCTAACACTAATCCTAACCCTCAAACCCTAACACTAACCGAAACCGTAACTCTAAGCCTTACCCTAAACCAAACCTTAACCCTAAACCTAACCCTCTAACCCTAAGCCTAACCCTACCCCTAACGCTACCCCTGTAACGCTCTAACCTTAACATTAACACTAACACTAACCCTAACCCTAAACCTAAACCTAACCCTAACCCTAACACTAAACCTAACCGTAACACTAACCCTAAACCTAACCCTAACCCTAACCCTAAAACTAACCCTAATCCTAAAGCTAACCCTAACCCTAAATCCTAACCTTAATCCTAACCCTGAAACTAACCGTAATCTAAACCTAAGACTAACACTATCCCTAGCCCTAAACCTCTATCCTTAACACTAATACTAACCCTCAAACCCTAACACTAACCGTAACCGTAACCCTAAGCCTTACCCTAAACCGAACCTTAACCCTAAACCTAACCCTCTAACCCTAACCCTAACCCTAACCCTAAACCTAACCCTATGCTGAATCATAACCTGAAACTCTACCGTCACCAAAACCTAATCCTAAACCAAACCGTTAACCTAACCCTATCACTAACCCTAACCCTAACACTAACACTAACCCTCACACTCTAACCCTAAGCCTAACACTAGCCCTAACCCTAACCCTCGAACGCTCTAACCCTAACCCTAACACTAACCCAAATCATAACCCTAACACTAACCCTAACCCTAACCCTAACCCTAACCCTAAAACTAACCCTAACCCTAACCCTAACCCTAACTCTAAACCCTAACCCTAACCCTAAATCTAACCCTAAATCTAACCCTAACCCTAACACTATCCCATGCCCTAACCCTGTAAACCTAACACTAATACTAACCCTGAAACCCTAACATTAACCCTAACTGTAACCCTCTAACAAAAACCTAAACCCACACCCTAACCATAACCCTCTAACTCTCTAAACATAACCCTAAAACTTACCCTCTAATCCTTAACCTAAGACTAACCAAAACCCTAAACCCAACCGTCACCCAAACCTAATCATAACCCTAACAGTTACACTAAACCTAACACTAACCCTAACCCAAACACTTACTCTAACCCTAACCTAACGCTAAAACTAACACTAACCCTAACCATAAACCTAAACCTAACCCTAACCCTAACACTAAACCTAACCGTAACACTAACCCTAAACCTAACCCTAACCCTAAAACTAACCCTAATCCTAAACCCAACCCTAACCCTAAAACTAACCCTAATCCTAACCCTGAAACTAAACGTAATCTAAACCTAAGACTAACACTATCCCTAGCCCTAACCCTCTATTCCTAACACTAATACTAACCCTCAAACCCTAACACTAACCCTAACTGTAACCCTACAAAACTAACCATAACCCTAACCTTAACCATAACCCTCTAACTCTCTTAACATAACCCTAACACTTACCCTCTAAACTTAACCCTATGCTGAATCATAACCTTAAACTCTACTGTCACCCAAACCTAATCGTAACCCTAACCGTTAACCTAATCCTATCACTAACCCTAACCCTAACCTAAAACTAACCCTAACACTAACACTAACCCTAACACTCTAACCCTAAGCCTAATCCTAGCCCTAACCCTAACCCTAACCCTCGAACGCTCTAACCCTAACACTAACACTAACCCAAACCATAACCCTAACACTAACCCTAACCCTAACCCTAACCCTAAAACTAACCCTAACCCTAACCCTAACCGTAACACTAACTCTTAACCCTAACCCTAACCCTAAATGTAACCCTAAATCTAACCCTAACCCTAACACTATCCCTAGCCCTAACCCTGTAAACCTAACACTAATACTAACCCTGAAACCCTAACATTAACCCTAACCGTAACCCTCTAACCAAAACCTAAACCCACACCCTAACCATAACCCTCTAACTCTCTAAACATAACCCTAAAACTTACCCTCTAATCCTTACCCTGACTAACCAAAACCCTAAACCCAACCGTCACCCAAACATAATCATAACCCTAACAGTTACACTAAACCTAACACTAACCCTAACCCAAACACTTACTCTAACCATAACCTAACGCTAAAACTAACACTAACCCTAACCATAAACCTAACCCTAACCACAACCCTAACCATAAAACTCTCACCCTAAACGTAACCCCAAACCTAACCCTAAGTCTCAATATAAGCCTAAACCTAAGCCTTAACCTAAATCTTAGCCTTACTCCAACCCTAACCCAAAACCTAAACTAACCCTAACACTAAATCTAACCCTAACTGTAACTCTAACACTAACCCTAACCCTAACACCTAACACTAACCCTAGCCCTAACACTAATGCTAACCCTAAATCCTAACACAAAAGTTAACCCTAACCCGAACAGTAACAGTAAATCTCACTATAACCCTAACAATATCCATAAACATAGCCCTAACACTAACCATTCAATCATCTAAACCTAGCACTAATCCTTACCCTAACCCGAACCCAAACCCTAACCCTCTATCCATAATTTGAACCATAATCCCCTAACGTGAACCCTAACCCTAACCCTAATACCAACAATAGCCCTCTAATGCTAACCATATGACTTACACTAACCCAAAACCTAACCCTCTAAACCTAAGCCTAACCCTACCTCTAACCCTAACCCTCTAACGCTCTAACCCAACACTAACACTAACACTAACCCTAACACTAAAACTAACCTCTAACCCTAATGCTAACACTGATCCTAAGACCAACCCTAACCCTCTAAACCTAACCCTAACGCTAACCCCAACCCTCTAAACCTATCCATAACCATAACACTAATCCTAAACATCCAACATTCTAACCCTAAACCTAACACTAACACTAATCCTAATACTAACCATAATGCTTACCCTAACACTAACCCTAATCCTAAACCTATGCCTTACCATAAACTAACATTAACACTAAGCCTAACCCTCTAACCCTAAGCCTAACCCTATCCCGAACACTAAACTTCTAATGCTCTAACCCTAACATAAACACTAACCCTAACCCTAACCCTAAAACTATACCTAACCTTAACACTAAACCTAACCCTAATTCTAACACTAAAAGAAACACTAACCCTAACCCAAACCCTAAAACTACCCTTAAACCCCAACCACAACCCTAACCCTAAAACTAACTCTAACTCTAACCCTTCCCCTAACCCTATCCCTCTAAAGCTCTAAACCTAAAACTAACACTAACCCTAACTCTAAAGCTAACCCAAACCCTAACAATAACCCCAAACCGAAACCTATCCCTAACCCTGCAACTAACCCTAACTCTAAACCTAATCCTAATATTAAAGCCTAACCCTAACCCTTACCCTGAAACTAAATCTAAATCTAAGCCTAAGCCTAACCCTAGCACTAGCCCTAACCCTCTATCCCTAACACTAACACTAACACTCAAACACTCACACTGACCCTAATGGTAACACTCTGAAACTAACCTTAACCCTAACCCTAACCCTAACCCTACTCTCTAAACATAACCCTAACACTTACCCTCTATCCTAACCATAAGAATAACCATAACCCTAAATCCTACCGTCACCCAAACCTAATCCTAACCCTAACCGTTACCGTAACCTTAACACTAACACTAACCCTAACACTTACTCTAAACCTAACCCTAACCCTAAATGTAACCCTAACCGTAAATCTACCCCTAACCCTAAATCTAACACTCTAAATCTAACACAATCAATAAGCCTCTAAACCTATCCCTCTATCCCTAACCATAGCCCTAACCCTAACACTAAAACTAAAACTAACCTCTAACCCTAAAACTAACCCTGACCCTAAGACCAACCCTAACCCTCTAAACCTAAGCCTAACGCTAACCGCAACCCTCTAAAGCTAACCATAACCATAACCCTAATGCTAAACATCCAACATTCTAACCCTAAACCTAACACTAACACTAATCCTAATACTAACCATAATGCTCACCCTAACACTAACACTAATCCTAAACCTATGCCTTACCATAACCTAACATTAACCTAACCCTAACCCTCTAACCCTAAGCCTAACCCTATCCCAAACACTAAACCTCTAATGCTCTAACCCTAACATAAACACTAACCCTAACCCTAACCCTAAAACTAAACCTAAACCTAACACTAAACCTAAACCTAATTCTAACACTAAAAGAAACTCTAACCCTAACCCAAACCCTAAAACTACCCCTAAACCCTAACCGTAAGACTAAACCTAAAACTAACTCTAACTCTAACCCTAACCCTAACCCTAGCCCTAGCCCTAACCCTCTAACACTAACACTAATACTAACCCTCAAACCTTAACACTATCCCTAACAGTAACCCTCTAACCCTAACCTTAACCCCAACCCTATTCCTATCCCTCTAACTCTCTAAACATAACCCTAACACTTACCCTCTATTCCTACCCCTAAGCCTAACCATGTCCCTAAACCAAACCGTCAGTCAAACCAAATCCTAACCCTAACCGTTAGCCTAACCCTAACCCTAACCCTAACCCTAACCCTAACCCTAAACCTAACCCTAACACTAACACTAACCCTAACACTGTAACCCTAAGCCTAACCCTATCCCTAACTCTAACCCTCTAATGCTCTAACACTAACACTAACGCTAACCCAAACCATAACTCTAACACTAACCCTAACCCTAACCTAACACTAAAACTAACCCTAACCCTAACCCTAAACCCTAACCCTAACCCTAACCCTAAATCTAACCCTAAATCTAACCCTAACCCTAACACTATCCCTAGTCCTCACCCTGTAAACCTAACACTAATACTAACCCTGAACCCGTAACATTTACACTAACCGTAACCCTCTAACCCAAACCTAAACCCACACCCTAACCATATCCCTCTAACTCTCTAAACATAAGCCTAAAACTTACCCTCGAATCCTTACCCTAAGACTAACCAAAACCCTAAACCCAACCGTCACCCAAACCTAATCCTAACCCTAACAGTTACCCTACACCTAACACTAACCCTAGTCCTAACAATTACTCTAACCCTAACCCTAACGCTAAAACTAATACTAACCCTAACCATAAACCTAACCTTAACCTTAACCCTAACCATAAGATTCTCACCTTAAACGTAACCCCAAACCTAACCCTAAGTCTCAATATAACCCTAAACCTAACCATTAACCTAAACCTTAACCTTACTCCAACCCTAACCCTAAACCTAAACTAACCCTAACACTAAATCTAACCCTAACTCTAACTCTAACACTAACCCTAACACTAACACCTAACACTAACACTAGCTCTAACAGTAACCCTAAGCCTAAACCCTAACACCAACTTTAACCCTAACCCTAACAGTAACAGTAACTCTAATTATAACCCTAACCATATCCATAAACATAACCCTAACACTAACCATCCAATCCTCTATCCCTAGCCCTAACAGTAATCCTTACCCTAACCCGAACCCTAATCCTAACCCTAACCCTATAATCATAAGGCTAACCATAATCCTCTAACGTGAACCCTAACCCTAACCCTAATCCTAACAATAACCCTCTAAAGCTAACCATATCCCTAACACTAACCATATCCTAACCCTCTAACCCTCTAACCATAACCCTAACCCTAAACCTAACCATAACCATAAAACTAACACTCTAATCCTAACCCTATACCTAAGCCTCTAACCCTAACCCTAACCCGAACCCTAAACCTAACCTCTACCCCTCTAACCCTAACCATAACCCTCACTCTAACACTAAAACTAAACCTAACCTCTGAGCCTAACGCTAACCCTAACCCTAAGTCCAACAATAAACCCTCTAAACCTAACCCTAATGCAAACTCCAACCCTCTTAACGTAACCATAACCATAACCATAAATCTAAACTTCCAACCCTCTAACCCTAAACCTAACCCTAACCCTAACACTAATACTAACCATAAAGCTAACCCTAACACTAACCCTAATCCGAAATCTAAGCCTTACCTAAACCTAACATTAACCCTAACCCTCTAACACTAAGCCTAACCCTACCCGTAACCCTATCCCTCTAACGCTCTAACCCTATCCCTAACACTAACACTAACCCTAACCTACCCAAAACCTAACCCTATCCCTAACACTAACCCTAAACCTAACCCTAACCCTAACCCTAAAACTAACCGTTACCCTCAACCTAACCCTAACACTAACACTAACCCTAATCATAAAACTAACCCTAACACGAACCCTAAACCCTAACGCTAACCTTAACCCTAAACCTAAACCTAACTCTAACCCTAAACCTAACCCTATCCCTAGCCCTAACCCTCTATCCCTAACACTAATACTAACACTCAAACCCTAACACTAACCTGAACCGTAATCCTCTAACCCTAACCTTAACCCTAACCCTAACCCTCTAACTCTCTAAACATAACCCTAACACTTAACCCTAACCTAACCATAAGCCTAACCATAACCCTAAATCCTACCGTCACGCAAAACTAATCCTAACCCTAACCGTAACCCTAACCCTAACGCTAACCCTAACCCTAACACTTACTCTAACCCTAACCCTAACCCTAACCCTGACCTTAATCCCCACCTAACCCTAACCCTCTAACTCTCTAAATATCACGCGAACACTTAACCTCTAATCCTTACACTAAGCCTAACCATAACCATAAACCCTACCGTCGCTGAAACCTAATCCTAACCCTAAACGTTACCCTTGCCCTAACCCTAAAACTTACTTTAAAACTAACACTAACCCTAACACTAACACTAACCCTAACCTTAAACCTAACCCTAACCATAACCCTAGCCCTAACACTCTCACCCTAATTGTAACCCCAAACCTTAACCTAACCCTCAACCTAACCCTAAATTTAACCCTTAACCGAAACCTTACCCTAACCCCAACTCTATCCCTAAACCTAACCTAAACCTAACCCTAAATCTAACATTAACTGTAACTCTAAACCTAACCCTAACCCTAACCCTAACCCTAACCTAACCCTAACACTAAACCTAACCCTAACCCTAAACCTAACACTAACTCTAACACTAACACTAACACTAACACTAACCCTAACCATAAACCTAACCCTAACCATACCCCTAACCCTACCACTCTCACCCTAATTTTAACCCAAAACCTTAACCTAACCCTCACCCTAACCCTAAACTTAAACCTAAACCTAAACCTTACCCTAACCCCAACCCTATCCCTAAACCTAACGTAACCGTAGCAGTAAATCTAACTCTAACTGTAACTCTAACCCTAACCGTAACACTAACACCTAACACTAACACTAGCCCCAACACTAACCCTAACCCTAAACACTAACACAAACCTTAACCCTAACCCTAACAGTAACGGTAACTCTAACTCTAACCCTAACCCTATCCATAACCATAACCCTAACAATAACCATCCAATCGTCTAACACTAGGCCTATCCCTAACACTTCCCCTAACCCGAACCCTAACCCTAGGCCTCTAACCATTAGTCTAACCATAATCCTCTAACGTGAACCCTAACCCTAACCCTAATCCTAACAATAACCCTCTAATGCTAACCATATCCCTAACACTAACCAGAACCCTAGCCCTCTAACCCTAACCCAAACCGTAACCCTAAATCTAACTATAACACTAAATCTAAAACTCTAAACCTAACACTATCAATAAGCCTCTAAACCTATCCCTCTATCCCTAACCATAGCCCTAACCCTAAGACTAACACTAAACCTAACCTCTAACCCTAACACTAACCCTGACCCTAAGACCAACCCTAACCCTCTAAATCTAACCCTAACGCTAACCCCAACCCTCTAAACCTAAGCATAACCATAACCCTAATCTTAAACATCCAACATTCTAACCCTAAACCAAACACTAACACTAATCCTAATACTAACAATAATGCTCACACTAACACTAACCCTAATCCTAAACCTATGCTTACCATAACATAACATTAACACTAACCCTAACCCTCTAACCCAAAGCCTAACCCTATCCCTAACACTAAACCTCTAATGCTCTAACCCTAATATAAACACTAACCCTAACATTAACCCTAAAACTAAACCTAACCCTAACACTAAACCTAACCCTAATTCTAACACTAAAAGAAACCCTATCCCTAACCCTAACCCTAAAACTAACTCTAACTCTAACCCTAACCTTAACCCTAGCCCTAGCCCTAACCCTCTAACACTAACACTAATACTAACCCTCAAACCCTAACACTAACACTAACAGTAACCCTCTAATCCTAACCTTAAACCCAACCTTATCCCTATCCCTCTAACTCTCTAAACATAACCCTGACACTTTCACTCTAACCCTACCCCTAAGCCTAACCATATCCCTAAACCCAACCATCAGCCAAACCAAATCATAAACCTAACCGTTAGCCTAACCCTAACACTATGCCTAACCCTAAGACTTACTCTAACCCTAACCCTAAACCTAACACTAATACTAACCCTAACCATAAACCTAATCCTAACAGTAACCCTAACCCTCAAACTAACCCTAACTAAACCTAATATAACCATAACCCTAACCCTAAACATCCAACCCTCTAAACCTACACCTAACCCTAACCTTAACCCTAATACTAACCGTAACGCTAACCCTAACACTAACCCTAATCCTAAACCCAAGTCTTAACCTAAACCTAACATTAACCCTAACCCTAAACCTCTAAACATAAGCCTAACCCTAAACCTAACCCTAACCCTAAGCCTAACACTAACCCTAAACTTAACTCTAAACCTCATCCTTAACCTAACCCGAACACAAACCCTAACCCTCTAACCATAAGTCTAATGATAATCCTCTAACGTGAACTCTAACTCTAACCCTAACACTTACTCTAACACTAACCCTAAGTCTAACACTAACACTAACCCTAACCATAAACCTAACCCTAACCATAACCCTAACCCTAACACTCTCTCCATAAACGTAACCCCAAACCTAACCCTATGTCTCACCCTAACCCTAAACCTAACCCTTAAACTAAACCTTACCCATACTCCAACCCTAACCCTAAACCTAACCTAACCCTAACACTAAATGTAACCCTAACACCTAACTCTAACCCTAACCCTAACCCTAACACCTAACACTAACCCCAGCCCAAACACTGACCCTAACACTAAACCCTAAAACAAACATTAAACCTAACCTTAACAGTAACAGTAACTCTAACTCTAACCCTAAACATATCCATAAACATGAACCTAACAATAACCAACCAATTGTCGAACCCTAGCCCTAAGCCTAACCCTTAGCCTAACCCGAACCCTAACCCTAGCCCTTTAACCATAAGTCTAACCATAATCTTCTAACGTGAACCTGAACCCTAACCCTAATCCTAACAATAACTCTCTAATGCTAACCATATCCCTAACACTAACCCGAACCCTAACCCTCTAACCCTCTAGCCCTAACCCTAAACCTAAACCTAACCCTAAACCTAAAACTAACAATCTAAACCAAACCCTATCCCAAAGCCTCTAAACCGAACCGTTTAACCCTAACCATAACCCTAACCCTAACCCTAACCTTAAAAACTAACGCTAACCCTGACCCAAATACCAACTCTACCCCTCTAAACCTAACCCTAACGCTAACCCTAGCCCTCTAAACGTAACCATAACCATAACCATAACCATAACCATAACCCTAAACATCCAACCGTCTAACCCTAAACCTAACTCTAACACTAACCCTAATACTAACCGTAACGCTAACCGAAACACTAACCCTAATCCCAAAACTAAGCCTTACCCTAAACCTAACCTTAACCCTAACCCTAACCCACTAACTCTAAGCCTAACACTACCCCTAACCCTATCCCTGTAACGCTCTAACCCTAACACTAACACTAACCCTAAACCTAAACCTAAACCTAAACCTAACCCTAACACTAAACCTAACCCTAACACTAACCCTAACCCTAACCCTAACCCTAAAACTAACCCTAATACTAATCCTAACCCTAGCCCTAAACCCTAACCCTAACCCTAATCCTGAAACTAACTGTAATCTATCCCTAACCCTAAACCTAACCATAACTCTAACACTAACCCTAAACCTAACACTATCCCTAACCCTGCAACTAACACTAACTCTAACCCTAACCCTAGCCCTAACCCTGAAACTAACCCTAAATCTAAGCCTAAGCCTAACACTAGCACTAGCCTTAACACTAACACTAACACTCAACACCCTCACACTAACCCTAACGGTAACCATCTGAACATAACCTTAACACTAATCCTAACCCTAACCCTAACCTTCTAACTCTCTAAACATAACCCTAACACTTACCCTCTAAAACAAACCCTAAGCCTAACCATAACCCTAAGTCCTACCGTTACCCAAACCTAATCCTAACCCTAAACGTTACCCTAACCCTAACACTTACTCTAACCCTAACCCTAACCATAACCCTAACACTAACACTAACCCTAACCATAAACCTAAACCTAACCCTAACCCTAACCCTCTAACTCTCTAAACATAACTCCTAACACGTAACTTTGAATCCTAACCCTAAGCCTAACCATAACCCTAAACAACCCTCACCCAAACCTAATCCTAAACCTAACCTTTACCCTTACCCTAACACTAACCCTTACCCTAACACTTACCCTTACCCTAACCCTAAACCTAACACTAACCCTAACCCTAACACTAAACCTAAAACTAACCCTAAACCTAACACTAAACCTAACATTCTAACCCTAAGCCTAAACCTAAAAGTAACACTCTAACCCTAGCCCTATCCTTAGCCTCTAACCCTAACCCTAACCCGAACCCTAAACCTAAACTGTAACCATCTGACCCTAACCATAACCGTAACCATAACCCTAAACCTAACACTAAACCTAACCTCCAATCCTAACGCTAACCATAACCCCAAGACCAACCCTAACCCTCTAAACCTAAACATAAAGCTAACCCTAACCCTCTAATCCTAACCATAACCAGAACACTAACCATAAACATCCAACCCTCTAACCCTAAACCTAACCCTAACCCTAACTCTAATACTAACAATGACGCTAACCCTAACACTAACCCTAATCCTAAACCTAAGCCTTACACTAAACCTAACCCTAACCCTAACCCTAACGTTAACCCCAACCCAAACCCTAAACACTGATCCTAATCCTTACCCTAAAACTAACCCTACTCTAACCCTAACCCTAAACCTGTCCCTAGCCCTAACCCTCCATCCCAAAAACTAATACTATCCCAAAAACCCTAAAACTAACCCTAACCGTAACCCTCTAAACCTAACCTTATCCCTAACCCTAACCCTAACCCTCTAACTCTCTAAACATAACCCTAACACTTACCCTCTAATCCTAACCCTAAGCTTAACGATAGCCCTGAACTCAACCGTCACCCAAACCAAATCCTAAGCCTAAACTTTACCCTAACCCAAACAATAACCATAACCATAACAATTCCTCTTAACCTAACACTAACCCTAACCCTAACACTAACCCTAACACTAAACCTATCCCTAAACCTAAACCTAACCCTAACCCTAACACTAACCCTAACCCTCTAGCCATAAGCCTAACCCTATCCCTAACCCTAACCTTCTAAAGCTCTAAACCTAACCCTAACACTAAACCTAAACCTAACCCTAAACATAAACCTAACACTAACATTAACCCTAACCCTAACCCTAACCCTAAAACCTATTCCTAACCCTAACCCTAAAACAAACCCTAACTCTAACCCTAACCCTAAACATATCCCTAGCACTAACCCTCTATCCCGACCATTAATACTAACCCTCAAACCCTAACACTAACCCTAACCATAAGAATCTTACCCTAACCTTAACCCTAACCCTAATCCTAACCCTCTAACTCTCTAAACATAACCCTAACACTTACCTTCTAATCCTAACCCTAAGCCTAACCATAACCCTAAACCCAACGGACAACCAACCCTAAACCTAACCATAACCATTATCCTAACCCTAACACTAACCCTAAACCTAACATTTACTCTTACCCTAACCCTAACCCTAAACCTAACCCTAACCTTAACACTAAACCTAACCCTAAACCTAAACCTAACAATAACCCTACACTAACCCTAACCCTCTAACGCTAAGCCTAACCCTATACCTCACACTAATTCTCTAACGCACTAACCCTAACACTAACACTAACCGTAACCATAACCATAAACCTAACCCTAACCCTAACACTAACCCTAACTCTAACCCTTACACTAACCCGAACCCTAACTCTAATCCTCTAACCATAAGTCTAACCATAATCCTCTAATGTGAACCCTAACCCTAACCCTAATCCTAACAATAACTCTCTAACGCTAACCATATACTTAACACTAACCCAAACCCTAACCCTCTAACCCTATAACCCTAACCCTAACCGTAAATCTAACCCTAACACTAAAACTAACACTCTAAACCTAACACTATCAATAAGCCTCTACACCTATCCGTCTATTCCTAACCATAGCCCTAACCCTAACACTAACACTAAACCTAACCTCTACCCCTAACGCTAACCCTGACTCTAGACCAACACTAACCCTCTAAACCTAACCCTAATTCTAACCCCAACCTTCTAAACCTAACCATAACCATAACCCTAACCCTAAACATCCAACCCTCTAACCCTAAACCTAACCCTAACCCTAACCCTAATACTAACCATAACGCTAACACTAACACTACCCCTAATCCGAAACCTAAGCCTTAGACTACACCTAACATTAACCCTAACCCTAACCCTCTAACCCTAAGCCTAAACCTACCCCTAACCCTATCCCTCTAACGCTCTAACACTAACACTAACACTAACCCTAACCCTAACGCTAAACCTAACCCTAACCCTAATCCTAACCCTCTAACCCTAACCCTAACCCTAACCCCAACCCTAACCGTAAACCCTAATCCTAACCCTAACCCTAAAACTAACCCTAACTCTAACCCTAAAACTAACCCTATCCCTAGCCCTAACCCTCTATACCTAACACTAATACTAACCAACAAACCCTAACACTAATCGTAATCGTAACCCTCTAAACCTAACCTTATCCCTAACCCTAACCCTAACCCTAACACTAACCCTCTAACTCTCTAAACATATCCCTAACACTTACCCTCTAATCCTAACCCTAAGCATTACGATAGCCCTGAACTCAACCATCACCAAAACCAAATCCTAAGCCTAAACTTTACCCTAACCCTAACAATAACCATAACCATAACACTTACTCTTACCCTAACACTAACCCTAACCTTAACCCTAACCCTAACCCTAACATTAAACCTAACCCTAAAGCTAAACCTAAGAATAACCCTGCACTAACCCTAACCCTCTAACCCTAAACTTAACCCTATCCCTAACACTAACTCTCTAACGCTCTAACCCTAACACTAACACTAACCCTAACCCTAACCCTAAACCTAACCATAACTCTAACCCTTACACTAACACGAACCCTAACCCTACCCCTCTAGCCATAAGTCTAACCATAATCCTCTAATGTGAACTCTAACCCTAAACCTAATCCTAACAACAACCCTCTAATGATAACCATATCCCTAACACTCACCCAAACCATAACCCTCTAACCCGCTAACCGTAACCCTAACACTAAACCTAACCCTAACCATAAATCTAACACCCAACTCAAACCCTATCAATAAGCCTCTAAACCTAACCCTCTAACCCTAACCCTAACACTACCCCTGACCCTAAGACCAACACTAACCCTCTAAACCTAACCCTAACGCTAACCCCAACCCTGTGAACCTAACCATAACCATAACCCTAACCCTCAACATCCAACCCTCTAAACTTAAAGCTCACCATAACTCTAACACTAATACTAACCTTAACGCTAACACTAACACTAACCATAATCCTAAACCTAGGCCTTACACTAAACCTAACCATAACCCTAAACCTTACACTCTAACCCTAATCCTAACCCTACCCCTATCCCTATACCTCTAACACTCTAACCATAAAACTAACAATAACCCTAACCCTAAACCTAACCGTAAACCTAACCCTAACCCTAACACTAAATCTAACCCTAACTTTAACTCTAACCCTAACCCTAACCCTAACCCTAAACCCTATTCTTAACCCTAACCTTAAAACAAACCCTAACTCTAACCCTAACCCTAACCATATCCCTAGTCCTAACCCTCTATCCCTAACACTAATACTAACACTCAAAGTCTAACACTAACCATAACTGTAAGACTCGAACCCAAACATTAAACCTAACCCTAACCCTAACCCTAAAACTAACCCTAACCCTAACCCTACCCCTGAACCTAAGACCAACACTAACCGTCTAAACCTAACCCTAACGCTAACCCGAACCCTGTGAACCTAACCATAACCATAACCCTAACCCTCAACATCCAACCCTCTAAACCTAAAGCTCACCATAACTCTAACACTAATACTAACCTTAACGCTAACACTAACACTAACCATAATCCTAAACCTAGGCCTTACCCTAAACCTAACCATAACCCTAAACCTAACACTCTAACCCTAATCCTAACCCTACCCCTATCCCTATACCTCTAACACTCTAACCCTAAAACTAACAATAACCCTAACCCTAAACCTAACCGTAAACCTAACCCTAAACTTAACACTAAATCTAACCCTAACTTTAACTCTAACCCTAACCCTAACCATAAACCCTATTCTTAACCCTAACCTTAAAACAAACCCTAACTCTAACCCTAAACCTAACCATATCCCTAGGCCTAACCCTCTATCCCGAACACTAATAGTAACCCTCAAAGTCTAACACTAACCATAACCGTAAGACTCTAACCCAAACATTAACCCTAACCCTAATCCTAACCCTCTAACTCTCTAAACATAACCCTAACACTTACCTTCTAATCCTAACCCTAAGTCTAACCATAACCCTAAACACAACCGTCACCCAAACCTAAACCTAACCCTAACCTTTATCCTAACCCTAACACTAACCCTAACCCTAACACTTACTCTTATCCGAAACCTGAACCTAACCCTAACCCTAAGCCTAACTCTAACACTAAACCTAACCCTAAAACTAAAACTAACAACCCTACACTAACCCTAACCCTCTAACCTTAAGCCTAACCCTATCCCTAACACTAACTCTCTAATGCTCTAACCCTAACACTAACACTAAACCTAAACCTAACCCTAAACATAACCCTAACCCTAACACTAACCCTAACTCTATCCTTACACTAACATGAACACTAACCCTAACCCTCTAGCAATAAGTCTAACCATAATCCTCTAATGTGAACCGTAACCCTACACCTAATCCTAACCATAAACCTCTAATGCTAACCATATCCCTAACACTAACCCGAACCCTAACCCTCTAAACCTCTAACCCTAACCTAACCCTAAACCTAACCCTAACCCTAAATCTAACACTCTAACCCTAACCCTATCAATAAGCCTCTAAACCTAACCCTCTAACCCTAAGCCTAACCCTACCCCTAACCGTATCCCTCTAACACTCTAACCCTAACACTAACACTAACCCTAAACCTAACCCTAAACCTAACCCTAACCCTAACACTAACCCTAACCCTGAAACTAGCCCTTACCCTAACCCTAACCCTAAACCCTAAACCTAAACCTAACCCTAACCCTAAAACTAAACCAAACTCTAAACCTAACCCTAAGCCTATCCCTAGCCCTAAACCTCTATCCCTAACACTAATACTAACCCTAAAACCCTAACACTAAACCTAACACTAAGCCTAACCCTAAACCTAAACCAAACCCTAACCATAAAACTAACCATAACCCTCTAACGCTAAGCCTTACCCTATACCTAACCCTAACCCTCTAAAGCTCTAACCCTAAAACTAACACTAACCCTAACCCTAATCCTAAAACTAACCCTAACACTAACCCTAACCCTAACCCTAAACCCTAACACTAAACCTAAAACTAACCCTAACTCTAACAGTAACACTAAAACTATCCCTAGCACTAACCCTCTAACCCTAACACTAATCCTAACCCTCAAACCCTAACACTAACCCTAACCGTAACCCTCTAACCCTAACATTAACCCCCACCCTAACCTTAACCCTCTAACTCTCTAAACATTACCCTAACACTTACCCTCTAATACTTACACTAAGCCTAAACATAACCCTAAACCCAACCGTCACCCAAACCTAATCCTAACCCTAACCATTACTCTAAACCTAACACTAACCCTAACCCTAACACTTACTCTAACCCTAACCCTAACCCTAACCCTAACTGTTATGGTTCGATAACTAGTGGTCAAATTAACGCCAGCTGGATTACATCAGCATGCATTGAGCGAAGATGCTCCACCTGAGGAGGGCTGGCAGGATAAATAGGTGGAGAGGGGAGCTGTTGGAGAGGGATTGAGGCATTATGGAGTCAATGTTGGTTCTCCTACAAGTTGCTGTCTGAGCTGTGGGTTCTGGAGAAGCTTTGGTCTTCACATTGAGCATTGCTTCCTGGCTCCGGAGGGGAAGACATGTGCTGCCTGGTCTCCAGGATGAACTCGTCACACTGCTTCCTGGCAAGTACCCGACTGTGTTAGTCGTCGGAGGAGCTCGGGGCCTCCGTGTCACTGAGGACAGCTGTGGTTCCTATCAGGACAGGCTCGCTCTTTGTTGTGAGTGTGACTTCTCAGCTCCAGTGTAGAACCCTCATCCCACTAGCACATCTCCTTCATCCTGCTGGCATAGACTTTCTGGCTTCCAGTGCTGACCCTTGGGTCTTCCCGGCACGAATCCATAAAAAAGACTGGCGTGAGTCCTTGTGGGCCCTGGACTTCCAGTTGGACTCGTGGAGGCGTTGTCCTGAGCTCGGGGTTTTTATCTGCACTCATGTGGGACATTGCCGTGGGGTTTAGGCTCTTGACTAAATAATCTATGTAGTTGGTGTTGCGGATGGATTTCCTGCATTCTCCTGTGTTAACTTCCGGTGACAATTATAAAAATAGTATTATAAACTCCATGCCCTGATCTGAATTGTTCTCTTTGTACAACCCCTGACTACAACACTAACCCTAACCCTAACCTTAATTCTCACCCTAAATCTAAACCTATCCCTTAACCTAAACCTTACCTTTACTCCAACCCTAACACTAAACCTAACCTAAACTGAACACTGAATCTAACCCTAACTGTAACTCTAACCCTAAACCTAACCCTAAAACCTAACACTAACACTAGCCCAAACACTAACCCTAACCCTAAACCCTAACAAAAACCTTAACCCTAACCCTAACAGTAACAGTAACTCTAACTGTAAATCTAAACCGATGCATAAACATAACCATAGCACTAACCATCCAATCGTCTAAACATAGCCCTAACCCTAATCTTGACCCTAACAAGAACCCTAACATTATCCCTCTAACGATAAGTCGAACCATAATACTCTAACTTGAACCCTAACCCTAACCCTAATCCTAACAATAACCCTCTAATGCGAACCATATCCCTAACACTACCCGAACGCTAACCCTCAAAACCTCTAACACAATCATAACCCTAAATCTAACCCTAACCCAAAATCGAACACTCTAACCCTAACCCTATCAAAAAGCCTCTAAACCTAACCCTCTAAAACTAAGCCTAACCCTACCCCTAACCGTATCCCTCTAACGCTCTAACACTAACACTAACACTAACCCTAAACCTAACCCTAAACCTAACCCTAAACCTAACACTAACCCTAAACCTAACCTTAAATCTAAAACTAGCAGTTACCCTAACCCTAACCCTAAAACCTTAACCTAAACCTAACCCTAACTCTAACCCTAACCCTAACACTTACTCTAACACTAACCCTAACTCAAACGCTATCACTAAACGTAACCGCAAACCTAACGCTAAGTCTCACCCTAACCCTAAACATAACCCTTAACCTATACCTTACCAATACTCCAACCCTAACCCTAAACTTAACCTAACCCTAACCCTAACCCTAATCCTAAACCCTATTCCTAACCCTAACCCTAAAACAAACCCTAACTCTAACCCTAACCCTAACCATATCCCTAGCCCTAACCCTCTATCCCTAACATTAATACTAACCCTCAAACTCTAACACTAACCCTAACCGTAAAACTCTAACCCAAATATTAACCCTAACCCTAATCCTAACCCTCTAACTCTATAAACATAACCCTAACACTTACCTTCTAATCCTAAACCTGAGTCTAACCATAACCCTAAACCCAACCGTCACCCAAACCTAAACCTAACCCTAACTTTTATCCTAACCCTAACACTAACCCGAACCCTAACACTTACTCTTACCCTAAACCTAAACCTAACACTAACCCTAAGCCTAACTGTAACTCTAAACCTAACCCTAAACCTAAAACAAACAATAACCCTACACTAACCCTAACCCTCTAACCCTAAGCCTAACCCAATCCCTAACACGAACTCTCTAACGCTCTAACCCTAACACTAACACTAAACCTAACCCTAACCCTAAACCTAACCCTAACACTATCACTAACCCTAACTCTATCCTTACACTAACACGAACACTAACCCTAACCCTCTAGCCATAAGTCTAACCATAATCCTCTAACGTGAACCGTAACCCTAAACCTAATCCAAACCATAAACCTCTAATGCTAACCATATCCCTAACACTAACCCGAAGCCTAACCCTCTAAACCTCTAACCCTAACCTAACCCTAAACCTAACCCTAACCCTAAATCTAAAACTCTAACCCTAACCCTATCAATAAGCCTCTAAACCTAACCCTCTAACCCTAAGCCTAACACTCCCCTAACCATATCCCTCTAACGCTCTAACCCTAACACTAACACTAACCCTAAACTTAACCCTAAATCTAACCCTAACCCTAACACTAACCCTAACCCTAAGCCTAAAACTAGCCCTTACCCTAACCCTAACCCTAAACCCTAAAACTAAACCCTACCCTAACCCTAAAACTAAACCAAACTCTATCCCTAACCCTAAGCCTATCCCTAGCTCTAAACCTCTATCACTAACACCAATACTAACCCTAAAACCTTAACACTAAACCTAACATTAACCCTAACCCTAAACCTAAACCGAACCATAATCCTAACACTAACCATAACCCTCTAACGCTAAGCCTTACCCTATCCCTAACCCTAACCCTCTAACACTCTAACCCTAAAACTAACACTAACCCTAACCCTAATCCTAAAACTAACCCTAACTCTAACCCTAACCCTAACCCTAAACCCTAACTCTAACCCTAACCCTAAAACTAACCCTAACTCTAACCCTAACACTAACACTATCCCTAGCCCTACCCCTCTAACCCTAACACTAATCCTAACCCTCAAACCCTAACACTAACCGTAACCGTAACCCTAAGCCTTACCCTAAACCGAACCTTAACCCTAAACCTAACCCTCTAACCCTAAGCCTAACCCTACCCCTAACCCTATCCCTGTAACGCTCTAAACTTAACATTAACACTAACACTAACCCTAACCCTAACCCTAAACCTAACCCTAACCCTAACACTAAACCTAATCGTAACACTAACCCTAAACCTAACCCTAACCCTAACCCTAAAACTAACCCTAATCCTAAACCTAACCCTAACCCTAAACCCTAACCCTAACACTAACCCTGAAACTAACCGTAATCTAAACCTAAGACTAACACTATCCCTAGCCCTAACCCTCTATCCCTAACACTAATACTAACCCTCAAACCCTAACACTTACCCTAACCATAACCCTCCAAAACAAATCTTAACCCTAACACTAACAATAACCCTCTAACTCTCTAAACATAACCCTAACACTTACCCTCTAAACTTAACCCTATGCTGAATCATAACCTTAAACCCTACCGTCACCCAAACCTAATCCTAACCCTAACCGTTAACCTAACCCTAACACTAACCCTAACCCTAACACTAAACCTAACCCTAACCATAAATCTAACCCTAACACTAACACTAACCCTAACACTCTAAACCTAAGCCTAAACCAAGCCCTAACCCTAACCCTCTAACGCTCTAACCCTAACACTAACACTAACCCAAACCATAACCCTAACACTAACCCTAACCCTAACCCTAACCCTAAAACTAACCCTTACCCTAACCCTAACCCTAACTCTAAACCCTAACCCTAACCTTAATGTAACCCTAAATCTAACCCTAACCCTAACCCTAACACTATCCCTAGCCCTAACCCTGTAAACCTAACACTAATACTAACCCTGAACCCCTAACATTTACACTAACCGTAACCCTCTAACCCAAACCTAAACTCACACCTAATCATAACCCTCTTACTCTCTAAACATAACCCTAAAACTTACCTTCTAATCCTTACCGTAAGACTAGCCAAAACCCTAAACCCAACCGTCACCCAAACGTAATCATATCCCTAACAGTTACCGTAAACCTAACACAAACCCTAACACTAACACTTACTCTAACCCTAACCTAACGCTAAAACTAACACTAACCCTAATCATAAACCTAACTCTAACCACAACACTAAAAATAACAATCACACCCTAAACGTAACACCAAACCTAACCCTAAGTCTCAATATAACCCTAAAATTAATCCTTAACCTAAATCTTAGACCTAGTCCAACCCAAACCCTAAACCTAAACTAACCCTAACAGTATATCTAACCCTAACTCTAACTCTAACACTAACCCTAACCCTAACACCTAACACTAACCCTAGCCAAAACACTAACCCTAACCCTAAATCCTAAAATAAAATTTAACCCTAACCCGAACAGTAACAGTAAATCTAACTCTAACCCTAACAATATACATAAACATAACCCTAACACTAACCATTCAATCATCTAAACCTAGCACTAATCCTTACCCTAACCCCAACCCAAACCCTAACCCTCTATCCATAATTCGAACCATAATCCCCTAACGTGAACCCTTACTATAACCCTAATACTAACAAGAACCCTGTAATGCTACCCATATCACTTACACTAACCCAAAATCTAACCCTCTAACCCTAAGACTAACCCTACCCCTAACCCTAACCCTCTAATGCTCTAACCCTAACACTAACACTAACCATAACCCTAACCATAAACCTAACACTAATGCTAACCCTAACCCTAAGCCCAACCCTAAACCAAAACCTCTAAACCTCTAACCCTAACCATAACGCTAACACTAACCCTAAAACTAAAACTAATCTCTAACCCTAACGCTAACACTGACCCTAAGACCAACCCTAACCCTCTAAACCTAACCCTAACGCTAACCCCAACCCTCTAAACCTAACCATAACCATAAACCTAATCCTAAACATCCAACATTCTAACCCTAAACTCTAACCCTAACCCTAACACTAAAACTAACCCTAAACCTAACCCTAACCCTAACCCTAGCCCTATCCCTCTAACCCTAACACTAATACTAACCCTCAAACCCTAAATTTAACACAAACCGTAACCCTCTAACCCTGACCTTAATCCCCACCCTAACCATAACCCTCTAACTCTCTAAATATCACCCGAACACTTACCCTCTAATCCTTTCCCTAAGCCTAATCATAACCCTAAACCCTACCATCACTGAAACCTAATCCTAACCCTAAACGTTACCCTAACCCTAACCCTAACCCTAACCCTCTAACCCTCTAACCCTAACCCTAACCCTAAATCTAAACCTAACACTAAATCTAACACTCTAAACCTAACACTATCAATAAGCCTCCAAACCTACCCCTCTATCCCTAACCATAGCCATAACCCTAACACTAACACTAAACCTAACCTCTAAACCTAACACTAACCCAGATCCTAAGACCAACCCTAACCCTCAACCTAACCCTAACGTTAACCCCAACCCTCTAAACCTAACCATAACCATAACCCTAATCCTAAACATCCAACATTCTAACCCTAAACCTAACACTAACACTAACCCTAACCTAACCCTAAACCTAGCCCTATCCCTAACACTAACCCTAAACCTAACAGTAACACTAACCCTAAAACTAACCCTTACACTCACCCTAATCCTAACCCTAACACTAACACTAGCACTAATCCTAATCATAAAACTAACCCTAACCCTAACCGGAACCCTAAACCCTAACGCTAACCTTAACCCTAAAACTAACCCTAAATCTAACCCTAAACCTAACCCTATCCCTAGCCCTAACCCTCTATCACTAACACTAATACTAACCCTCAAACCATAACACTAACCCTAACCGTAACCCTCTAACCCCAAACTTAACCTTAACCCTAACCCTAACCCTCTATCTCTCTAAAAATAACCCTAACACTTAAATTCTATTACTAACCCTAAGCCTAACCATAACCCTAAACCCAAACGTCACCCAAACCTAATGCTAACCGAAAACTTGACCCTAACCCTAAGCCTAACCCTAACCCTAAACCTAACCGTAAACCTAACCATAACCATAACACTAACCCTAACACTCTAACTCTAAGCCTAACCCTATCCCAAACACTCTAAGCCTAACACTAACACTAACACTAACACTAACACTAACACTAAACCTAACACTAAACCTAACACTAACCCTAAATCTAACAGTAACCCTATCACTAACCCTAACTCTCTAACCCGAAGACTAACCCTATCCCTAACACTAACCCTCTAACGCTCTAACCCTAACACTAACACTAACACTAACACTAACCCTAACCCTAACCCTAACCCTAATCCTAGCCCTATAACTAACACTAACCCTAACTCTAAAACTTACCCTAACCCGAACCCTAACCCTAACCCTCTAGCCATAATTCTAACCATAATCCTCTAATGTGAACCCTAACAGTAAACATAATCCTAACAATAACCCTCTAATGCTAACCATATCCCTAACACTAACCCGAACCCTAACCCTCTAACCCTCTAGCCATTACCCTAACACTAAACCTAACCCTAATCCTATAACACCCTAACCCTAACCCTATCAATAAGCCTCTAAACCTAACCCTCTAAACCTAACCCTAACGCTAACCAAAACCCTGACCCTAAGATGAAATCTAACCCTCTAAATCTAACCCTAACGCTAACCCCAACGTTCTGAACATAACCATAACCATAACCCTAACCCTCAACAACGAACACTCTAACCCTAAAGCTCACCCTAACCCTAACCCTAATACTAACCTTAACGCTAACAATAACACTAACCATAATCCTAAACCTAGGCCTTACCCTAAACCTAACCTTAACCCTAAACCTAAACCTCTAACCCTAAGCCTAACCCTACCCCTAAGCCTAAACCTTCCCCTAACCCTATCCCTCTAACGCTCTAAACCTAAAACTAACACTAACCCTGACCCTAACCCTAAACCTAACCCTAACCCTAACACTAACCCTAAACCTAACCAATCCCTAACCCTGCAACTAACCCTAACTGTAACCCTAACCTTAAACCCTAACCCTAACCCTAACCCTGAAACTAACCCTAAATCTAAGCCTAAGCCTAACCTTAGCACTAGCCCTAACCATCTATCCCTAACACAACACTAACACTCAAACCCTCATACTAACCCTTACGGTAACACTCTGAAACTAACCTTAACCCTAACCCTAACCCTAACCCTCTAACTCTCTAAACATAACCCTAACACTTACCCCCTAACCTAACCATAAGCCTAAACATAACCCTAAACCCTCCCGTCACTGAAACCTAATCCTAAACCTAAGCGTTACCGTAACTCTTAAACTAACCCTAAACCTAACACTTACTCTATACCTAACACTAACCGTAACCATAAACCTAAGCCTAACCATAACCATAACCCTAACACTCTCACCCTAATTGTAACCCCAAACCTCAACCTAACCCTAACCCTAACCCTAAACTAAACCCTTAACCTAAACCTTACCCTAACCCCAACCCTATCCCTAAACCTATCCTAAACCTAACACTAAATCTAACATTAACTGTAACTCTAACTCTAAACCTAACCCTAACACCTAACACTAACACTAGCCCTAACACTAACCCTAACCCTAAAGCCTAACACAAACCTTAAACCTAACCCTAACAGTAACGGTAATTCTAACTCTAACCCTAACCTTATCCATAACCATAACCCTAACACTAACCATTCAATCGTCTAACACTAGCCCTAAACCTAACACTTACCCTAACCCGAACCCTAACCCTAACCCTCTAACCATAAGTCTAACCATAATCCTCTAACGTGAACCCTAACCCTAACCACAATCCTAACAATAACCCTCTAACGATAACCATATCCCTAACACTAACCCGAACCCTATCCCTCTAACCCTCTAACCCTATCCCTAACCATAAATCTAACCCTAACCCTAAATCTAACACTCTAAACCTAACACTATCAATAAGCCTGTAAACCTACCCCTCTATCCCTAACCATAGCCCTAACCCTAAAACTAACACTAAACCTAACCTCTAACCCTAACACTAAGCCTGACACTAAGACCAACCCTAACCCTCTAATCCTAACCCTAACGCTAACCCCAACCCTCTAAACCTAACCATAACCATAACTCTAATCCTAAACATCCAACATTCTAACCCTAAACCTAACACTAACACTAACACTAATGCTAATACTAACCATAATGCTCACCCTAACACTAACCCTAATCCTAAACCTATGCCTTACCATAACCTAACATTAACACTAAGCCTAACTCTCTAACCCTAAGCCGAACCCTATCCCGAACACTAAACCTCTAGTGCTCTAACCCTAACATAAACACTAACCCTAAACCCGAACCCTAAAACTAAACCTAACACTAACACTAAACCTAACCCTAATTCTAACACTAAAAGAAACTCTAATCCTAACCCAAACCCTAAAACTACCCCTAAACCCTAACACTAACCTTAACCCTAAAACTAACTCTAACCCTTCCCCTAACCCTATCCCTCTGAAGTTCTAAACCTAAAACTAACACTAACCCTAACACTAACCCTAACCCTAACACTTACTCTTACACTAACCCTAACTCTATCTCTAACCCTAACACTAACCCTAACAATAACCCTAATATTAAACCTAAACCTAACCCTAACACTAACCGTAACACTAACCCTAACCCTCTAACTCTAAGTCTAACCCTATCACAAACACTCTAACCCTAATACTAACACTAACACTAAACCTAAACCTAAACTTAACCCTAACTCTAACACTAACACTAACACTAACCCTAACACTAAAACTAACCCTAACACTAACCCAAACCCTAACCCTAAACCCTAACCCTAATGCTAAAACTAACCCTAAACCTAACCCTAACCCTAACCCTAGCCCTAGCCCTAACCCTCTAACACTAACAATAACACTAACCTTCAAACCCTAAATTTAACACAAACCGTAACCCTCTAAACCTGACCTTAATACCCACCCTAACCCTAACCCTCTAACTCTCTAAAGATCACCCGAACACTTACCCACTAATCCTTACCCTAAGCCTAACCATAACCCGAAACCCTACCGTCACTGAAACCTAATCCTAACCCTAAATGTTACCCTAACCCTTAAACTAACCCTAAACCTAACACTTACTCTAAACCTAACACTAACCGTAACACTAACACTAACCCTAACCATAAACCGAACCCTAACCATAACCCTAACCCTAACACTCTCACCCTAATTGTAACCCCAAACCTTAACCTAACACTCACCCTAACCCTAAATTTAACCCTTAACCTAAACCTTACTCTAACCCCAACCCTATCCCTAAACCTAACCTAAACCTAACACTAAATCTAACATTAACTGTAACTCTAACCCTAACCCTAACCCTAACACCTAACACTGACACTAGCCCTAACACTAACCCTAACCCTAAACCCTAACACAAACCTTAACCCTAACCCTAACAGTAACGGTAATTCTAACTCTAACCCTAACCCTATCCAGAACCATAACCTTAACACTAACCATCCAATCGTCTAACACTAGCCCTAACCCAAAAACTTACCCTAAACCGAAACCTAACCCTAACCCTCTAAACATAAGTCTAACCGTAATCCTCTAACGAGAACCCTAATCCTAACAATAAGCCTCTAATGCTAACCATATCACTAACACTAACCCGAATCCTAATCCTCTAACCCTCTAACCCTAACCCTAACCCTAAATCTAACCCTAACCCTAAATCTAACACTCTAAACCTAACACTATCAATAAGCCTCTAAACCTATCCCTCTATCCCAAACCATAGCCTTAACCCTAACACTAACACTAAACCTAACCTCTAACCCTAACACTAACCCTGACCCTAAGACTAACCCTAACCCTCTAAACCTAACCCTAACGCTGACCCCAACCCTCTAAACCTAACCATTACCATAACCCTAATCCCAAACATCCAACATTCTAACCCTAAACCTAACACTAACACTAATCATAATACTAACCATTATGCTCACCCTAACACTAACCCTAATCCTAAACCTATGCCTTACCATAACCTAAAATTAACACTAACCCTAACCCTCTAACCCTAAGCCTAACCCTATCCCGGACACTAAACCTCTAATGCTCTAACCCTAACCCTAAACATAGCCCAAGTCCTAATCCTCTAACACTAAAATTAATACTAACCCTCAAACCCTAACACTAACCCTAACAGTAACCGTCTAACCCTAACCTTAACCCCAACCCTATCCCTATCTCTCTAACTCTCTAAACATAAACCTAACACTTACCCTCTATTCCTACCCCTAAGCCTAACCATATCCCTGAACCAAACCTCAGTCAAACCAAATCTTAACCCTAACCATTAGCCTAACCTTAACACTATCCCTAACCCTAACACATACTCTAACCCTAACCATAAACCTAACACTAACACTAACACTAACCATAAGCCTAACCCTAACCGTAACCCTAACCCTCAAACTAACACTAACTAAACCTAAACATAACCATAACCCTCACCCTAACCATCCAACCCTCTAAACCTACACCTAACCCTAACCTTAACCCTAATACTAACCTTAACGCTAACCCTAACACTAACCATAATCCTAAACCTAAGTCTTACCCTAAACCTAACATTAACCCTCACCCTAACCCTCTAAACTTAACGCTAATCCTAACCCTAACCCTAACCCTAACCCTAACCCTAACCCTAAGCCTAACGCTAACCCTAAACCTAACCCCAAACCTAATAATTACCCTAACCCGAACACTAACCCTAACCCTCTAACCATACTTCTAATGATAATCCTCTAACGTGAACTCTAACTCTAACCCTAACACTTACTCTAACACTAACCCTAACTCTAACACTAACACTAACCCTAAACATAAACCTTACCCTAATCATAACCCAACCCTAACACTCTATCCCTAAACGTAACCCCGAACCTAACGCTAAGTCTCACCCTAACCTTAAAACTGACCATTAACCTAAACCTTACCCATACTCCAACCCTAACCCTAAACCTAACCTAAACCTAAAACTAAATCTAACCCTAACTGTAACTCTAACCCTAACCCTAACCCTAACCCTAACACCTAACACTAACCATAGCCCTAACTCTGACCCTAACACTAAACCCTAAAACAAACATTAAACCTAACCCTAAGAGTAACAGTAACTCTAAATCTAAACCTAAACATATCCATAAAAATAAACCTAACAATAACCATCCAATTGTCTAACCCTAGCCCTGAGCCTAACACTTACCGTAACCCAAACCCTAACCCTAACCCTTTAACGAAATGTCTAACCATAATCCTCTAACGTGAAACCTAACCCTAAACCTAATCCTAACAATAACACTCTAATGCTAACCATATCCCTAACACTAACCAGACCCTAACCCTCTAACCCTCTAACCATAACCCTAACCCTAAACCTAACATTATCCATAAAAATAACGCTCTAAACCTAACCCTATACCTAAGCCTCTAACCCTAACCCTAACCCAAACCCTAAACCTAACCTCTACCCCTCTAACCCTAACCATAACCCTCACACTAACACTAAAACTAAACCTAAACTCTGAGCCTAACGCTAACCCTGACCCTAAGTCCAACAATAAACCCTCTAAAGCTAACCCTAACGCAAAGCCCAACCCTCTAAACCTAACCATAAACATAAACATAAACATAAACTTCCAACCCTCTAACCCTCAACCTAACCCTAACACTAACACTAATACTAACCATAAAGCCAACCCTAACACTAACCCTAATCTGAAATTTAAGCCTTACGTAAAACTAACACTAACCCTAACCCTAACCCTCTAACACTAAGCCTAACTCTACCCGAAACCCTATACTTCTAACGCTCTAACACTAACCCTAACACTAACCCTAACCTAACCATAACCATAACCCTATCCCTAACACTAACCATAAACCTAACCCTAACCCTAAAACTAACCCTTACACTCACCCTAACCCTAACCCTAACACTAACACTAACACTAACACTAATCCTAATCATAAAACTAACCCTAACCCTAACCAGAACCCTAAACCCTAAAACTAACCTTAACCCTAAAACTAACCCTAACTCTAACCCTAAACCTAACCCTATCCCTAGCCCTAACCCTCTATCCCTAACACTAATACTAACCCTCAAACACTAACACTAACCCTAACCGTAACCCTCTAACCCTAACCTTAACCCTAACCCTAACCCTCTAACTCTCTAACCATAACCCTAACACTTAAATTCTTATTCTAACCCTAAGCCTAACCATAACCCTAAACCCAAACGTCACCCAAACCTAATCCTAACCCAAAACTTGACCCTAACCCTAACCCTAACCCTAACCCTAAACCTAACCCTAAACCTAACCCAAACCCTAACACTAACCATAACACTCTAACTCTAAGCCTAACCCTATCCCAAACACTCTAACCCTAACCCTAACCGTAACCCTAACCCTAACACTAACCCTAACACTAAACCTAACCCTAAACCTAAATCTAACAGTAACCCTATTACTAACCCTAACTCTCTAACTCTAAGACTAAAACTATCCCTAACACTAACGCTCTAATGCTCTAACCCTAACACTAACACTAACCCTAACCCTAACCCTAAACCTAACCCTACCCCTAACAATAACCCTAACTCTAAACCTTAACCTAACCCGAACCCTAACGATAACCCTCTAGCCATAATTCTAACCATAATCCTCTAACGTGAACCCTATCCGTAAATATGATTCTAACAATAAGCCTCTAATGCTAACCATATCCCTAACACTAACCCGAACCCTAAACCTCTAACCCTCTAACCGTAACCATAACTCTAAACCTAACCTTAGTCCTATAACACCCTAACCCTAACCCTATCAATAGGCCTCTAAACCTAACCCTCTAAACCTAACCCCAACACTAACCTGAACCCTGACCCTAAGACGAACCCTAACTCTCTAACCCTAACCCTAACCGTAAACCTAACCCTAACCCTAACCCTCTTACTATCCAAACATAACCCTAACACTTACCCCCTAACCTAACCATAAGCCTAACCATAACCCTATATCCTACCGTCACCCAAACCTAATCCTAACCCTCACCGTTACCCTAAACATAACACTAACCCTAACCCTAACACTTACTTTAACCCTAACCCTAATCCTATTGCTAACCCTAACCCTAACCATAACCCTAACACTAACACTAACCCTAACATTAAACCTAAACTTAACACTAACCCTAACACTAACCCTAACCCTCTAACTCGAAGCCTAACCCTATCCCAAACACTCTAACCCTAATACTAACACTAACACTAACTCTAAACCTAAACTTAACCCTAACTGAAACACTAACACTAACCCTAACCCTAACACTAAAACTTACCCTAACACTAACCCTAAACCTAACCCTAAACCCTAACCCTAACCCTAACCCTAACTCTAGCCCTAGACATAACCCTCTAACCCTAACACTAATACTAACCCTCAAACCTTAATTTAACACAAACCGTAACCCTCTAAACCTGACCTTAATCCCCACCCTAACCCTAAACATCTAAATCTCTAAATATCACTGGAACACTTACCCTCTAATCCTTACCCTAAGCCTAACCATAATCCTAAACCCTACCGTCACTGAAACCTAATCCTAACCCTAAATGTTACCCTAACCCTTAAACTAACCCTAACCCAAACACTTACTCTAAACCTAACACTAACCCTAACACTAACACTAACCCTAACCATAAACCTAACCCTAACAATAACCCTAACCCTAACACTCTCACACTAATTGTAACCCCAAACCTTAGCCTAACCTTCACCCTAACCCTAAATTTAACCCTTAACCTAAAACTTACGTTAACCCCAACCCTATCCCTAAACCTATCTTAAACCTAACATTAAATCTAACATTAACTGAAACTCTAACCCTAACCCTAACCCTAACACCTAACACTAACACTAGCCCTTACCCTAACCCTAAACCCTAACACAAACCTTAACCCTAACCCTAACAGTAACGGTAATTCTAACTCTAACCCTAACCCTATCCAGAACCATAACCCTAACACTAACCATCCAATCATATAACACTAGCCCTAACCCTAACACTTACCCTAACCCGAACCCTAACCCTAACCCTCTAACCATAAGTCTAACCATAATCCTCTAAAGTGAACCCTAACCCTAACCCTAATCCTAACAATAACCCTCTAATGCTAACCATATCCCTAACACTAACCCGAACCCTAACCCTCTAACCCTCTAACCCTAACCCTAACCCTAAATCTAACCCTAACCCTAAATCTAACAATCTAAACCTAACACTATCAATAAGCTTCTAAACCTATCCCTCTATCCCTAACCATAGCCGTAACCCTTACACTAACACTAAACCTAACCTCTAAACCTAACACTAACCCTGACCCTAAGACCAACCCTAACCCTCTAAAACTAACCCTAACGCTAACCCCAACCCTCTAAACATAACCATAACCATTACCCTAAACCTAAACATCCAACATTCTAACCCTGAACCAAACATTAACACTAATCCTAATACTAACCATAATGCTCACCCTAACACTAACCCTAATCCTAAACCTATGCCTTACCATAACCTAACATTAACACTAACCCTAACCCTCTAACCCTAAGCCTAACCCTATGCCGAACACTAAACCTCTAATGCTCTAACCGTAACATAAACACTAACACTAACCCTAAAACTAAACCTAACCCTAACACTAAACCTAACCCTAATTCTAACACTAAAAGAAACTCTAACCCTAAGCCAAACCCTAAAACTACCCCTAAACCCTAACCGTAACCCTAAACCTAAAACTAACTCTAACTCTAACCCTAACTCTAACACTAGCCCTAGCCCTAACCCTCTAACACTAACACTAATACTAACATTCAAACCCTAACATTAACCCTAACATTAACCCTCTAACCCTAACTTAACACCAACTTTATCCCTATCCCTCTAACTCTCTAAACAACCCTAACACTTACCCTCTATTCCTACCCTTAGCCTAACCATATCCCTAAATCCAACCATCAGTCAAACCAAATCCTAACCCTAACCGTTAGCGTAACCCTAACACTATCCCTAACCCTAACACTTACTCTAACCCTAACCCTAAACCTAACACTAACACTAACACTAACCATAAACCTAACCCTAACCGTAACCCTAACCCTCAAACTAACCCTAACTAAACCTAACCATAACCATAACCCTAACCCTAACCATCCAACCCTCTAAACCTACACCTAACCCTAAGCTTAACCCTAATACTAACTGTAACGCTAACCCTAACACTAACCCTAATCCTAAACCTAAGTCTTACCCTAAACCTAACCTTAACCCTAACAATAACCCTCTAACCTTAACGCTAATCCTAACCCTAACCCTAACCCTAAACCTAGGCCTAACGCTAATCCTAAACCTAACCCCAAACCTAATCCTTACACTAACCCGAACATTAACCCTAACCCTCTAACCATAAGTCTAACGATAATCCTCTAACGTGAACTCTAACTCTAACCCTAACACTTACCCTAACACTAATCCAAACTCTAACACTAACACTAACACTAACCATAAACCTAACCCTAACCATAACCCTAACCCTAACACTCTATCCCTAAACGTAACGCCGAACCTAACCCTAAGACTCACCCTAACCTTAAACCTAACACTTAACCTACACCTTACCCATACTCCAACCATAACCCTAAACCTATCCTAACCCTAACACTAAATCTAACCCTAACTGTAACTCTAACCCTAATCCTAACCCTAAACCAAACACCTAAAACTAACCCTAGCCCTAACACTGACCCTAACACTAAACCCTAAAACAAACATTAAACCTAACCCTAACAGTAACAGTAACTCTAAATCTAACCCTAAACATATCCATAAACATAAACCTAACAATAACCATCCAATTGTCTAACCCTAGCCCTAAGCCTAAAACTTACCGTAACCCAAACCCTAACCCTTTAACCAAAAGTCTAACCATAATCCTCTAACGTGAACCCTAACCCTAAACCTAATCCTAACAATAACACTCTAATGCTAACCATATCCCTAACACTAACCAGACCCTAATCCTCTAACACTCTAACCATAACCCTAACCCTAAACCTAACCTTAACCATAAAACTAACACTCTAATCCTAACCCTATACCTAAGCCTCTAACCCTAACCCTAACCCAAACCCTAAACCTAACCTCTACACCTCTAGCCCAACCCAAACCCTCACACTAACACTAAAACTAAACCTAACACCTGAGCCTAACGCTAACCCTTACCCTAAGTCCAACAATAAACCCTCTAAAGCTAACCCTAACGAAAACCCCAACCCTCAAAACCTAACCATAACCATAGCCATAAATTTAAATTTCCTACCCTCTAACCCTAAACCTTACCCTAACCCTAACACTAATACTAACCGTAAAGCTAACCCTAACACTAAGCCTAATCCGAAATCTAAGCCTTACGTAAACCTAACATTAACCCTTACCCTAACCCTCTAACACGAAGCCTAACTCTACCCGAAACCCTATCCCTCTAATGCTCTAACCCTATCGCTAACACTAACACTAACCCTAACCTAAACCTAAACCTAACCCTATCCCTAACACTAACCCTAAACCTAACCCTAACCCTAACCCTATAACTAACCCTTACCCTCACCCTAACCCTAACCCTAACACTAACACTAACACTAACCCTAATCATAAAACTAACCCTAACCCTAATCCGAACCCTAAATCCTAAAGCTAACCTTAACCCTAAAACTAACCCTAACTCTAACCCTATACATAACCCTATCCCTAGCACTAACCCTCTATCCCTAACACTAATACTAACCCTCAAACCCTAACAAAAACTCTAAACATAACCCTCTAACCCTAACATTAACCCTAACCCTAACCCTCTAACTCACTAAACATAACACTAACACTTAAATTCTAATCCTAACCCTAAGCCTAACCATAACCCTAAACCCAAACGTGACGCAAACCTAATCCTAACCCAAAACTTGACCCGACCCGAACCCTAACCCTAACCCTAAACCTAACCCTAAACCTAACCCTAACCCTAACACTAACTCTAACACTCTAACTCTAAGCATAACCCTATCCCAAACACTCTAACCCTAACCTTAACACTAACCCTAACCCTAAACCTAACCCGAACACTTAACCTAAACCTAACCCTAAATCTAACAGTAACCCTATAACTAACCCTTACCCTCACCTTAACCCTAACACTAACACTAACCCTAACCCTAACCCTAAACCTAACCATATCCCTAACACTAACCCTAACTCTAACCCTTACCCTAACTTGAACCCTAACCCTAACACTCTAGCCATAATTCTAACCATAATCCTCTAACGTGAACCCTAACTGTAAACATAATCCTAACAATAACCCTCTAATGCTAACCATATCCCTAACACTAACCCGAACCCTAAACCTCTAACCCTCTAACCGTAACCCTAACATTAAACTTAACCCTAATCCTATAACACCCTAACCCTAACCCTATAAATAAGCCTCTAAACCTAACCCTCTAAACCTATCCCTAATGCTAACCCAAACCCTGACCCTAAGACGAACCCTAACCCTCTCAACCTAACACTAATGCTAACCCCAACCCTCTGAACATAACCATAACCATAACCCTAACCCTCAACGTCCAACCCTCTAACCCTAAATCTCACCCTAACCCTAACTCTAATACTAACCTTAACGCTAACACTAACACTAACCATTATCCTAAACCTAGGCATTACCCTAAACCTAACCTTAACCCTAAACCTAAAACTCTAACCCTAAGCCTAACCCTACCTCTAAGCCTAACCATTCCCCTAACCCTATCCCTCTAACGCTCTAAACCTAAAACTAACACTAACCCTCACCCTAACCCTAAACCTAACGCTAACCCTAACACTAACCCTAAAGCTAACCCTAACCCTAACCCTGAAACTAACCCTAAATCTAAGCCTAAGCCTAAGCCTACCACTAGCCCTAACCCTCTATCCCTAACACTAACACTATCACTCAAACCCTCACACTAACCTTAACGGTAACACTCTGAAACTAAACTTAAGCCTAACGCTAACCCTAACCCTAACCCTCTAACTCTCTAAACATAACCTAACTCTTACCACCTAACCTAACCATAATCCTAACCATAACCCTAAATCCTACCATCACCCAAACCTAATCCTCACCCTAACCGTTACCCTAACCCTAAAACTAACCCTAACCCTAACACTTACTCTAACCCTAACCCTAACACTAACACTAACCCTAACCATAAACCTAAACCTAACCCTAACCCTCTAACTCTCTAAACATAACTTCTAACACCTAACTTCTAAACCTAAACCTAAGCCTAACCATAACCCTTAACCCAACCCTCAACCAAACCTAATCCTAATCCTAAGCTTAATCCTAACCCTAACACTAACCCTAACGCTAACAATTACTCTTACACTAACCCTAACCCTAACCCTAACCATAACACTAACCTTAACCCTAACATTAAACCTAAATGTAACCCTATACCTAACACGAACCCTAACATTAACCCTAACCCTCTAACTCTAAGCCCAACCCTATCCCAAACACTCTAACCCTAATATTAACACTAACACTAACCCTAAACCAAAACTTAACCCTAACTCTAGCACTAACACGAACCCTAACCCTAACACTAAAACTAACCCTAACACTAATCCAAACCCTAACCCTAAACCCTAACCCTAAAACTAACCCTAAAACTAACCCTAAACCTAACCCTAACCCTAACCCTAGCCCTAGCCCTAAAACTCTAACACTAACACTAATACTAACCTCAAACTTTAATTTAACACAAACCGTAACCCTCTAAACCTGACCTTAATACCCACCCTAACCATAATTCTCTAACTCTCTAAATATCACCCGAACACTTACCCTCTAATCCTTACCCTAAGCCTAACCGTAACCCTAAACCCTACCGTCACTGAAACCTAATCCTAACACTAAACGTTACCCTAACCCTTACACTAACCCTAACCGTAACACTTACTCTAAACCTAACACTAACCCTAACACTAACCATAAACCTAACCCAACCATAACCATAACCCTAACCCTAACATTTTCACACTAATTGTAACCCCAAACCTTAACCTCACCCTCACCCTAACCCTAAATTTAACCCTTAACCTAAACCTTACCCTAACCCCAAACCTATCCCTAAACCTAACCTAAACCTAACACTAAATCTAACATTAACTGTAACTCTAAAACTAACCCTAACCCTAACACCCAACACTAACACTAGCCCTAAAACTAACCCTAACCCTAAACCCTAACACAAACCTTAACCCTAACCCTAACAGTAACGGTAATTCTAACTCTAACCCTAACCCTATCCAGAACCATAACCCTAACATTAACCATCCAATCGTCTAACACTAGCCCTAACCCTAACACTTACCCTAACCTGAACCCTTACCCTAACCCTCTAACCATAATCCTTTAAAGTGAACCCTAACCCTAACCCTAATCCTAACAATAACCCTCTAATGCTAACCATATCCATAACACTAACCCAAACCCTAACCCTCTAACCCTATAACCCTAAACCTAACCCTAAATCTAACCCTAACCCTAAATCTAACACTCTAAACCTAACACTATCAATAAGCGTCTAAACCTATCCCTCTATCCCTAACCATAGCCCTAACCTAAAACTAACACTAAACCTAACCTCTAACCCTAACACTAACCCTGACCCTAAGACCAACCCTAACCCTCTAAAGCTAACCCTAACGCTAACCCCAACCCTCTAAACCTAACCATAACCATAGCCCTAATCCTAAACATCCAACATTCTAACCCTAAACCTAACACTAACACTAATTCTAATACTAACCATAATGCTCACCCTAACACTAACCCTAATCCTAAACCTATGCCTTACCGTAACCTAACATTAACACTAACCCTATCCCTCTAACCCTAAGCCTAAACGTATCCCTGACACTAAACCTCTAATGCTCTAACCCTAACATAAACACTAACCCAACCCTAACCCTAAAACTAAACCTAACCCTAACACTAAACCTAACCCTAATTCTAACAATTAAAGAAACCCTATCCCTAACCCAAACGCTAAAACTACCCCTAAACCTAACTGTAACCCTAACCCTAAAACTACCTCTAACTCTTACCCTAACCCTAACCCTAGCCCTAGCCCTAACCCTCTAACACTAACACTAATACTAACGCTCCAACCATAACACTAACCCTAACAGAAACCTTCTAACCCTAACCTTAACCCCATCCATATCCCTATCCGTCTAACTCTCTAAACATAACCCTAAAACTTACCCTCTAATATTACCCATAAGCCTAACCATATCCCTAAACCCAACCATCAGCCAAACTAAATCCTAACCCTAACCGTTACCATAACCTTAACACTATCCCTAACCCTAACACTTACTCTAACCCTAACCCTTAACCTAACACTAACACTAACCCTAACCATAAACCGAACCCTAACTGTAACCCTAACCCTCAAACTAACCCTAACTAAACCTAACATAACCATAACCCTAAACCTAAACATCCAACCCTCTAAACCTACACCTAACGCTAACCTTAACCCTAATACTAACCGTAACGCTAACCCTAACACTAACCCTAACCCTAACCCTAATCCTAACAATAACACTCTAATGCTAACGATATCCCTAACAATAACCCGAACCCTAACCCTCTAACCCTCTAGCCCTAACCCTAACTCTAAACCTAACCCTAACCCTAAAACTAACAATCTAAAACTAACCCTATCCCTAAGCCTCTAAACCTAACTCTCTAACCCTAACCATAACCCTAAACCTAACCCTAACACTAAACCTAACCTCTAACCCTAATGCTAACGCTGACCCAAACACCAACCCTACCCCTCTAAACCTAACCCTAACGCTAACCCCAACCCTCTAAACCTAACCATAACCATAACCCTAACCATAAACATCCAACAGTCTAACCCTAGATCTAACTCTAACACTAACCCTAATACTAACCGTAACGCTACCTCAAACACTAAGCTTAATCCTAAACCTAAGCCTTACCCTAAACCTAACCTTAACCCCAACCCTAACACTAACCCTAAGCCTAAGCCTACACCTAACCCTATCCCTGTAACGCTCTAACTCTAACACTAACACTAACCCTAACCCTAAACCTAAACCTAACCCTAACACTAAACCTATCCCTAACACTAACACTAACCCTAACCCTAACCCTAACCCTAAAACTAACCCTAATCCTAAACCTAACCCTAACCCTAACCCTAACCATAACCCTGAAACTAACCGTAATATGAACCTAACCCTAACCCTAACCATAACCCTAACACTAACCCTAAACCTAACCCTATCCCTAACCCTGCAACTAACCCTAACTCTAACCCTAACCCTAACCCAAACCCTGAAACTAACCCTAAATCTAAGCCTAAGCCTAACCCTAGCACTAGCCCTAACACTAACACTAACACTCAACACCCTCACACTAACCCTAACGGTAACCCTCTGAACCTAACCTTAACACTAACCCTAACACTAAACCTAACCCTAACCCTCTAACTCTCTAAACATAACCTAACACTTACCCTCTAAACCAAACCCTAAGCCTAAACAAAACCCTAAATCCTACCGTCACCCAAACCTAATCCTAACCCTAACCGTTACCCTAACTCTAACACAAACCCTAACCCTAACACTTACTATAACCCTAACACTAACCCTAACCCTAAGACTAACACTAACCATAAACCTAAACCTAACCCTAACCCTAACCCTCTAACTCTCTAAACATAACTTCTAACACTTAACTTCTAATTCTAACTCTAAGCCTAATCATAACCCTAAACAACCCTCACCCAAACCTAATCCTAAACCTAACCTTTACCCTAACCCTAAGACTAACCCTAACCCTAAAACTTACTCTTACCCTAACCCTAACCCTGACACTAACACTAACCCTAACCCTAACACTAAACCTAAACCTAACCCTAAACCTAACACTAAACCTAACATTCTAACCCTAAGCCTAACCCTAAAAGTAACACTCTAACCCTAGCTCTATGCTTAGCCTCTAACCCTAACCCTAACCCGAACCCTAAACTTAAACTCTAACGATCTGACCCTAACCATAACCCTAACCATAACCCTAAACCTAACACTAAACCTAACCTCCAATCCTAACGCTAACTTTAACCCCAAGACCAACCCTAACCCTCTAAACCTAACCCTAAAGCTAACCCCAACCCTCTAATCCTAACCATAACCAAAACCCTAACCCTAAACATCGAACACTCTAACCCTAAACCTAACCCTAACCCTAAACCTAATACTAAAAATGACGCTAACCCAAACACTAACCCTAATCCTAAACCTAAGCCTTACACTAACCCTAACCCTAACCCTAACCCTAACATTAACCCCAACCCTAACCCTAAACCCTGATCCTAATCCTTACCCTAAAACTAACCCTAACTCTAACCCTAACCCTATCCCTAGCCCTAACCCTCTATCCCTAACACTAATACTAACCCACAAACCCTAACACTAACCCTAACTGTAACCCGCTAAACCTAACCTTATCCCTAACACTAACCCTATCCCTCTAACTCTCTAAACATAACCCTAACACTTACCCTCTAATCCTAACCCTAAGCTTAACGATAGTCCTGAACTCAACCGTCAGCCAAACCAAATCCTAAGCCTAAACTTTACCCTAACCCTAACACTAACCATAAACATAACACTTACTCTTACCCTAACACTAACCCTAACACTAACTCTAACACTATACCTAACCCTAACCCTAAACCTAACCCTAACCATAACACTAATCCTAACCCTCTAGCCATAAGCCTAACCCTACCCCTAACCCTAACCTTCTAAAGCTCTAAACCTAACGCTAACACTAAACCTAACCTTAACCCTAAACCTAACCCAAACCCTAACACTAACCCTAACCCTAAAACCTATTCCTAACCCTAACCCTAAAACAAACCCTAACTCTAACCCTAACCCTAACCATATCCCTAGCCCTAACCCTATGTCCCTACCACTAATACTAACCCTCAAATCCTAACACTAACCCTAACCATAAGAATCTAACCCTAACCTTAACCCTAACCCTAATCCTAACCCTCTAGCTCTCTAAACATAACCCTAACACTTACCTTCTAATCCTAAACCTAAGCCTAACCATAACCCTAAACCCAACAATCACCCAACACTAAACCTATCCCTAACCATTATCCTAACCCTAACACTAACCCTAACCCTAACACTTACTCTTACCCTAACCCTAACCCTAACCCTAACCCTAACCCTACACTAACCCTAACTCTCTAACCCTAAGCCTAACCCTATCCCTCACACTAACTCTCTAATGCTCGCACCCTAACACTAACACTAACCGTAACCATAACCCTAAACCTAACCCTAACCCTAACACTAAGCCTAACTCTAACTCTTACACTAACCGAACCCTAACCCTAACCCTCTAACCATAAGTCTAACCATAATCCTCTAACATGAACCCTAACCCTAACCCTAATCCTAACAATAACTCTCTAACGCTAACCATATCCTTAACACTAACCCGAACCCTAACTCTCTAATCCTCTAACCCTAACCCTAACCCTAAATCTAACCCTAACCCTAAATCTAACACTCTAAACCTAACACTATCAATAAGCCTCTAAACCTATCCATCTATCCCTAACCATAGCCCTAACCCTAACACTAACACTAAACCTAACCTCTAACCCTAACACTAACCCTGACCCAAGACCAACACTAACCCTCTAAACCTAACCCTAACTCTAACCCCAGCCCTCTAAACCTAACCATAACCATAACCCTAATTCTAAACATCCAACCCTCTAACCCTAAACCTAACCCTAACCCTAACCCTAATACTAACCATAACGCTAACACTAACACTAACCCTAAATCGAAACTTAAGCCTTAGACTAAACCTAACCTTAACCCTAACCCTAACCGTCTAACGCTAAACCTAACCCTAACCCTAAACCTATCCCTCTAATGCTCTAACCATAACCCTAACCCTAACTCCAACCCTAACTGTAAACCCTAATCCTAACCCTAACCCTAAAACTAACCCTAACTCTAACCCTAACACTAACCCTATCCCTAGCCCTAACCCTCTATACCTAACATTAATACTAACCCAGAAACCCTAACACTAACCCTAATCGTAACCCTCTAAACCTAACCTTATCCCTAACCCTAACCATAACCCTAACCCTCTAACTCTCTAAACATAACCCTAACACTTACCTTCTCATCCTAACCCTAAGCCTAACGATATCCCTGAACTCAACCATCACCCAAACCAAATCCTAAGCCTAAACTTTACCGTAACCCTAACACTAACCATAACCATAACACTTACTCTTACCCTAACACTAACCCAAAACCTAACCCTAACACTAAAGCTAACCCTAAACCTAAACCTAACAATAACCCTACACTAACCCTAACCCTCTACCCCTAAGACTAACCCTATCCCTAACACTAACTCTCTAACGCTCTAACCCTAACACTAACACTAACCCTAACCCTAACCCTAAACCTAACCCTAACTCTAACCCTTACACTAACACGAACCATAACCCTACCCCTCTAGCCATAAGTCTAACCACAATCCTCTAACGTGAACTCTAACCCTAAACCTAATCCTAACAACAACCCTCTAATGCTAACCATATCCCTAACACTCACATGAACCCTAACCCTCTAACCCTCTAACCGTAACCCTAACACTAAACCTAACCCTAACCATAAATCTAATACGCAACTCTAACCCTATCAATAAGCCTCTAAACCTAACCCTCTAACACTAACCCTAACCCTATCCCTGACCCTAAGACCAACACTAACCCTCTAAACCTAACCCTAACGCTAAACCCAACCCTGTGAACCTAACCATAACCATAACCCTAACCCTCAACATCCAACCCTCTAAACCTGAAGCTCACCGTAACCATAACCCTAATACTAACCTTAACACTAACACTAACACTAAACATAATCCTAAACCTAGGACTTGACATAAATCTAACCTTAAACCTAAACCTAACACTCTAACCCTAAGCCTAATCCGACCCCTAACTCTATACCTCTAACACTCTAACCCTAAAACTAACACTAACCTTAACCCTAAACTTAACAGTAAACCTAAGCCTAACCCTAACACTAACCCAAACCTAACCCTAACACTAACCTTGCAACTAACCCTAACTCTAACCCTAACCCTAACCTTAAACCCTAACCCTAACCCTAAACCTGAAACTAACTCTAAATCTAACCCTAAGCCTAACCCTAGCACTAGCCCTAACCCTCTATCCCAAACACTAACAGTAACCATGAAATCCTAACACTAACCCTAACCCTAACACTTAACCTAACCCTAACCTTAACACTAACACTAACACTAACACTAACACTAACACTAACACTAACCGTAACCATAAACCTAACCCTAACCCTAACCCTAACACTAACCCTAACTCTAACACTTAATCTAACCCTAACACTAACCCTGACACTAAAACAAACCCAAACCATAAACCTACCCCTAACCCTAACCCTCTAACTCTCTAAACATAACCCTAACACTTACCTTCTAATACTAACCCTAAGCCTAACGATAACCCGAAACCCAACCGTCACCCAAACCTAATCCTAACCCTAACCTTTACCATAACCCTAACCCTAACACTAACCCTAACCCTAACACTTATTCTTACCCTAAACCTAACCCTAACACTAACCCTAACCCTAAACCAATACCTAACCCTACCACTAACCTTAACACAATAACCCAAAGCCTAACCCTAACCCTAACCCTAACCCTAACCCTAACACTAACCCTAACCCTAACACTTATTCTTACCCTAAACCTAACCCTAACCCTAACCCTAACCCTAAACCAATACCTAACCCTACCACTAACCATAACACAATAACCCAAAGCCTAACACTATCCCTAACCCTAACCCTCTAATGCTGTAACCCTAACCCTAACACTAACACTAACCCAGCCCTAAACCTAACCCTAACCCAAACACTAACCCTAACCCCAACCCTAAAACTATCCCTAACACTAACCCTAACCCTAACCCTAAAGCCTAACCATAACCCTAACCCTAAAACTAACCCTAACTCTAACCCTAACCCTAACCCTAACCCGAGCCGTAACCCTCCAACTCTAACACTAATACTAACAATCAAAGCCTAACACTAACCCTAACTGTAACCCTCTAACCCTAACATGAACCGCCACCCTAACCCTAACCCTGTAACTCTCTAAATATAACACTTACCCTCTAATCCTTACCCTAAGGCTAACCATAACACTAAACCCCAACCATCAGACAAACCTAATCCTAACCCTAACCGTTACCCTAACCCTAAAACTATCCCTAACCCTAACACTTACTCTAACCCTAACCCTAACCCTAACACTAACACTAACACTAACCATGAACCTTACCCTAACCATAACCCTAACCATAACACTCTCACCCTAAATTTAACTCCAAACCTAATCCCAACCCTCACTCTAACTCTAAACTTAACACTTAAACTAAACCTTAGACTTACCTCAACCCTAACCCTAAACGTAACCTAACCCGAACACAAAATCTAAACCTAACTGTAACTCTAAGCCTAACACTAATCCTAACACCTAACACTAACACTAGCCCGAACACTAACCCTAACCCTAAACCCTAACACCAACCTTAACGCTAACCCTAACAGTAACAGTAACTCGAAATCTAAACCTAACCCTATCCATAACCATAACCCTAACACTAACCATCCAATCGTCTAAAGCTAGCCCCAAGCCTTTCTCTTACCCTAACCACAACCCTAACCCTAACCCTCTAACCATAAGAATAACCATAATCCTCTAACGTGAACCATAGCCCTAAACCTAATCCTAACAATAACCCTCTAATGCTAACCATATCCCCAACACTACCCAAACCCTAACCCTCAAAACCTCTAACCCTAAACTAACCCTAACTCTAACCCTAACCCTAAATCGAACACTCTAACCCTAACCCTGTCAATAATCCTCTAAACCTAACCCTCTAACCTTAAGCCTAACACCACCCCTAAACGTATCCCTCTAACGCTCTAACCCTAACACTAACGCTAACCCTAAACTTAACCCTAACCGTAAAGGTAACCCTAACACTAACCCTAACCATAACCCTAACCCTAAACCCTAAACCTAAACCTAACCCTAACTCTAAACTTAACCCTAACACTTCCTCTAACACTAACACTAACTCTAACACTAACACTAACCGTAACCATAAACCTAACCCTAACAATAACCCTAACCATAACCCTAACCCTAACACTCTCTCCCTAAACGTAACCGAAAACCAAACCCTAAGTCTCACCCTAACCATAAACCTAACCCTTAACCTGAACCTTACCCATACTCCAACACAAACCCTAAACTTAACCTAACCCTAACACTAAATCTAACCCTAACTTTAAATCTAACCCTAATCCTAACCCTAACCCTAAACCCTATTCCTAACCCTAACCTTAAAACAAACCCTAACTCTAACCCTAGCCCTAACCATATCCCTAGCCCTAACCCTCTATCCCTAACACTAATACTAACCCTCAAAGTCTAACACTAACCATAACCGTAAGACTCTAACCCAAACATTAACCCTAACCCTAATCCTAACCCTCTAACTCTCTAAACATAACCCTAACACTTACCTTCTAATCCTAACCCTAAGTCTAACCATAACCCTAAACCCAACCGTCACCCAAACCTAAACCTAACCCTAACATTTATCCTAACTCTAACACTAACCCTAATCCTAATACTTACTCTTACCCTAAACCTGAACCTAACCCTAACCCTAAGCCTAACTCTAACACTAAACCTAACCCTAAACCTAAAACTAAAAATAACCCTGCACTAACCCTAACCCTCTAACCCTAAGCCTAACCCTATCCCTAACACTCTCTAATGCTCTAACCCTAACACTAACATTAAACCTAACCATAACCCTAAACCTAATCCTAACCCTAACACTAACCCTAACTCTATCCTTACACTAACACGAACACTAACCCTAACCCTCTAGCTATAAGTCTAACCATAATCCTCTAACGTGAACCCTAACCCCACACCTAATCCTAACCATAAACCTCTAATGCTAACCATATCCCTAACACTAACCTGAACCCTAACCCTCTAAACCTCTAACCCTAACCTAACCCTAAATGTAACCCTAACCCTAAATCTAACACTCTAACCCTAACTCTATCAATAAGACTCTAAACCTAACCCTCTAACCCTAAGCCTAACCCTAGCCCTAACCGTATCCCTCTAACGCTCTAACCCTAACACTAACACTAACCCTAAACCTAACCCTAAACCTAACCCTAACCCTAACACTAACCCTAACCCTAACCCTGAAACTAGCCCTTACCCTAACCCCAACCCTAAACCCTAAACCTAAACCTAAGCCTAACCCTAAAACTAAACCAAACTCTATCCCTAACCCTAAGCCTATCCCTAGCCCTAAACCTCTATCCCTAACACTAATACTAACCCTAAAACCCTAACACTAAACCTAACACTAACCCTAACCCTAAACCTAAAACGAACCCTAACCCTAACACTAACCATAACCCTCTAACGCTAAGCCTTACCCTATCCCTAACCCTAACCATCTAAAGCTCTAACCCTAAAACTAACACTAACCCTAACCCTAATCCTAAAACTAACCCTAACACTAACCCTAACCCTAACCCTAAACCCTAACCCTAAACCTAAAACTAAACCTAACTCTAACTGTAACACTAAAACTATCCCTAGCCCTAATCCTCTAACCCTAACACTAATCCTAATCCTCAAATCGTAACACTAACCCTAACCGTAACCCTCTAACCCTAACATTAACCCCCACCCTAACCTTAACCCTCTAACTCTCTAAACATTACCCTAACACTTACCCTCTAATACTTACACTAAGCCTAAACATAACCCTAAACCCAACCGTCACCCAAACCTAATCCTTACCCTAACCATTACTCTAAACCTAACACTAACCCTAACCCTAACACTTACTCTAACCCTAACCCTAACCCTAACCCTAACTGTTATGGTTCGATAACTAGTGGTCAAATTAACGCCAGCTGGATTACATCAGCATGCATTGAGCGAAGATGCTCCACCTGAGGAGGGCTGGCAGGATAAATAGGTGGAGAGGGGAGCTGTTGGAGAGGGATTGAGGCGTTATGGAGTCATTGTTGGTTCTCCTACAAGTTGCTGTCTGAGCTGTGGGTTCTGGAGAAGCTTTGGTCTTCACATTGAGCATTGCTTCCTGGCTCCAGAGGGGAAGACATGTGCTGCCTGGTCTCCAGGATGAACTCGTCACACTGCTTCCTGGCAAGTACCCGACTGTGTTAGTCGTCGGAGGAGCTCGGGGCCTCCGTGTCACTGAGGACAGCTGTGGTTCCTATCAGGACAGGCTCGCTCTTTGTTGAGAGTGTGACTTCTCAGCTCCAGTGTAGAACCTCATCCCACTAGCACAGCTTCTACATCCTGCTGGCATAAACTTTCTGGCTTCCAGTGCTGACCCTTGGGTCTTCCCGGCACGAATCCATAAAAAAGACTGGCGTGAGTCCTTGTGGGCCCTGGACTTGCAGTTGGACTCGTGGAGGCGTTGTCAAGAGCTCTGTGTTTTTATCTGCACTCATGTGGGACATTGCCGTGGGGTTTAGGCTCTTGACTAAATAATCTATGTCGTTGGTGTTGCGGATGGATTTCTTGCATTCTCCTGTGTTAACTTCCGGTGACAATTATAAAAATAGTATTATAAACTCCACGCCCTGATCTGAATTTTTCTCTGTGTACAACCCCTGACTACAACACTAACCCTAACCCTAACCTTAACTCTCACCCTAAACCTAAACCTATCCCTTAACTTAAACCTTACCTTTATTCCAACCGTAACACTAAACCTAACCTAAACCGAACACTAAATCTAACACTAACTGTAACTCTAACACTAAACTAACCCTAAAACTTAACACTAACCCTAGCCCTAACACTAACCCTAACCCTAAACCCTAACAAAAACCTTAACCCTAACCCTAACAGTAACAGTAACTCTAACTGTAAACCTAACCCTATGCATAAACATAACCCTAACACTAACCATCCAGTCGTCTAACCCTAGCCCTAACCCTAATCTTTACCCTAACCCGAACTCTAACATTAACCCTCTAACCATAAGTCTAACCATAATCCTCTAACGTGTACTCTAACCCTAACCCTAATCCTAACAATAACCCTCTAAAGCGAACCATATCCCTAACACTACCCGAACCCTAACCCTCAAAACCTCTAACACAAACATAACCCTAAATCTAACCCTAACCCTAAATCGAACACTCTAACCTTAACCCTATCAATAAGCCTCTAAACCTAACCCACTAAAACTAAGCCTAACCCTACCCCTAACCGTATCCCTCTAACGCTCTAACCCTAACATTAACACTAACACTAAACCTAACCATAAACATAACCCTAAACCTAACACTAAACATAACCCTAACCTTAAACCTAAAACTAGCACTTACACTAACCCTAACACTAAAACCTTAACCTAAACCTAACCCTAACTCTAACCCTAACCCTAACACTTACTCTAACACTAACCCTAACTCAAACGCTATCACTAACCCTAACCATAAACCTAACCCTAACCATAACTCTAACCCTAACACTCTCTCCCTAAACGTAACCGCAAACCTAACCCTAAGACTCACCCTAACCCTAAACCTAACTCTTAACCTAATCCTTACCAATACTCCAACCCTAACCCTAAACTTAACCTAACCCTAACACTAAATCTAACACTAACATTAACTCTAACCCTAACCCTAAACCTAACCCTAAACCTAAACCCTATTCCTAACCCTAACCCTAAAACAAACCCTAACTCTAACCCTAACCCTAACCATATCCCTAGCCCTAACCCTCTATCCCTAACACTAATACTAACCCTCAATCTCTAACACTAACCCTAACCGTAAGATTCTAACCCAAATATTAACCCTAACCCTAATCCTAACCCTCTAACTCTCTAAACATAACCCTAACACTTACCTTCTAATCCTAACCCTAAGTCTAACCATAACCCTAAACCCAAACGTCACCCAAACCTAAACCTAACCCTAACATTTATCCTAACACTAACCCTAACACTAACCCTAACACTTACTCATACCCTAAACCTAAACCTAACACTAACCCTAAGCCTAACCCTAACACTAAACCTAACCCTAAACCTAATACTAACAATAACCCTACACTAACCCTAACCCTCTAACCCTAAGCCTAACCCAATCCCTAACACTAACTCTCTAACGCTCTAACCCTAACACTAACACTAAACCTAACCCTAACCCTAAACCTAACCCTAACCCTAACACTAACCCTAACTCTATCCTTACACTAACACGAACCGTAACCCTAACCCTCTAGCCATAAGTCTAACCATAATCCTCTAACATGAATCGTAACCATAAACCTAATCCAAACCATAAACCTCTAATGCTAACCATATCACTAACACTAACCCGAACCCTAACCCTCTAACCTTCTAACCCTAACCTAACCCTAAACCTAACCCTAACCCTAAATCTAAAACTCTAACCCTAACCCTATCAATAAGCCTCTAAACCTAACCCTCTAACCCTAACCCTAACCCTAACCGTATCCCTCTAATGCTCTAACCCTAACACTAACACTAACCCTAAACCTAACCCTAAACCTAACCCTAACCCTAACCCTAACGCTAAAACTAGCCCTTACCCTAACCCTAACCCTAAACCCTAAACCTAAACCTAACCCTAACCCTAAAACTAAACCAAACTCTATCCCTAACCCTAAGCCTATCCCTAGCTCTAAACCTCTATCACTAACACCAATGCTAACCCTAAAACCTTAACACTAAACCTAACACTAACCCTAACCCTAAACCTAAACCAAACCATAATCCTAACACTAACCATAACCCTCTAACGCTAAGCCTTACCCTATCCCTAACCCTAACCCTCTAACGCTCTAACCCTAAAACTAACACTAACCCTAAACCTAATCATAAAACTAACCCTAACTCTAACCCTAACCCTAACCCTAACCCTAACCCTAAAACTAACCCTAACTCTAACCCTAACACTAACACTATCCCTAGCCCTAACCCTCTAACCCTAACACTAATACTAATCCTCAAACCCTAACACTAACCGTAACCGTAACCCTAAGCCTTACCCTAAACCGAACCTTAACCCTAAACCTAACCCTCTAACCTAAGCCTAACCCTACCCCTAACCCTATCCCTGTAACGCTCTAACCTTAACATTAACACTAACACTAACCCTAACCCTAACCCTAAACCTAACCCTAATCCTAACACTAAACCTAAACCTAACACTAACCCTAACCCTAACCCTAACCCTAACCCTAAAACTAACCCTAATCCTAAACCTAACCCTAACCCTAACCCTAACCCTAACCCTGAAACTAACTGTAATCTAAACCTAAGACTAACACTATCCCTAGCCCTAACCCTCTACCACTAATACGAACCCTCAAACCCTAACACTAACCCTAACCGTAACCCTAGAAAACTAACCTTAACCCTAACCCTAACCATAACCCTCTAACTCTCTAAACAAAACCCTAACACTTACCCTCTAAACTTAACCCTATGCTAAATCATAACCTAAAACTCTACCGTCACCCAAACCTAATCCTAACCCTAACCGTTAACCTAACCCTATCACTAACCCTAACCCTAACCTAAAACTAACCCTAACACTAACAGTAACCCTAACACTCTAAACCTAAGCCTAACCCTAGCCCTAACCCTAACCCTCGAACGCTCTAACCCTAAAACTAACACTAACCCAAACCATAACCCTAACACTAACCCTAACCCTAACCCTAACCCTAACCCTAAAACTAACCCTAACCCTAACCCTAACCCTCACCCTAAATCTAAACCCTAACCCTAACCCTAAATTTAACCCTAAATCTAACCCTAACCCTAACACTATCCCTAGCCCTATCCCTGTAAACCTAACACTAATACTAACCCTGAAACCCTAACATTAACACTAACCGTAACGCTCTAACCAAAACCTAAACCCACACCCTAACCATAACCCTCTAACTCTCTAAACATAACCCTAAAACTTACCCTCTAATCCTTACCCTAAGACTAACCAAAACCCTAAACCCAACCGTCACCCAAACCTAATCATAACCCTAACAGTTACACTAAACCTAACACTAACCCTAACCCTAACACTTACTCTAACCCTAAGCTAACGCTAAAACTAACACTAACCCTAACCATAAACCTAACCCTAACCACAACCCTAACCATAAAACTCTCACCCTAAACGTAACCCCAAACCTAACCCTAAGTCTCAATATAACCCTAAACCTAACCCTTAACCTAAATCTTAGCCTTACTCCAACGCTAACCCAAAACCTAAACTCACCCTAACACTAAATCTAACCCTAACTGTAACTCTAACACTAACCCTATCCCTAACACCTAACGCTAACCCTAGCCCTAACACTAACGCTAATCCTAAATCCTAACACAAAAGTTAACCCTAACCCGAACAGTAACAGTAAATCTAACTCTAACCCTAACAATATCCATAAACATAACCCTAACATTAACCATTCAATCATCTAAACCTAGCACTAATCCTTACCCTAACCCAAACCCAAACCCTAACCCTCTATCCATAATTCGAACCCTAATCCCCTAACGTGAAACCTAACCATAACACTAATCCTAACAATAACCCTCTAATGCTAAAAATATCACTTACACTAACCCAAAACCTAACCCTCTAAAACTAAGCCTAACCCTACCCCTAACACTAACCCTCTAACGCTCTAACCCTAACACTAACAATAACCCTAACCCTAACCATAAACCTAACCCTAACCCTAACACTAACACTAAGTACAACCCTAAACCTAAACCTCTAACCCTCTAACCTAAACCATAACGCTAACACTAACCCTAACACTAAAACTAACCTCAAACCCTAACGCTAACCCTGACCCTAAGACCAACCCTAACCCTCTAAACCTAACCCTAATGCTAACCCCAACCCTCTAAACCTAACCATAACCATAATACTAATCCTAAACATCCAACATTCTAACCCTAAACCTAACACTAACACTAATCCTAATACTAACCATAATGCTCACCCTAACACTAACCCTAATTCTAAACCTATACCTTATCATAATCTAACATTAACACTAACCCTAACCCTCTAACCCTAAGCCTAACCCTATCCCGGACACTAAACCTCTAATGCTCTAACCCTAACCCTAACCATAGCCCAAGGCCTAGTCCTCTAACACTAAAATTAATACTAACCCTCAAACCCTAACACTAACCCTAACAGTAACCGTCTAACCATAACCTTAACCCCAACCCTATCCCTATCTCTCTAACTCTCTAAACATAAACCTAACACTTACCCTCTATTCCTACCCCTAAGCCTAACCATATCCCTAAACATAACCTTAACCCTAAAACTAACCCTAACTCTAACCCTAAACCTAACCCTATCCCTATCCCTAACCCTCTATCTCTAACACTAACACTAACCCTCAAACCCTAACACTAACCCTAACCATAACCCTCTAACCCTAACCTTAACCCTAACCCTAACCCTCTAACTCTCTAAACATAACCCTAACACTTAAATTCTAATCCTAACCCTAAGCATAACCATAACCCGAAACCCAAACGTCACGCAAACCTAATCCTAACCCAAAACTTGACCCTAACCCTAAACCTAATCCTAAACCTAACCCTAAACCTAACCCTAATCCTAACACTAACCCTAACACTCTAACTCTACGCCTAACCCTATCCCAAACACTCTAACCCTAACCCTAAACCTAACCCTAACCCTAACCCTAACCCTAACCCTAACACTAAACCTAACCCTAACCCTAAAACTAACAGTAACCCTATCACTAACCCTAACTCTCTAACCCTAAGACTAACCCTATCCCTAACACTAACCCTCTAACGCTCTAACCCTAACACTAACACTAACCCTAACCCTAACCCTAAACCTAAGCCTATTCCTAACACTAACCATAACTCTAACCCTTACCCTAACACAAACCCTAACCCTAACTCTCTAGCCATAATTCTAACCATAATCCTCTAACGTGAACCCTAACCGTAAACATAATCCTAACAATAACCCTCTAATGCTAACCATATCCCTAACACTAACCCGAACCCTAAACCTCTAACCCTCAAACCGTAACCCTAACACTAAACCTAACCCTAATCCTATAACACCTTAAACCTAACCCTATCAATAAGCCTCTAAACCTAATCCTCTAAACCTTACCCTAACGCTAACCCTAACCCTGACCCCAAGAATAACCCTAATCCTCTAAACCTAACCCAAACGCTAACCCCAACCTTCTGAACATAACCATAACCATAACCCTAACCCGAACCCTAAACCCTAACACTAACCTTAACCCTAAAACTAACCCTAACTCTAACCCTAAACCTAACCCTATCCCAAGCCCCAACCCTCTATCCCTAACTCTAATACTAACCCTAAAACCCTAACACTAACCCTAACGGTAACCCTCTAACCATATCCTTAAACCTAAACCTAACCCTAACCCTCTAAATCTCTAAACATAACCATAACATTTAAATTCTAATCCTAACCCTAAGCCTAACCATAACCCTCAACCCAAACGTCACCCAAACCTAAACCTAACACAAAACTTGACCCTAACCCTAACCCTAACCCTAAACCTAAACCTAACCCTAAACCTAAACCTAACCCTAACACTAACACTAACACTCTAACTCTAAGCCTAACCCTATCCCAAACACTCTAACACTAACCGTAACCCTAACCTTAACCCTAACCATAACCCTAACACTAAACCTAACCCTAACCCTAAACCTAGCAGTAACCCTATCACTAACCCTAACTCTCTAACCCTAAGCCTAACCCTATCCCTAACACTAACCCTCTAACGCTCTAAACCTAACACTAACACTAACCCTAACCCTAACCCTAAACCTAACACTATCCCTAAAACTAACCCTAACTCTAACCCTTACCCTAACCCGAACCCTAACCCTAACCCTCTAGCCATAATTCTAACAATAATCCTCTAACATGAACCCTAACCGTAAAAATAATCCTAACAATAACCCTCTAATGCTAACCATATGCCTAAAACTAACCCTAACCCTAACCCTCTCACCCTCTAACCGTAACCCTAACACTAACCCTAACCCTAATCCTATAACACCCTAACCCTAACCCTATCCATAAGCTTTTAAAATTAACCCTCTGAACCTAACCCTAATGCTAACCCTAACTCTGACCCTAAGACGAACCCTAACCCTCTAAACCTAACCCTAAAGCTAAACTCCAACCCCTTGAACATAACCATAACCATAACCATAACCCTCAACATCCAACCGTCTAACCCAAAAGCTCACCCTAACCCTAACCCTAATAATAACCTTAACACTAACACTAACACTAACCATAATCCTAAACCTAGGCCTTACCCTAAACGTAACCTTAACCCTAAACCTAAACCTTTAACCCTAAGCCTAACCCTACCCCTAAGCCTAACCCTTCCCCTAACCCTGTCTCTCTAACGCTCTAAACCTAAAACTAACACTAACCCTAACCCTAACCCTAACCCTAACCCTAATCCTAACCCTAAACCTAAACTTAACCGTAACTCTAACACTAACACTAACCCTAACCCGAACACTAAAACTAACCCTAACACTAACCCAAACCCTAACCCTAAACCCTAACCCTAACCCTAACCCTAAAACTAACCCTAAACCTAACCCTAACCCAAACCCTAACCCTAGCACTAACTCTCTAACAATAACACTAATACTAACACTCAACCCTAAATTTAACACAAACCGTAACCCTGTAAACCTGACCTTAATCCCCACCCTAACCCTAACCCTCTAACTCTCTAAATATCACATGAACACTTACCCTCTACTCATTACCCTAAGCCTAACCATAACCCTAAACCCTACCGTCACTGAAACCTAATCCTAACACTAAACCTTACACTAACCCACACCCTAACACTTACTCTAAACCTAACATTAAACCTAACACTAACACTAACCCTAATGATAAACCTAACCTTAAGCAAAACCCTAACCATAACACTCTCACCCTAATTGTAACCCCAATCCTTAACCTAAACATCACCCTAACCCTAAATTTAACCCTTAACCTAAACCTTACCCTAACCCCAAGCCTATCCCCAAACCTAACCTAAACCTAACACTAAATCTAACATTAACTGTAACTCTAACCCTAACCATAACCCTAACACCTAACACTAACACTAGCCCTAACACTAACCCTAACCATAAACCCTAACACAAACCTTAACCCTAACCCTAACTGTAAGGGTAATTCTAACTCCAAACCTAACCCTATCCATAACAATAACCCTAACACTAACCCAGCCGATCGTCTAACACTAACCCTAACCATAACACTTACCCTAACCCAAACCCTAACCCTAACCCTTTAACCATAAATCTAACAATAATCCTCTAACGTGAACCCTAACCGTAAAAATAATCCTAACAAAAACCCTCTAATGCTAACCATATGCCTAAAACTAACCCTAACCCTAACCCTCTAACCCTCTAACCGTAACCCTAACACTAACCCTAACCCTAATCCTATAACACCCTAACCCTAAACCTATCCATAAGCCTTTAAAATTAACCCTCTGAACCTAACCCTAACGCTAACCCTAACCCTGACCCTAAGACGAACCCTAACCCTCTAAACCTAACCCTAAAGCTAAACTCCAACCCCCTGAACATAACCATAACCATAACCATAACCCTCAACATCCAACCGTCTAAACCTAAAGCTCACCCTAAACCTAACCCTAATAATAACCTTAACGCTAAAACTAACACTAACCATAATCCTAAACCTAGGCCTTACCCTAAACGTAACGTTAACCCTAAACCTAAACATTTAACCCTAAGCCTAACCCTACCCCTAAGCCTAACCCTTCCCCTAACCCTGTCCCTCTAACGCTCTAAACCTAAAATTAACACTAATCCTAACCCTAACCCTAACCCTAAACCCAATCCTAACCCTAAACCTAAACTTAACCCTAACTCTAACACTAACACTAACCCTAACCCTAACACTAAAACTAACCCTAACACTAACCCAAACCCTAACCCTAAACCCTAACCCTAACTCTAACCCTAAAACTAACCCTAAACCTAACACTAACCCTAAACCTAACCCTAGCCCTAACCCTCTAACACTAACACTAATACTAACCCTCATCCCTAAATTTAACACAAACCGTAACCCTGTAAACCTGACCTTAATCCCCACCCTAACCCTAACCCTCTAACTCTCTAAATATCACCCAAACACTTACCCTCTAATCCTTACCCTAAGCTAACCATAACCCTAAACCCTACCGTCACTGAAACGTAATCCTAACACTAAACGTTACCCTAACCCTTACACTAACCCTAACCCTAACACTTACTCTAAACCTAACATTAAACCAAACACTAACACTAACCCTAACGATAAACCTAACCTTAACCAAAACCCTAACCATAACACTCTCACCCTAATTGTAACCCCAAACCTTAACCTAAACATCACCCTAACCCTAAATTTAACCCTTAACCTAAACCTTACCCTAACCCCAAGCCTATCCCCAAACCTAACCTAAACCTAACACTAAATCTAACATTAACGGTAACTCTAACCCTAACCCTAACACCTAACACTAACACTAGTCCTAACACTAACCCTAACCATAAACCCTAACACAAACCTTAACCCTAACCCTAACTGTAACGGTAATTCTAACTCTAACCCTAACCCTATCCATAACAATAACCCTAACACTAACCATCCAATTGTCTAACACTAACCCTAAACCTAACACTTACCCTAACCCGAACCCTAACCCTAACCCTTTAACCATAAGTCTAACCATAATCGTCTAACGAGAACTGTAACCCTAATCCTAATCCTAACAATAACACTCTAATGCTAACCATATCCCTAACACTAACCTGAACCCTAACCCTCTAACAATCTAACCCTAACCCTAATCCTAAATCTAACCCTAACCCTAAATCTAACACTCTAAACCTAACACTATCAATAAGCCTCTAAACCTATCCCTCTATCCCTAACCATAGCCCTAACCCTAACACTAACACTAAACCTAACCTCTAACCCTAACACGAACCCTGACCCAAAGACCAACCTAATCCTCTAAACCTAATACTAATGCTAACCCAAACACTCTAAACCTAAACATAACCATAACCCTAATCCTAAACATCCAACATTCTAACCCTAAACCTAACACTAACACTAATAATAATACTAACCATAATCCTCACCCTAAAACTAACCCTAATCCTAAACCTATGCCTTACCATAACCTAACATTAACCCTAACCCTAACTCTAACCCTAAAGCTAAACCTAACCCTAACACTAAACCTAACCCTAATTCTAACACTAAAAGAAACCCTAACCCTAACCCAAACCCTAAAACATACCCTAAACCCTAACCCTAACCCTAACACTAAAACTAACTCTAACTCTAACCCTAACCCTAACCCTAGCCCTAGCCCTAACCCTCTAACACTAACACTAATACTAACCCTCAAACCCTAACACTAACCCTAACAGTATCCCTCTAACCCTAACCTTAACCCCAAACCTATCCCTAACTCTCTGACTCTCTAAACATAACCCTAACACTTACCCTCTATTCCCACCCCTAAGCCTAACCATATCCCTAAACACAACCGTCAGTCAAACCAAATCCTAACACTAAGCGTTAGCCTAAACCTAACACTATCCATAACCCTAACACTTACTCTAACCCTAACACTAAACCTAACACTAACACTAACCATAACCATAACCTAACACTAACCGTAACCCTAACCCTCAAACTAACCCTAACTAAACCTAACCATAACCATAACCATAACCATAACCCTAAACATCCAACACTCTAAACCTACACCTAACCCTAACCTTAACCCTAATACTAACCGTAACGCTAACCCTAACACTAACCCTAATCCTAAACCTAAGTCTTACCCTAAACCTAACCTTAACCCTAACCCTAACCCTCTAACCATAACCCTAACCCTAACCCTAACCCTAAGCCTAATGCTAACCCTAAACCTAACCCCAAACCTAATCCTTACCCTAACCCGAACACTAACCCTAACCCTCTAACCATAAGTCTAACGATAATCCTCTAACGTGAACTCTAACTCTAACCCTAACACTTACTCTAACACTAACCCTAACTCTAACACTAACACTAACCTTAACCATAAACCTAACCCTAATCATAACCCTAACCCTAACACTCTATCCCTAAACGTAACCCCGAACCTAACCCTAAGTCTCACCCTAACCTTAAACCTAACCCTTAACCTAAACCTTACCCATACTCCAACCCTAACCCTTAACCTACCTAAACCTAACACTAAATCTAACCCTAACTGTAACTCTAAACCTAACCCTAACCCTAACACCTAACACTAACCCTAGCCCTAACACTGACCCTAACACTAAACCCTAAAACAATCATTAAACCTAACCCTAACAGTAACAGTAAATCTAAATCTAACCCTAAACATATCCATAAACATAAACCTAACAATAACCATCCAATTGTCTAACCCTAGCCCTAAGCCTAACCCTTACCATAACCCAAACCCTAACCCTAACCCTTCAACCATAAGTCTAACAATAATCCTCTAACTTGAAACCTAACCCTACCCTAATCCTAACAATAACCCTCTAATGCTAACCATATCCCTAATACTAACCAGACCCTAACCCTCTAACACTCTAACCATAACCCTAACCCTATAACTAACCTTAACCCTAAAACTAACACTCTAATCCTAACCCTATACCTAAGCCTCTAACCCTAACCCTAACCGGAACCCTAAACCTAACCTCTACCACTCTAACCCTAACCATAACCCTCACACTAACACTAAAACTAAACCTAACCTCTAAGCCTAACGCTAACTCTGACCCTAAGTCCAACAATAAACCCTCTAAACCTAACCCTAACGCAAACCCCAACCCTCTAAACCTAACCATAACCATAACCATAAACCTAAACTTCCAACCCTCTAACCCTAAACCTAACCCTAACCCTAACCCTAATACTAACTGTAACGCTAACCCAAACACTAAACCTAATCCGAAATCTAAGCCTTACTTAAACATAACATTAACGCTAACCCTAACCCTCTAACACTAAGCCTAACCCTACCCGTAATCCTATCCCTCTAACGCTCTAACCCTATCACTAACACTAACACTAACCCTAACCTAACCCTAAACCTAACCCTATCCCTAACACCCTAAACCTAAACCTAACCCTAACCCTAAAACTAACCCTTACCCTCACGCTAACCCTAACCCTAACAATAACACTAACCCTAATCATAAAACTAACCCTAACCCTAAACCGAACCCTAAACCCTAATGCTAACCTTAACCCTAAAACTAACCTTAACTCTAACCCTAAACCTAACCCTATGCCTAGCCCTAACCCTCTATCTCTACTCCAACACTAACTCTAAACCTAACACTAACCCTAACAACTAACACTAACACTAGCCCGAACACTAACCCTAACCCTAAACCCTAACACCAACCTTAACGGTAACCCTAACAGTAACAGTAACTCGAAATCTAAACCTAATCCTATCCATAACAATAAACCTAGCACTAACCATCCAATCGTCTAACCCTAGCCCTAACCCTATCTCTTAACCTAACCCGAACCCTAACCCTAACCCTCTAGACATAAGTATAACCATAAGCCTCTAACGTGAACCATAGCCCTAAACTTAATATTCACAATAACCCTCTAATGCTAAGAATATCCCTAACACAAATCGAACCCTAACCCTCTAAACCTCTAACGCTAACCTAACCCTAAATCTAACCCTAACCCTAAATCTAACAATCTAACCCTAACCCTATCAATAAGCCTCTAAAACTAACACTCTAACCCTAAGCCTAACCCTACCCCTAACCGTATCCCTCTAACGCTCTAACCCTAACACTAACATTAACCCTAAACCTAACCCTATAACTAACCCTAACCCTAACACTAACCCTAACCCTAAACCTAAAATTAGCACTTACCCAAACCCTAACACTAAACCCTAAACCTAAACCTAACCCTAACTCTAACCCTAACTTTATCCTAACCCTAACACTAACCCTAACCCTAACACTTACTCTGACCCTAAACATAACCCTAAACCTAACCCTAAACCTAACCCTAACCCTAACACTAAACCTAACCCTAAATCTAAAACTAACAATAAACCTACACTAACCATAACCCTCTAACCCTAAGCCTAAGCCTATCCCTAACACTAACTCTTTAATGCTCTAACCCTAACACTAACACTAAACCTAACCCTAACCCTAACCCTAACCCTAACCCTAACACTAACCCTAACTCTACCCTTACACTAACACGAAACCTAACCCTAAAGCCATAAGTCTAACCATAATCCTCTAACGTGAACCCTAACCCTAAACCTAATCCTAACAATAACCCTCTAATGCTAACCAAATCCCTAACATTAACCAGACCCTAACCCTCTAAACCTCTAACCCTAACCTAACCCTAAAACTAACCCTAACCCTAAATCTAACACTCTAACCTTAACCCTATCAATAAGCCTCAAAACCTAACCCTCAAACCCTAAGCCTACCCCTACCCCTAATCGTATCCCTCTAATGCTCTAACCCTAACACTAACACTAACCCTAAACCTAACCCTAAACCTAACCCTAAACCTAACACTAACCCTAACCCTAACCCTAACCCTAACCCTAAAACTATCCCTTTCAATAACCCTAACACTAAACCCTAAACCTAAACCTAACCCTAACCTAACACTAAATCTAACACTAACTGTAACTCTAACCCTAACCCTAAGCCTAACACCTAACACTAACACTAGGCCTAACACTAACCCTAACCCGAAACCCTAACACAAACCTTAACCCTCAGCCTAACAGTAATGGTAACTCTAACTCTAAACCTAACCCTATCCATAACCATAGCCCTAACACTAACCATCCAATCGTCTAACACTAGCCCTAACCATAACACTTACCCTAACCCGAACCCTAACCCTAACCCTCTAACCATAAGTCTAACCATGATCCTCTAAAGTGAACCATAACCCTAACCCTAATCCTAAAAATAACACTCTAATGCTAACTATATCCCTAACACTAACCCGAACCCTAACCCTCTAACCCTCTAAACCTAACCCTAACACTAAATCTAACCCTAACTCTAACCATAAACCTAACCCTATCCCTATCCCTAACCCTCTATCCCTAACACTAATACTAACCCTCAAACCCTAACACTAACCCTAACCGTAACCCTCTAACCCTAACTTTAACCCTAACCCTAACCCTAACCCTCTAACTCTCTAAACATAACCCTAACACTTAAATTCTAATCCTGACCCTAAGCCTAAAAATAACTGTAAACCCAAAATTCACGCAAACCTAATCATAACCCAAAACTTTACCCTAACCCTAAGCCTAATCCTAAACCTAACCCTAAACCTAACCCTAATCCTAACACTAACCCTAACACTCTAACTCTACGCCTAACCCTATCCCAAACACTCTAACCCTAACCCCAACACTAACCCTAACCCTAACCCTAACACTAACACTAAACCTAACCCTAACCCTAAAACTAACAGTAACCCTATCACTAACCCTAACTCTCTAACCCTAAGACTAACCCTATCCCTAACACTAACCCTCTAACGCTCTAACCCTAACACTAACACTAACCCTAACCCTAACCCTAACCCTAAACCTAAGCCTATTCCTAACACTAACCATAACTCTAACCCTTACCCTAACACAAACCCTAACCCTAACTCTCTAGCCATAATTCTAACCATAATCCTCTAACGTGAACCCTAACCGTAAACATAATCCTAACAATAACCCTCTAATGCTAACCATATCCCTAACACTAACCCGAACCCTAAACCTCTAACCCTCAAACCGTAACCCTAACACTAAACCTAACCCTAATCCTATAACACCTTAAACCTAACCCTATCAATAAGCCTCTAAACCTAATCCTCTAAACCTTACCCTAACGCTAACCCTAACCCTGACCCCAAGAATAACCCTAATCCTCTAAACCTAACCCAAACGCTAACCCCAACCTTCTGAACATAACCATAACCATAACCCTAACCGTCAACATTCAAACCTCTAACGCTAAAGCTCACCCTAACCCTAACCCTAATAATAACCTTAACGCTAACACTAACACTAACCATAATCCTAAACCTAGGCCTTACCCTAAACCTAACCTTAACCCAAAACCTAAACCTCTAACCCTAAGCCTAACCCTACACAGAAGCCTAACCCTTCCCCTAACACTATCCCTCTAACGCTCTAAACCTAAAACTAACACTAAACCTAACCCTAACACTAAACTTAACCCTAACCCTAACACTAACGCTAAACCTAACCCTATCCCTAACCCTGCAACTAACCCTAACTCTAACCCTAACCTTAAACCCTAACCCTAACCCTAACCCTGAAACTAACCCTAAATCTAAGCCTAAGCCTAACCCTAGCACTAGCCCTAACCCTCTATCCCTAACACTAACACTAACACTCAAACCCTCACACTAACCTTAACGGTAACACTCTGAAACTAACCAAAACCCTAACCCTAACCCTAACACTCTAACTCTCTAACCATAACACTAACACTTACCCAGTAACATAACCCTAACCCTAACCCTAACCCTTACCCTAACCTAACCCTAAACCTAAACCTAACAATAAGCATACACTAACCCTAACCCTCTAACCCTAAGCCTAACCCTATACCTCACACTAACTCTCTAACGCTCTAACCCTAACACTAACACTAACCGTAACCGTAACCCTAAACCTAAACCTAACCCTATCACTAACCCTAACTCTAACCCTTACCCTAACCCGAACCCTAACCCTAACACTTTAAACATAAGTCTAAACATAATCCTCTATGGTGAACCGGAACCCTAACCCTAATCCTAACAATAACACTCTAATGCTAATCATATACCTAACACTAACCCTAACACTCTAAATCTATGTCTAACCCTATCCCAAACACTCTAACTCTAACCCTAACACTAACCCTAACCCTAACACTAAACCTAACCCTAACACTAACGCTAAACGTAACCGTAACCCTAACCCTAGCGCTATAACTAACCCTAATCTTAAACCTAACCCTAACCCTAAACCCTAACCCTACCCCTAACCCTGAAACTAACCGTAATCTAACCCTAAGACTAACACTATCCCTAGCCCTATCCCTCTATCCCTAACACTAATACTAACCCTCAAACCCTAACACTAACCCTAACCGTAACCATCCATACCTAACCTTAACCCTAACCCGAACCCTAACCCTAACACTTTAAACATAAGTCTAAACATAATCCTCTATGGTGAACCGGAACCCTAACCCTAATCCTAACAATAACACTCTAATGCTAATCATATACCTAACACTAACCCTAACACTCTAAATCTATGTCTAACCCTATCCCAAACACTCTAACCCTAACACTAACCCTAACACTAACCCTAACCCTAACCCTAACCCTAACCCTAACACTAAACCTAACCCTAACCCTAAAACTAACAGTAACCCTATCACTAACACTAACTCTCTAACCCTAAGACTAACCCTATCCCTAACACTAACCCTTTAATGCTCTAACCCTAACACTAACACTAATCCTTACCCTAACCCGAACCCTGACCCTAAAACTTTAACCATAAGTCTAACCATAATCCTCTACGGTGAACCCGAAGCCTAACCCTAATCCTAACAATAACACTCTAATGCTAACCATATACCTAACACTAACCCGAACACTAACCCTCTAACCCGCTAACCCTAACCATAACCCTAACCCTAACTCTAACACTAAACCTAACCTCTAACCCTAACGCTAACCCTGACCCTAACACCAACCCTAAACCTCTAAGCCTAACCCTAACGCTAATCCCAACCCTATAAACCTAAACATAACCATAACAATGAACCTAAACATCCAACCATCGAACCCTAAACCTAACCCTAACACTAACCCTAATACTAACCGTAATGCTAACCCAAACACTAAGCCTAATCCTAAACCTAAGCCTTACCCTAAAACGAACATTAACCCTAACCCTAGCCCTCTAACCCTATGCCTAACCCTACCCCTAACCCTATCCCTGTAACGCTCTAACCCTAACATTAACACTAACACTAACCCTAAACCTAACCCTAAAGCTAACCCTAACCCTAACACTAAACCTAACCCTAACACTAATGCTAAACCTAAACCTAACCCTAACCCTAGCGGTATAACTAACCCTAATCCTAAACCTAACGCTAACCCTAAACCCTAACCCTACCCCTAACCCTGAAACTAACCGTAATCTATCCCTAAGACTAACACTATCCCTAGCCCTATCCCTCAATCCCTAACACTAATACTAACCCTCAAACCGTAACACTAACCCTAACCGTAACCATCCAAACCTAACCTTAACCCTAACCCTAACCATAACCCTCTAACTCTCTAAACATAACCCTAACACTTACCCTCTAAACCTACCCTTAACCTGAATCATAACCTTAAACCGTACAGTCATTGAAATCTAATCCTAACCCTAAACGTTACCCTAACCCTAACCTTAGCCCTAGCCCTAACTCTCTAACCCTAACACTAATAACACTCAAACCCTAAATTTAACGCAAACCGTAACCCTGTAACCCTGACCTTAATCCCCACCCTAACCCTAACCCTCTAACTCTCTAAATATCACCCAAACACTTACCCTCTAATCCTTTCCCTAAGCCTAACCATAACCCTAAACCCTACCGTCACTGAAACCTAATCCTAAACGTAAACATTACCCTAACACTTACACTAACCCTAACCCTAACACTTACTCTAAAAATAACACTAACCCTAACACTAACAGTAACCCTAACCATAAACCTAACCGTAACCATAACCCTAACGCTAACACTCTCACCCTAATTGTAACCCCAAACCTTAACCTAACCCTCACCCTAACCCTAAACTTAACCCTTAACCTAAACCTTATCCTAACACCAACCCTATCCCTAAACCTAACCTAACCTAACACTAAATCTAACACTAACTGTAACTCTAACCCTAACCCTAACACTAACACCTAACACTAACCCTAGGCCTAACAATAACCCTAACCCGAAACCCTAACACAAACCTTAACCCTCACCCTAACAGTAACGGTAACTCTAACTCTAACCCTAACCCTATCCATAACCATAGCCCTAACACTAACCATCCAATCGTCTAACACTAGCCCTAACCCTAACACTTACCCTAACCCGAACCCTAACCCTAACCCTCTAACCATAAGTCTAACCATGATCCTCTAACGTGAACTCTAACCCTAACCCTAATCTTAAAAATAACACTCTAATGCTAACTATATCCCTAACACTAACCCGAACCCAAACCCTCTAACCCTATAAACCTAACCCTAACCCTAAATCTAACCTAACCCTAAATCTAACACTCTAAACCTAACACTATCAATAAGCCTCTAAACCTATCCCTCTATCCCTAACCATAGCCTTAACCCTAACACTAACACTAAACCTAACCTCTATACCTAACACAAACCCTGACCCTAAGACCAAACCTAACAATCTAAACCTAACCCTATCGCTAACCACAACCCTATAAACCTAACCATAACCATAACCCTAATCCTAAACATCCAACATTCTAACCCTAAACCTAACACTAACACTAACCCTAACCTAACCCTAAACCTAAACCTATCCCTAACACTAACCATAAACCTAACCCTAACCCTAACACTAAAACTAACACTTACATTAACCTTAATGCTAACCCTAACCCTAACACTAACACTAACCCTAACCATAAAACTAACCCTAATCCTAACCCGAACCCTAAACCCTAACACTAACCTTAACCCTAAAACTAACCCTAACTCTAACCCTAAACCTAACCCAATCCCAAGCCCCAACCCTCTATCCCTAACACTAATACTAACCCTCAAACACTAACACTAACCCTAACGGTAACCCTCTAACCATATCCTTAAACTTAAACCTAACCCTAACCCTCTAATTCTCTAAACATAACCCTAACATTTAAATTCTAATCCTAACCCTAAGCCTAACCATAACCCTCAACCCAAACGTCACCCAAACCTAAACCTAACACAAAACTTGACCCTAACCCTAACCCTAACCCTAAACCTAAACCTAACCCTAAACCTAAACCTAACACTAACACTAACCCTAACACTCCAACTCTAAGCCTAACACTATCCCAAACACTCTAACACTAACACTAACCCTAACCTTAACCCTAACCCTAACCCTAACACTAAACCTAACCCTAACCCTGAACCTAGCAGTAACCCTATCACTAACCCTAACTCTCTAACCCTAAGCCTATCCCTATCCCTAACACTAACCCTCTAATGCTCTAACCCTAACACTAACACTAACCCTAACCCTAACCCTAACCCTAAACTTAACACTATCCCTAAAACTAACCCTAAATCTAACCCTTACCCTAACCCGAACCCTAACCCTAACCCTCTAGCCATAATTCTAACCATAATCCTCTAACGTGAACCCTAATCCTCTAAACCTAACACTAATGCTAAGCCCAACACTCTAAACCTAAACATAACCATAACGCTAATCCTAAACATCCAACATTCTAACCCTAAACCTAACACTAACACTAATCCTAATACTAACCATAATCCTCACACTAAAACTAACCCTAATCCTAAACCTATGCCTTACGATAACCTAACATTAACACTAACCCTAACACTCTAACCCTAAGCCTAACCCTATCCCTAACACTAAAGCTCTAATGCTCTAACCCTAACATAAACACTAACCCTAACTCTAACCCTAAAACTAAACCTAACCCTAACACTAAACCTAACCCTAATTATAACACTAAAAGAAACCCTAACCCTAACCCAAACCCTAAAACAACCCCTAAACCCTAACCCTAACCCTAACACTAAAACTAACTCTAACTCTAACCCTAACCCTAACCCTAGCTCTAGCCCTAACTCTCTAACACTAACACTAATACTAACCCTCAAACCCTAACACTAACCCTAACAGTAACCCTCTAACCCTAACCTTAACCCCAAACCTATCCCTAATGCTCTGACTCTCTAAACATAACACTAACACTTACCCTCTATTCCCACCCCTAATCCTAACCATATCCCTAAACCCAACCGTCAGTCAAACCAAATCCTAACACTAAGTGTTAGCCTAAACCTAACACTATCCCTAACCCTAACACTTACTCTAACCCTAACACTAAACCTAACACTAACACTAACCCTAACCATAACCTAACACTAACCGTAACCCTAACCCTCAAACTAACCCTAACTAAACCTAACCATAACCATAACCATAACCCTAAACATCCAACACTCTAAACTTACACCTAACACTAACCTTAACCCTAATACTAACCGTAACGCTAACCCTAACACTAACCCTAATCCTAAACCTAAGTCATACCCTAAACCTAACCTTAACCCTAAGCCTAACCCTCTAACCATAACCCTAACCCTAAACCTAAACCTAAGCCTAACGCTAACCCTAAACCTAACCCCAAACCTAATACTTACAATAACCCGAACACTAACCCTAACCCTCTAACCATAAGTCTAACGATAATCCTCTAACGTGAACTCTAACTCTAACCCTAACACTTACTCTAACACTAGCCCTAACTCTAACACTAACACTAAACCTAACCATAAACCTAACCCTAACCATAACCCTAACCCTAACACTCTATCCCTAAAAGTAACCCCGAACCTAACCCTAAGTCTCACCCTAACCTTAAACTTAACCCTTAAGCTAAACCTTACCCATACTCCAACCCTAACCCTTAACGTACCTAAACCTAACACTAAATCTAACCCTAACTGTAAATCTAAACCTAACCCTAACCCTAACACCTAACACTAAACTTAGCCCTAACACTGACCCTAACACTAAACCCTAAAACAATCATTAAACCTAACCCTAACAGTAACAGTAAATCTAAATCTAACCCTAAACACATCCATAAACATAAACCTAACAATAACCATCCAATTGTCTAACCCTAGCCCTAAGCCTAACCCTTACCATAACCCGAACCCTAACCCTAACCCTTCAACCATAAGTCTAACAATAATCCTCTAACTTGAAACCTAACCCTAACCCTAATCCTAAAAATAACCCTCTAATGCTAACCATATCCCTAATACTAACCAGACCCTAACCCTGTAACACTCTAACCATAACCCTAACCCTATAACTAACCTTAACCCTAAAACTAACACTCTAATCCTAACATTACCTAAGCCTCTAACCCTAACCCTAAACCGAACCCTAAACCTAACCTCTACCCCTCTAACCCTAACCATAACCCTCACACTAACACTAAAACTAAACCTAACCTCTAAGCCTAACGCTAACCCTGACCCTAAGTCAAACAATAAACCCTCTAAACCTAACCCTAACGCAAACCCCAACCCTCTAAACCTAGCCATAACCATAACCATAAAACTAAACTTCCAACCTTCTAACCCTAAACCTAACCCTAACCCTAACACTAATACTAACTGTAACGCTAACCCTAACACTAACCCTAATCCGAAATCTAAGCCTTACTTAAACCTAACATTAACCCTAACCCTAACCCTCTAACACTAAGCCTAACCCTACCCGTAACCCTATCCCTCTAACGCTCCAACCCTATCACTAACACTAACACTAACCCTAACCTAACCCTAAACCTAACCCTACCCCTAACACCCTAAACCTAAACCTAACCCTAAAACTAACCCTTATCCTCACGCTAACCCTAACCCTAACACTAACACTAACCCTAATCATAAAACTAACCCTAACCCTAAACCGAAGCCTAAACCCTAATGCTAACCTTAACCCTAAAACTAATCTTAACTCTAACCCTAAACCTAACCCTATGCCTAGCCCTAACCCTCTATCCCTAACACTAATACTAACCCTCAAACCCTAACACTAACCCGAACTGTAACACTCTAACCTTAACCTTAACCCTAACCCTAACCCTCTAACTCTCTAAACATAACCCTAACACTTAAATTCTAATCCTAACCCTAAGCCTAACCATAATCCTAAATCCAAACATCACACAAACCTAATCCTAACCCAAAACTTGACCCTAAACCTAACCCTAACCCTAAAACTAACCCTAAACCTAACCCTAACACTAACCCTAACACTCTAACTCTAAGCCTAACCCTATCCCAAACACTCTAACCCTAACCCTAACCCTAACCCTAACCCTAACACTAAACCTAAACCTAACACTAACCCTAAATCTAACAGTAACCCTATCACTAAACTTAACTCTCTAACCCTAAGCCTAACACTATCCCTAACACTACCCATCTCATGCTCTAACCCTAACACTAACAAGACCCAAACCCTACCCATAAACCTAACCCTAACAGTAATGGTAACTCTAACTCTAACCCTAACCCTATCCATAACCATAGCCCTAACACTAACCTTCCAATCGTCTAACACTAGCCCTAATCCTAACACTTATCCTAACCCGAACTCTAACCCTAACCCACTAACCATAAGTCTAACCATGATCCTCTAACGTGAACCCTAACCTAACCCTAATCCTAACAATAACCCTCTAAAACTAACCATATCCTTAACACTAACCCGAACCCTAACCCTCTAACCCTCTAACACTAACCCTAACCCTAAATCTAACCCTAACCCTAAATCTAACACCCTGAACCTAACACTATCCATAAGCCTCTAAACATATCCCTCTATCCCAAACCATAGCCCTAACCCTAACACTAACACTAAAACTAACCTCTAACCCTAACACTAACCCTGACCCTAAGACCAACACTAACCCTCTAAACCTAACCCTAACGTGAACCCCAACCCTCTAAACCTAACCATAACCATAACCCTAATCCTAAACATCCAACGTTCTAACCCTAAACCTAACATTAACACTAATACTAATACTAACCATAATGCTCACCCTAAAACTAACCCTAATCCTAAACCTATGCCTTACCATAAACTAACATTAACACTAACCCTAACCCTCTAACCCTAAGCCTAACCCTATCCCTAACACTAAACAAATAATGCTCTAACCCTAACATAAACACTAACCCTAACCCTAACCCTAAAACTAAACCTAACACTAACACTAAACCTAACAGTAATTCTAACATTAAAAGAAACCATAACCCTAACCGAAACCCTAAAACTACCCCTAAACCCTAACCCTAACACTAAAACTAACTCTAACTCTAACTCTAACTCTAACCCTAGCCCTAGCCCTAACCCTCTAACACTAACACTAATACTAACCCTCAAAGCCTAACACTAAGCTTTACAGTAACCTTCTAACCCTATCCTTAACCTCAACCCTATCCCTATCCCTCCAACTCTCTAAACATAACCCTAACACTTTCCCTCTATTCCTAGCCCTAAGCCTAACCATTTCCCTAAACACAACCGTAAGTCAAACCAAATCCTATCCCTAACCGTTAGACTAACCCTAACACTACCCCTAACCCTAACACTTACATAACCCTAACCCTAAACCTAACACTAACACTAACCTAACCATAAACCTAACACTTACCATAACCCTAACCCTCAAACTAACCCTAACTAAACCTAGCCATAACCATAACCCTAACCCTAAACATCCAACCCTCTAAACCTACACCTAACCCTAACCTTAACCCTCATACTAACTGTAACACTAACCCTAACACTAACCCTAATCCTAAACCTAAGTCTTACCCTAAACCTAACCTTAACCCTAACCCTAACCCTCTAACCTTAACCCTAACCCTAACCCTAACCCTAACCCTAACCCTAAGCCTAACGCTAACCCTAAACAAAACCCCAAACCTAATCCTTACCCGAAACCGAACACTAACCCTATCCCTCTAACCATAAGTCTTACGATAATCCTCTAACGTGAATTCTAACTCTAACCCAAACACTTACTCTAACATTAACCCTAACTCTAACACTAACACTAGCCGTAACCATAAACCTAACCCTAACCATAACACTAACCCTAACACTCAATACCTAAACGTAACCCCGAACCTTACCCTAAGTCTCACCCTAACCTTAAACCTAACCCTTAACCTAAACCTTACCCATACTCCAACCCTAACCCTAAACTTAACCTAACCCTAACACTAAATCTAACCCTAACTGTAACTCTAACACTAACACTAACACTAACACCTAACACTAACCCTAGCCCTAACACTAACCCTAACCCTAAACCCTAACACCAACTTTAACCCTAACCCTAACAATAACAGTAACTCTAACTCTAACCCTAATCCTATCCATAAACATAACCCTAACACTAACCATCCAATACTCTAACCCTAGACCTAACACTAATCCTTACCCTAACCCGAACCCTAAAACTAACCCTAACCTTCTAAACATAAGGCTAACCATAATCCTCTAACGTGAACCCTAACCCTAACCCTAATCCTAACAATAACCCTCTAATGCTAACGATATCCATAACACTAACCAGACCCTAACCCTCTAACCCTCTAACCATAACCCTAACCCTAAAGCTAACCTTAACCATAAAACTAACACTCTAATCCTAACCCTATACATAAGCCTCTAACCCTAACCCTAACCCGAACCCTAAGCCTAACCTCTACCCCTCTAACCCTAACCATAACCCTAACACTAACACTAAAACTAAACCTAAACTCTGAGCCTAACGCTAACCCTGACCCTAAGTCCAACAATAAACCCTCTAAATCTAACACTAATGCTAACCCCAACCCCCTGAACATAACCATAACCATAAACCTAACCCTCAACATCCAACCCTCTAACCCTAAAGCTCACCCTAACACTAACCCTAATACTAACCTTAACGCTAGCACTAACACTAACCATAATCCTAAACCTAGGCCTTATCCTAAAAGTAACGTTAACCCTAAACCTAAACCTCTAACCCTAAGCCTAATCCTAACCCTAAGCCTAAACCTTCCCCTAACCCTATCCCTGTAACGCTCTAACCCTAAAACAAACACTAACCCTAAACCTAACCCTAAACCTAACCCTAACCCTAACACTAACGCTAAACCTAACACTATCCCTAACCCTGCAACTATCCCTAACTCTAACGCTAACCCTAACCTTAAACCCTAACCCTAACCCTAACCCTGAAACTAACCCTAAATCTAAGCCTAAGCCTAACCCTAGCACTAGCCCTAACCCTCTATCCCTAACACTAACACTAACACTCAAAGCCTCGCACTAACCCTAACGGTAACACTCTGAAACTAACCTTAACCCTAACACTAACCCTAACCCTCTAACTCTCTAAACATAACCCTAACACTTCCCCACTAACCTAACCATAAGCCTAACCATAACCCTAAATCGTACCGTCACCCAAACCTAATCCTAATCCTAACCGTTACTCTAACCCTAAACCTAACCCTAACCCTAACCCTAACCCTAAAACTTACTCTAACCCTAACCCTAACACTAACACTAACACTAACCCTAATCATAAACCTAAACCTAACCCTAACCCTAACCCTAACCCTCTAACTCTCTAAACATAACTTCTAACACTTAACTTCTAATCCTAACCCTAAGCCTAACCATAACCCTAAACCCAACCCTCACCCAAAACTAATCCTAAACCTAACCTTTACCCTAACCCTAACACTAACACTAACCCTAACCATAAACCTAACCCTAACCATAACCTAACCCGAACCCTCTCACCTTAATTGTATCCCCAAACCTTAACCTAACCCTCACCCTAACCCTAAACTTAACCCTTAACTTAAACCTTACCCTAACCCCAACCCTATGCCTAATCCTAAACTAACCCTAACACTAAATCTAACACTAACTGTAACTCTAACCCTAACTCTAACCCTAACACCTAACACTAACACTAGCCCTTACACTAACCCTAACTCTAAACTCTAACACAAACCTTAACCCTAACCCTAACAGTAAAGGTAACTCTAACTCTAACCCTAACCCTATCCATAACCATAACCCTAACACTAACCATCCCATCGTCTAACACTAGCCCTAAGCCTAACACTTACTCTAACCCGAACCCTAACCCTAACCCTCTAACCATAAGTCTAAACATAATCCTCTAACGTGAACACTAACCATAACCCTAATCCCAAAAATAACCCTCTAATTCTAACCGTATCCCTAACACTAACCCGAACACTAACCCTCTAACACTCTAAACCTAATGCTAACCCTAAATCTAACCCTAAACCTAAATCTAATACTCTACACCTAACACTATCAATAAGCCTCTAAACCTATCCCTCTATCCCTAACCATAGCCCTAACCCTAACTCTAACACTAAACCTAACCTCTAACCCTAACACTAAACCTAACCTCTAACCCTAACACTAACCCTGACACGAAGACCAACCCTAACCATCTAAACCTAACCCTAACTCTAACCCCAACCCTCTAAACCTAACCATAACCATAACCCTAATCTTAAACATTCAACATTCTAACCCTAAACCTAACACTAACACTAATCCTAATACTAACCATAATGCTCACCCTAACACTAACCCTAATCCTAAACCTATGCCTTACCATAAACTAACATTAACACTAACCCTAACACTCTAACCCTAAGCCTAACACTATCCCTAACACTAAACAAATAATGCTCTAACCCTAACATAAACACTAACCGTAACCCTAACCCTAAAACTAAACCTCACGCTAACACTAAACCTAACAGTAATTCTAACACTAAAAGAAACCCTAACCCTAACCCAAAACCTAAAACTACCCCTAAACCCTAACCCTTACCCTAAAACTAACTCTAACTCTAACCCTAACTCTACCCCTAGCCCTCGCCCTAACCCTCTAACACTAACACTAATACTAATACTCAAAGCCTAACACTAACCCTTACAGTAACCCTCTAACCCTATCCTTAACCTCAACCCTATCCCTATCCCTCCAACTCTCTAAACATAACCCTAACACTTTCCCTCTATTCCTACCCCTAAGCCTAACCATATCCCTAAACACAACCGTCAGTCAAACCAAATCCTATCCCTAACCGTTAGATTAACCCTAACACTATCCCTAACCCTAACACTTACTCTAACCCTAACCCTAAACCTAACACTAACACTAACGTAACCATAAACCTAACCCTTACCGTAACCCTAACCCTCAAACTAACCCTAACTAAACCTAGGCATAACCATAACCCTAACCCTAAACATCCAACCCTCTAAACCTACACCTAACCCTAACCTTAACCCTCATACTAACTGTAACGCTAACCCTAACACTAACCCTAATCCTAAACATAAGTCTTGCCCTAAACCTAACTTAACCCTAACCCTAACCCTCTAACCTTAACCCTAACCCTAACCCTAACCCTAACCCTAAGCCTAACGCTAACCCTAAACCTAGCCCCAAACCTAATCCTTACCCTAACCCGAACACTAACCCTATCCCTCTAACCATAAGTCTTACGATAATCCTCTAACGTGAATTCTAACTCTAACCCTAACACTTACTCTAACATTAACCCTAACTCTAGCACTAAAACTAACCGTAACCATACACCTAACCCTAACCACAACCCTAACCCTAACACTCAATTCCTAAACGTAACCCCAAACCTAACCCTAAGTCTCACCCTAACCTTAAACCTAACCCTTAACCTAAACCTTACCCATACTCCAACCCTAACCCTAAACTTAACCTAACCCTAACACTAAATCTAACCCTAACTGTAACTCTAACACTAACCCTAACCCTAACACCTAACACTAACCCTAGCCCTAACACTGACCCTAACACCAAACCCTAAAACAAACATTAATCCTAACCCTAACAGTAACAGTAACTCTAAATCTAACACTAAACATATCCATAAACATAAACCTAACAATAACCATCCAATTGTCTAACCCTAGCCCTAAGCCTAACCCTTACCCTAACACGAACCCTAACCCTAACCTTTAACTATAAGTCTAACCATAATCCTCTACGGTGAACCCGAACCCTAACCCTAATCCTAACAATAACCCTCTAATTCCAATCATATCCCTAACACTAACCCGAACCCTAACCCTATAACCCTCTAGCCCTAACCCTAACTCTAAACCTAAAACTAACCTTAAAACTAACAATCTAACCCTAACCCTATCCCTAAGCCTCTAAACCTTACACTCTAACCCTCTAACCCTAACCCGAAACCTAAACCTAACCTTAAAGCCTAACGCTTACCCTGACCCTAACACCAACCCTAAACCTCTAAAACTAACCCTAACGCTAACCCCAACCCTCTAAACCTAACCATAACCATTACCATAACCCTAAACATCCAACCGTCTAACTCTAAACCTAACCCTAACACTAACCCTAATAATAACCGTAACACTAACAGAAACACTAACACTAATCCTAAACCTAAGCCTTACCCTAAACCGAACCTTAACCCTAACACTAACCCTCTAACCCTAAGCCTAACCCTACCCCTAACCCTATCCCTGTAACACTCTAACCCTAACACTAACACTAACCCTAACCCTAACCCTAAACCTAACTTTAACCGTAACACTAAGCCTAACCCTAACACTAACCCTAACCCTAACCATAACCCTAACCCTGAAATTAACCCTAATCCTAAACCTAACCCTAACCCTAAACCCTAACCCTAACCCTAACCTTGAAACTAACAGTAATCTAACCCTAACCCTAACCCTATCCCTAGCCCTAACCCTCTATCCCTAACACAAATACTAACCCTCAAACCCTAACACTAACCATAACCGTAACCCTCTAAACATAACCTTAACCCTCACCCCAACCATAACCCTCTAACTCTCTAAACATAACCCTAACACTTACCCTCTAAACCTAACCCTAGGCTGAATCATAACCTTAAGTCCTAATGTCACACAAACCTAGTCCTAACCCTAACCGTTAAACTAACCCTAACACTAACCCTAAACCTAACCCTAACCCTAACCTTAAACATAACCCTAAAACTAACAATAACCCTAACACTCTAACCCTAAGCCTAACCCTATCCCTAACCCTAACCCTCTAACGCTCTAACCCTAACACTAACACTAACCCAATCCATAACAATAACACTAACCCTAAACCTAAAACTAAAACTAACCTTAACCCTAACACTAAACTTAACCCTAACACTAACCCTAACACTAACCATAACCCTAACCCTAAACCCTAACCCTAACCCTAACCCTAACCCTCAATCTAACCCTAAATCTAACCCTAACCCTAACACTATCCCTAGCCCTAACCCTATAAACCTAACACTAATACTAACCCTGAAAGCCTAACATTATCACTAACCGTAACCCTCAAACCCAAACCTAAACCCACATCCGAACCATAACCCTCTAACTCTCTAAACATAACCCTAAAACTTACCCTCTAATCCTTACCCTAAGACTAACCAAAACCCTAAACCCAACCGTCACCCAAACCTAATCCTAAACCTAACAGTTACCCTACACCTAACACTAACCGTAACCCTAACACCTAACACTAACCCTTGCCCTAACACTAACCCTAACACTAAACCCTAAAACCAACTTTAACCCTAACCCTAACAGTAACAGTAAATCTAACTCTAACCCTAATCCTATCCATAAACATAACCCTAACACTAACCATCCAATACTCTAACCCTAGCCCTAACACTAATCCTTACCCTAACCCGAACCCTAAACCTAACCCTAACCCTCTAACCATAAGGCTAACCATAATCCTCTAACGTGAACCCTAACCCTAACCCTAATCCTAACAATAACCCTCTAATGCTAACGATATCCATAACACTAACCAGACCCTAACCCTCTAACCCTCTAACCATAACCCTAACCCTAAAGCTAACCTTAACCATAAAACTAACACTCTAATCCTAACCCTATACATAAGCCTCTAACCCTAACCCTAACCCGAACCCTAAGCCTAACCTCTACCCCTCTAACCCTAACCATAACCCTAACACTAACACTAAAACTAAACCTAAACTCTGAGCCTAACGCTAACCCTGACCCTAAGTCCAACAATAAACCCTCTAAATCTAACACTAATGCTAACCCCAACCCCCTGAACATAACCATAACCATAAACCTAACCCTCAACATCCAACCCTCTAACCCTAAAGCACACCCTAACACTAACCCTAATACTAAACTTAACGCTAACACTAACACTAACCATAATCCTAAACCTAGGCCTTATCCTAAAAGTAACATTAACCCTAAACCTAAACTTCTAACCCTAAGCCTAACCCTAACCCTAAGCCTAAACTTTCCCTTAACCTTATCCCTGTAACGCTCTAACCCTAAAACAAACTCTAACCCTAAACCTAACCCTAAACCTAACCCTAACCCTAACACTAACGCTAAACCTAACACTATCCCTAACCCTGCAACTAACCCTAACTCTAACGCTAACCCTAACCTTAAACCCTAACCCTAACCCTAACCCTGAAACTAACCCTAAATCTAAGCCTAAGCCTAACCCTAGCACTAGCCCTAACCCTCTATCCCTAACACTAACACTAACACTCAAAGCCTCACACTAACCCTAACGGTAACACTCTGAAACTAACCTTAACCCTAACACTAACCCTAACCCTCTAACTCTCTAAACATAACCCTAACACTTCCCCACTAACCTAACCATAAGCCTAACCATAACCCTAAATCGTACCGTCACCCAAACCTAATCCTAATCCTAACCGTTACCCTAACCTTAAACCTAACCCTAACCCTAACCCTAACCCTAAAACTTACTCTAACCCTAACCCTAACCCTAACACTAACACTAACACTAACCCTAATCATAAACCTAAACCCAAACCTAACCCTAACCCTAACCCTCTAACTCTCTAAACATAACTTCTAACACTTAACTTCTAATCCTAACCCTAAGCCTAACCATAACCCTAAACACAACCCTCACCCAAAACTAATCCTAAACCTAAACTTTACCCTAAACCTAACACTAACACTAACCCTAACCATAAACCTAACCCTAACCATAACCCTAACCCTAACCCTCTCACCTTAATTGTATTCCCAAACCTTAACCTAACCCTCACCCTAACCCTAAACTTAACCCTTAACTTAAACCTTACCCTAACCCCAACCCTATCCCTAATCCTAACCTAAACCTCACACTAAATCTAACACTAACTGTAACTCTAACCCTAACTCTAACCCTAACACCTAAAACTAACACTAGCCCTAACACTAACCCTAACCCTAAACCCTAACACAAACCTTAACCCTAACCCTAACAGTAAAGGTAACGCTAACTCTAACCCTAACACTATCCATAACCATAACCCTAACACTAACCATCCAATCGTCTAACACTAGCCCTAACCCTAACACTTACTCTAACCCAAACCCTAACCCTAACCCTCTAACCATAAGTCTAAACATAATCCTCTAACGTGAACACTAACCATAACCCTAATCCTAAAAATAACCCTCTAATTCTAACCGTATCCCTAACACTAACCCGAACCCTAACCCTCTAACATTCTAACCCTAATGCTAACCCTAAATCTAACCCTAAACCTAAATCTAACACTCTACACCTAACACTATCAATAAGCCTCTAAACCTATCCCTCTATCCTTAACCATAGCCCTAGCCCTAACTCTAACAATAAACCTAACCTCTAACCCTAACACTAAAATTAGCTCTAAACCTAACACTAAACCTGACCCGAAGACCAACCCTAACCATCTAAACCTAACCCTAACTCTAACCCCAACCCTCTAAACCTAACCATAACCATAACCCTAATCTTAAACATTCAACATTCTAACCCTAAACCTAACACTAACACTAATCCTAATACTAACCATAATGCTCACCCTAACACTAACCCTAATCCTAAACCTATGCATTACCATAACCTCACATTAACACTAACCCTAACCCTCTAACCCCAAGCCTAACCCTATACCCTAATACTAAACATCTAATACTCTAACCCTAACATAAACACTAACCCTAACCCTAACACTAAAATTAAACCTAACCTTAACCCTAAACCTAACCCTAATTCTAACACTAAAAGAAACCCTAACCCTAACCCAAACACTAAAACTACCCTTAAACCCTAACACTAAACCAAAACCTAAAACTAACTCTAACTCTAACCCTAACCCTAACCCTAGCCCTAGCCCGAACCCTCTATCCCTAACACTAATACTAACCCTCAAACCCTAACACTAACCCTAACAGTAACCATCTAACCCTAACTTTAAACCCAACCCTATCCCTATCCCTCTAACTCACTAAACATAACCCTAACACTTACCCTCTAATCCTACCCCTAAAACTAACCATATCCCTAAACCAATCGTCAGCCAAACCAAATCCTTACCCTAACCGTTAGCCTAACCCTAACACTATCCCTAACCCTAACACTATCTCTAAACCTAACCCTAACCCTAAACCTAACACTAACACTAACACTAACACTAACGCTAACCATAAAACTTACCCTAACCGTAACCCTAACCCTCAAACTAACCCTAACTAAACCTAAAGATAACCCTAAGCCTAACCCTAAACATCCTACCCTCTAAAACTACACCTAACCCTAACCTTAACCCTAATACTAACCATAACGCTAACCCTAACACTAACCCTAATCCTAAACCTAAGTCTTACCCTAAACCTAACCTTAACCCTAACCCTAACCCTATAACCTTAACCCTAACTCTAACCCTAACCCTAACCCTAAGCCTAACGCTAACCCTAAACCTAACCCCAAACCTAATCCTTACCCTAACCCGAACACTAACCCTAACCCTCTAACCATAAGTCTAACGATAATCCTCTAACGTGAACTTTAACTCTAACCCTAACACTGACTCTAACACTAACACTAACTCTAACACTAACACTAACCATAAACCTAACCCTAACCATAACCCTAACCCTAACACTCTCTCCCTAAACGTAACCCCAAACCTAACCCTAAGTCTCACACTAACCGTAAACCTAACCCTTAACCTAAACCTTATCCATACTCCAACACTAACCCTAAACCTAACCTAAACCTAACACTAAATCTAACCCTAACTGTAACTCTAACCCTAACCCTAACACTAACACCTAACACTAACCCTAGCCCTAACACCGACCCTAACACTAAACCCTAAAACAAACATTAAACCTAACCCTAACAGTAACAGTAACTCTAACTCTAACCCTAAACATATCCATAAATGTAAACCTAACAATAACCATCCAATTGTCTAACTCTAGCCCTAAGCCTAACCCTTTCCCTATCCGCAACCCTAACCGTAACCATTTAACCATAAGTCTAACCATAATCCTCTACGGTGAACCTGAACCCTAACCCTAATCCTAACAATATCGCTCTAATGCTAACCATATCCCTAACACTAGCCCGAACCCTAACCCTCTAACCATCTAGCCCTAACCCTCACCCTAAAACTAACCCTAACCCTAATACTAACCAAGACGCTAACCCTAAAACTAACCCTAATCCTAAACCTAAACCTTACACTAAACCTAACCCTAACCCTAACTGTAACGTTAACCCCAACCCTAACTCTAAACCCGGATCCTAACCCTAACCCAAAAACTAACCATAAGTCAAACCCTAACCATAAGCCTATCCCTAGCCCTAAACCTCTATCCCTAACACTAATACTAACCCACAAACGCTAACACTAACCCTAATCATAACCCTCTAAACCTAACCTTATCCCAAACCCTAACCCTAACCCTCTAACTCTCTAAACATAACCCTAACACTTACCTTCTAATCCTAACACTAAGCCTAAAGATAGCCCTGAACTCAACCGTCACCCAAACCAAATCCTAAACCTAAACTTTACCCTAACCCTAACACTAACCATAACCATAACACTTACTCTTACCCTAACACTAATCCTAACCCTAAACCTAAACCTAACAATAACCCTACACTAACCCTAACCCTGTAACACTAAGCCTAACCCTATCCCTAACACTAACTCTCTAATGCTCTAACCCTAACACTAACACTATCCCTAACCCTAACCCTAAACCTAACCCTAACCCTAACACTAACCCTTACTCTAACCTTTACACTAACACGAACCCTAACCCTACCCCTCTAGCCATAAGTCTAACCATAATCCTCTACCGTGAACTCTAACCCTAAACCTAATCCTAACAACAACCCTCTAATGCTAACCATATCCCTAACACTCCACCCGAAACCTAACCGTCTAACCCTCTAACCATAACCCTAACCCTAACCCTAACCCTAACCCTAACCCTAACCCTAATAAACCTCTAAACCTAACACTCTAACCATAAACCTAACACTAACCCTGACCCTAAGACCAACACTAACCCTCTAAAACTAACCCTAACGCTAACACCAACCCTGTGAACCTAACCTTAACCGTAACTCTAATCCTCAACATCCAACCCTCTAACCCTGAAGCTCACCGTAACCATAACCCTAATACTAACCTTAACGCTAACACTAACACTAACCATAATCCTAAACATAGGCCTTACCCTAAATCTAACCTTAACCCTAAACCTAACACTCTAACCCTAAGCTTAACCTTACCCCTAACCCTATACCTCTAACACTCTAACACTAAAAATAACACTAAAACTAACCCTAAACCTAACCGCAAACCTAACCCTAACCCTAACACTAACCCAAACCTACCCCTAACACTAACCTTGCAACTAACCCTAAATCTAACCCTAATCCTAACCTCAAACCCTAACCCTAACCCGGAAACTAACTCTAAATCTATCCCTAAGCCTAACCCTAGCACTAATACTAAACCTCTAACCCTAACACTAACACTAACCCTCAAACCCTAACACTAACCCTAACCCTAACACTTTCTCTAACCCTAACACTAACCCTAACACTAACCCTAAACCTAACCATAAACCTAACAATAACCCTAACCATAAAACTAACCCTAAACCTAACACTTACTCTAACCCTAAAACTAACCGTAACACTAACACTAACCCTAACCATAAACCTACCCGTAACCCTAACCCTCTAACTCTCTAAACATAACCCTAACGCTTACCTTCTAAAACTAACCCTAAGCCTAACGATAACCCAAAACCCAACCGTCATCCAAACCTAATCCTAACCCTAACCTTTACCCTAACCCTAACACTAACCCTAACCCTAACACTTACTCTTACACTAACCCTAACCCTAACCCTAACACTTAACCTAACCCTAACCCTAAACCAATCCCTAATGATACCACTAACCCTAACCCTCTAACCCAAAGCCTAACCCTATCCCTAACCCTAACCCTCTAACGCTCAAACCCTAAACTTAAGACTAACACTAACCCAGCCCTAAACCTAACACTAACCCAAACACTAACCCTAACCCTAACCCTAAAACTATCCCTAACACTAACCCAAACCTTAACCTTAAAGCCTAACCGTAACCCTAACCCTAAAACTAACCCTAACTCTAACCCTAACCCTAACCCTAACCCTAGCCCTAACCCTCCAACCCTAACACAAATACTAACAATCAAAGCCTAACACTAACCCTAACTGTAACCCTCTAACCCTAAAATGAACCGCCACCCTAACCCTAAACCTGTAACTCTCTAAAGATAACCCGAACACTTACCCTCTAATCCTTACCCTAAGCCTAACCATAACACTAAAACCCAACCATCAGCCAAACCTAATCCTAACACTAACCGTTACCCTAACCCTAACACTAACCCTAAACCTAACACTTACTCTAACCCTAACCCTAACACTAACACTAACACTAACACTAACACTAACACTAACCATAAACCTAACCCTAACCTTAACACTAACCATAACACTCTCACACTAAATTTAACTCCAAACCTAACCCTAACCCTCACCCTAACTCTAAACTTAACACTTAAACTAAAACTTACACTTACCCCAACCCTAACCCTAAACGTAACCTAACCCGAACACTAAATGTAACCCTAACTGTAACTCTAAGCCTAACACTAACCCTAACAACTAACACTAACACTAGCCCGAACACTAACCCTAACCCTAAAACCTAACACCAACCTTAACGGTAACCCTAACAGTAACAGTAACTCGAAATCTAAACCTAATCCTATCCATAACAATAAGCCTAGCACTAACCATCCAATCGTCTAACCCTAGCCCTAACCCTATCTCTTAACCTAACCCGAACCCTAACCCTTACCCTCTAGCCATAAGTATAACCATAAGCCTCTAACGTGAACCATAGCCCTACACTTAATATTCACAATAACCCTCTAATGCTAACAATATCCCTAACACAAATCGAACCCTAACCCTCTAAAGCTCTAACGCTAACCTAACCCTAAATCTAACCCTAACCCTAAATCTAACACTCTAACCCTAACCCTATCAATAAGCCTCTAAAACTAACACACTAACTCTAAGCCTAACTCTACCCCTAACCATATCCCTCTAACGCTCTAACTCTAACACTAACATTAACCCTAAACCTAACCCTATACCTAACCCTAACCCTAACACTAACCCTAACCCTAAACCTAAAATTAGCACTTACCCAAACCCTAACCCTAAACCCTAAACCTAAACCTAACCCTAACTCTAACCCTAACCTTTATCCTAACCCTAACACTAACCCTAACCCTAACACTTACTCTGACCCTAAACATAACCCTAAACCTAACCCTAAACCTAACCCTAACCCTAACACTTACTCTGACCCTAAACATAACCCTAAACCTAACCCTAAACCTAACCCTAAACCTAACACTAAACCTAACACTTACTCTGACCCTAAACATAACCCTAAACCTAACCCTAAACCTAACCCTAAACCTAACCCTAACCCTAACACTTACTCTGGCCCTAAACATAACCCTAAACCTAACCCTAAACCTAACCCTAACCCTAACACTAAACCTAACCCTAAATCTAAAACTAACAATAAACCTACACTAACCATAACCCTCTAACCCTAAGCCTAAGCCTATCCCTAACACTAACTCTTTAATGCTCTAACCCTAACACTAACACTAAACCTAACCCTAACCCTAAACCTAACCCTAACCCTAACACTAACCCTAACTCTACCCTTACACTAACACGAAACCTAACCCTAAAGCCATAAGTCTAACCATAATCCTCTAACGTGAACCCTAACCCTAAACCTAATCCTAACAATAACCCTCTAATGCGAACCATATCCCTAAAACTAACCAGACCCTAACCCTCTAAACCTCTAACCCTAACCTAACCCTAAAACTAACCCTAACCCTAAATCTAACACTCTAACCTTAACCCTATCAATAAGCCTCTAAACCTAACCCTCAAACCCTAAGCCTACCCCTACCCCTAATCGTATCCCTCTAACGCTCTAACCCTAACACTAACACTAACCCTAAACCTAACCCTAAACCTAACCCTAACCCTAACACTAACCCTAACCCTAACCCTAACCCTAACCCTAACCCTAACCCTAAAATTATCCCTTACAATAACCCTAACACTAAACCCTAAACCTAAACCTAACCCTAACCCTTAAACTAAACGAAACTCTATCCCTATCCCTAAGCCTATCCGTAGCCGTAAACCTCTATCCCTAACACTAATACTAACCCTAAAACCCTAACACTAAACCTAACACTAACCCTAACCCTAAACCTCAACCGAACCCTAACCCTAACACTAAACCTATCCCTCTAACGTTAAGGCTTACCCTATCCCTTACCCTAAACCTCTAACGCTCTAAACCTAAAACTAACACTAACCCTAACCCTAATCCTAAAACTAACCCTAACACTAACCCTACACCTAACCCTAAACCCTAACCCTAACCCTAAACCTAACCCTCACCCTAAAATTAACCCTAATTCCAAGCGTAACCATAACACTATCCCTAGCCCTAACCCTCTAACCCTAACACTAATCCTAACGCTCAAACCCCAACACTAACCCTAACCATAACCCTATAACCCTAACATTAACCCCCACCCTAACCTTAACCCTCTATCTCTCTAAACATTACCCTAACACTTACACTCTAATATTTACACTAAGCCGAAACATAACCCTAAACCCAACCGTCACCCAAACCTAATACTAACCCTAACCATTACTCTAAACCTAACACTAACCCTAACCCTAACACTTGCTCTAACCCTAACCCTAACCCTAACCCTAACCCTAACCATAAATGTTATGTTTCTATAACTAGTGGTCAACTTAATGACAGCTGGATTACATCAGTATGCATTCAGAGAAGATGCTCCAACTGAGGAGTGCTGCCAGGATAAACAGGTGGAGAGGGGAGCTCTTGGAGAGGGACTGAGGTGTTATGGAGTCATTGTTGGTTCTCCTACAAGTTGCTGTCTGAGCTGTTGGTTCTGGAGAAGCTTTGGTCTTCACATCGAGCATTGCTTCCTGGCTCCGGAGGGGAAGACATGTGCTGCCTGGTCTCCAGGATGAACTCGTCACACTGCTTCCTGGCACGTACCCGATTGTGCTTGTCGTCGGAGGAGCTCGGGGCCTCCGTGTCACTGAGGACAGCTGTGGTTCCTTTCAGGACAGGCTCACTCTTTGTTGTGAGTGTGACTTCTCAGCTCCAGTGCAGAACCCTCATCCCACAAGCACAGTTCCTTCATTCTGCTGGCATAGACTTTCTGGCTTCCACCGCTGACCCTTGGGTCTTCCCGGCACGAATCCGTAAAAAAGACTGGTGTGAATCCTTGTGGGCCCTGGACTTTCAGTTGGACTCGTGGAGGCGTTGTCCTGAGCTCTGGGTTTTTATCTGCACTCATGTGGGACATTGCCGTGGGGTTTAGGCACTTGACTAAATAATCTATGTCGTTGGTGTTGCGGATGGATTTCCTGCATTCTCCTGTGTTAACTTCCGGTGACCATTATAAAAATAGTAATATAAACTCCATGTCCTGATCTGAATTGTTCTCTGTGTACAACCCCTGACTACAACAAAAATTGGTACCAGGAGTGGGGTCATGGCTGTTATCTTGCCTGGTCATGTGACGGGAGAGCCTTAGAAATTAATTTGAAAATATTTGAGAAACTGGCCAAAGAGACAGCCCCTGTGTGCTGTATTATTTTGGAGACTCTGGTCGGACCGAGGAAGATCGGAGTACTGATGGAAATGCTGCCAGTTAAGATGAAGCTTGGGAGGCTTCTGGTGAGAAAGACTGCAATGTCTGCAGTTGTCCAGGTAGTATATTGTGCTTTAGATGAAAGTTGGTCTTCTTTTACCTGGGTGGCAGAAGAATTTCAGTGCAGTCTACTTTTGGGGTGGTAGCATGGTTACTTTAGAGAACTTTCGACCAGATGTATTTTGAAATTTAGAGCAAAGGGGGAGTAGAGTAAATTAAAACACTTGGCCAAGAAGAAGGCTCCATTGGAAATGTGGGTTGTAAAGATGAAACAGAGAACATGGTTGTTTAGAATAAGATAATGGAAAAATGAAGAGGTTATTTGAATTGCAGGAGATTCTTATATTTTAGTCTTACCATGCCATGTTATAGTTAATGGAAAGAGAGGACTGTGATTGTAATTGTTCTTTTAGTGTGATTTTAATGTTTTATTTGTTTGTAACCCAGTTGATTTGTCAAAATACTGTGTTTTAATGTTGAACTTTGGTCACCTTTTAAATGTTTTGGTTTTGATGCAGGAATTAAGTGTAAAAAGAATTATGTATATATGTAATCGTTTAATTAATGTAACAAATCTTCCACTAAGGACTATAGTTAAGTTAATGCGTGTGGTTATTAAGTTGACCAGGGGTGGATTGTTATGTTTCTATAACTAGTGGTCAACTTAACGCCAGATGGATTACATCAGCATGCATTGAGAGAAGATGCTCCACCTGAGGAGGGCTGCCAGGATAACTAGGTGGAGAGGGGAGCTCTTGGAGAGGGACTGAGGTGTTATGGAGTCATTGTTGGTTCTCCTACAAGTTACTGTCTGAGCTGTTGGTTGTGGAGAAGCTTTGGTCTTCACATCGAGCATTGCTTCCTGGCTCCGGAGGGGAAGACATGTGCTGCCTGGTCTCCAGGATGAACTCGTCACACTGCTTCCTGGCACGTACCCAATTGTGCTTGTCGTCGGAGGAGCTCGGGGCCTCCGTGTCACTGAGGACAGCTGTGGTTCCTTTCAGGACAGGCTCACTCTTTGTTGTGAGTGTGACTTCTCAGCTCCAGTGCAGAACCCTCATCCCACTAGCACAGCACCTTCATCCTGCTGGCATAGACTTTCTGGCTTCCACCGCTGACCCTTGGGTCTTCCCGGCACAAATCTGTAAAAAAGACTGGCGTGAGTCCTTGTGGGCCCTGGAGTTCCAGTTGGACTCCTGGAGGCATTGTCCTGAGTTCTGGGTTTTTGTCTGCAAGCATGTGGGTCATTGCCATGGGGTTTAGGCTCTTGACTAAATAATCTATGTCGTTGGTGTTTCGGATGGATTTCCTGCATTCTCCTGTGTTAACTTCCGGTGACCATTATAAAAATAGTAATATAAACTCCATGTCCTGATCTGAATTGTTCTCTGTGTACAACCCCTGACTACAACAGAAATTGTTACCAGGAGTGGGGTCATTGCTGATATCTTGCCTGGTCATGTGACGGGAGAGCCTTAGAAATTAATTTGAAAATATTTGAGAAACTGGCCAAAGAGACAGCCCCTGTGTGCTGTATTATTTTGGAGACTCTGGTCGGACCCAGGAAGATAGGAGTACTGATGGAAATGCTGCCAGTTAAGATGAAGCTTGGGTGGCTTCTGTTGAGAAAGACTGCAATGTCTGCAGTTGTCCAGGTAGTATATTGTGCTTTAGATGAAAGTTGGTCTTCTTGTTTGTATTTAGAGATATTACCTGGGTGGCAGAAGAATTTCAGTGCAGTCTACATTTGGAGTGGGAGCATGGTTACTTTAGAGAACTTTCGACCAGATGTATTTTGAAATTTAGAGCAAAGGGGGAGTAGAGTAAATTAAAACACTTGGCAAAGAAGAAGGCTCCATTGGAAATGTGGGTTGTAAAGATGAAACAGAGAACATGGTTGTTTAGAATAAGATAGTGGAAAAATGAAGAGGTTATTTGAATTGCAGGAGATTCTTATATTTTAGTTTTACCATGCCATGTTATAGTTAATGGAAAGTGAGGACTGTGATTGTAATTATTGTTTTAGTGTGATTTTAATGTTTTATTTGTTTGTAACCCAGTTGATTTGTCAAAATACTGTGTTTTAATGTTGAACTTTGGTCACCTTTTAAATGTTTTGGTTTTGATGCAGGAATTAAGTGTAAAAACAATTACGTATATATGTAATTGTTTTATTAATGTAACAAATCTTCCACTAAGGACTATAGTTAAGTTAATGCGTGTGGTTATTAAGTTGACCAGGGGTGGATTGTTATGTTTCTATAACTAGTGGTCAACTTAACGCCAGCTGGATTACATCAGCATGCATTGAGAGAAGATGCTCCACCTGAGGAGGGCTGCCAGCATAAATAGGTGGAGAGGGGAGCTCTTGGAGAGGGACTGAGGTGTTATGGAGTCATTGTTGGTTCTCCTACAAGTTGCTGTCTGAGCTGTTGGTTGTGGAGAAGCTTTGGTCTTCACATCGAGCATTGCTTCCTGGCTCCAGAGGGGAAGACATGTGCTGCCTCATCTCCAGAATGAACTCGTCACACTGCTTTCTTGCACGTACCCGACTGAGCTTGTCGTTGGAGGAGCTCGGGGGCCTCCGTGTCACTGAGGACAGCTGTGGTTCCTTTCAGGACAGGCTCGCTCTTTGTGGTGAGTGTGACTTCTCAGCTCCAGTGTAGAACCCTCATCCCACTAGCACAACTCCTTCTTCCTGCTGGCATAGACTTTCTGGCTTCCACCGCTGACCCTTGGGTCTTCCCGGCACGAATCCGTAAAAAAGACTGGCGTGAGTCCTTGTGGGCCCTGGACTTCCAGTTGGACTCGTGGAGGCGTTGTCCTGAGCTCTGGGTTTTTATCTGCACTCATGTGGGACATTGCCGTGGGGTTTAGGCTCTTGACTAAATAATCTATGTCGTTCTTGTTTCGGATGGATTTCCTGCATTCTCCTGTGTTAACTTCCGGTGACCATTATAAAAATAGTATTATAAACTCCATGTCCTGATCTGAATTGTTCTCTGTGTACAACACCTGACTACAACACTAACCCTAACCCTAACCTTAACTCTCACCCTAACGCTAAACCTAAATCTTAACCTAAACCTTACCTTTACTCCAACCGTAACACTAAACCTAACCTAAACCGAACACTAAATCTTACCCAACCTATAACTCGAACCCAAAAACTAACCCTAACACCTAACACTAACCCTAGCCCTAACACTAACTCTAACCCTAAACCCTAACAAAAACCTTAACCCTAACCCTAACAATAACAGTAACTCTAACTGTAAACCTAACCCTATCCATAAACATAACCCTAACACTAACCATCCAATCGTCTAATCCTAGCAATAAACCTAATCTTTACCCTAACCCAAACCCTAACATTAACCCTCTAACCATAAGTCTAACCATAATCCTCTAACGTGTACTCTAACCCTAACCCTAATCCTAACAATAACCCTCTAAAGTGAACCATATCCCTAACACTACCTGAACCATAACCCTCTAAACCATTAACCCTAACCCAACCCTAAATCTAACCCTAACCCTAAATCTAACACTCTAACCCTAACCTTATCAATATGCCTGTAAACCTAACCCTCTAACCCTAAGCCTAACCCTACCGCTAACCGTATCCCTCTAACGCTCTAACCCTAACACTAACACTATCCCTAAACCTAACACTAAACCTAACGCTAACCCTAACACTAACCTAACCCTAACCCAAACCCAAACCCTAACCTAACCCTAACCATAACCCTAACTGTAACACTCTCACCCTAAATGTAACCCCAAACGTAACCCTAAGTCTCACCCTAACCTTAAACCTAACCCTTAACCTAAACCTTACATATACTCCAACCCTAACCCTAAACCTAAACAAACCCTAACACTATATCTAAGCCTAACTGTAACTCTAACCCTAACCCTTACCCTAACACCTAACACTAACCCTAGCCCTAACACTGACCCTAACACTAAACCCTATATCAAACATTAAACCTAACCCTAACAGTAACAGTAACTCTAACTCTAACCGTAAACATATCCATAAACATAAACCTAACAATAACCATAAAATTGTCTAAACCTAGCCCTAAGCCTAACCCTTACCGTAACCCGAACCCTAACCCTAACCCTTTAAGCATAAGTCTAACCATAATTCTCTACGGTGAACACGAACCCTAAACCTAATCCTAACAATAACACTCTAATGCTAACCATATACCTAACACTAACCTGAACCTTAACCCTCTAAACCTCTAGCCCTAACCCTAACCCTAAAACTAACAATAACCCTAAAACTAACAATCTAACCCTAACCCTATCCCTAAGCCTCTAAATCTAACACTCTAACCCTCTAACCCTAACCATAACCCTAACCCTAACCCTAACACTAAACCTAAACTCTAACCCTAACACTAACCCTGACCCTAACACCAACCCTAAACCTCTAAACCTAACCCTAACGCTAACCCCAACCCTCTAAACCTAACCATAACCATAACTATAACCCTAAACATCCAACCATCTAACCCTAAACCTAACCCTAACACTAACCATAATACTAACCATAATGCTAACCCAAACACTAACCCTAATCCTAAACCTAAGCCTTACCCTAAACTGAACCTTAACCCTAACCCTAACTCTCTAACCCTATGCCTAACCCTACCCCTAACCCTATCCCTGTAACGCTCTAAACCTAACATTAACACTAAAACTAACCCTAAACCTAACCCTAAACCTAACCCTAACCCTAACACTAAACCTAACCCTAACACTAACCCTAACCCTAACCCTAACCCTAACACTAACCCTAAAACTAACCTTAATCCTAAACCTAACCCTAACCCTAAACCCTAACCCTACCCCAAACCCTGAAACTAACCGTAATCTAACCCTAAGACTAACACTATCCCTAGCCCTATCCCTCTATCCCTAACACTAATACTAACCGTCAAACCCTAACACTAACCCTAAACGTAACCCTTCAAGCCTAACCTTAACCCTAACTATAACCCTCTAACTCTCTAAACATAACCCTAACACTTACCCTCTGAACGTACCCCTAAGCTGATTCATAACCTTAAACCCTAACGTCACTGAAATCTAATCCTAACCCTAAACGTTACCCTAACCCTAACCCTAGCCCTAGCCCTAACCCTCTAACACTAACACTAATACTAACCCTCAAACCCTAAATTTAACACAAACTGTAACCCTCTAACCCTGACCTTAATCCCCACCCTAACCCTAACCCTCTAACTCTCTAAATATCACCCCAACACTTACCGTCTAATCCTTTCCCTAAGCCTAACCATAACCCTAAACCCTATCATCACTGAAACCTAATCCTAACCCTAAACATTACCCTAAACCTTACACTAACCCTTACCCTAACACTTACTCTAAAAATAACACTATCCCTAACACTAACACTAAACCTAACCATAAACCTAACCCTAACCATAACCCTAACCCTAACTCTCTCACCCTAATTGTAACCCCAAACCTTAACCTAACCCTCACCCTAACCCTAAACTTAACCCTTAACCTAAACCTTACCCTAACCCCAACCCTTTCCCTAAACCTAAACTAACCTAACACTAAAGCGAACACTAACTGTAACTCTAACCCTAACCCTAACCCTAACACCTAACACTAACACTAGGCCTAACACTAACCCTAACCCGAAACCCTAACACAAACCTTAACCCTAACCCTAACAGTAACAGTAACTCTAACTGTAACCCTAATCCTATCCATAAACATAACCCTAACACTAACAATCCAACCCTCTAACCCTAGCCCTAACCCTAACACTTACTCTAACCCTAACCCTAACGCTAAAACTAACACTAACCCTAGCCATAAACCTAACCCTAACCATAACCATAACCATAACACTCTCACCCTAAACGTAATCCCAAACCTAACCCTAAGTCTCAATATAACCCTAAACCTAACCCTTAACCTAAACCTTAGCCTTACTCCAACCGAAACACTAAATCTAACCCTAACTGTAACTCTAACACTAACCCTAATCCTAACACCTAACACTAACCCTAGCCCTAACACTAACCCTAACCCTAAACCCTAACACCAACTTAAACCCTAACCCTAACAGTAACAGTAACCCTAACTGTAACCCTAATCCTATCCATAAACATAACCCTAACACTAACAATCCAACCCTCTAACCCTAGCCCTAACACTAATCCTTACCCTAACCCGAACCCTAAACCTAACCCCAACCCTCTATCCATAAGGCTAACCATAATCCTCTTACGTGAACCCTAATACTAACCATCCAATCGTCTAACCCTAGCCCTAACACTATATCTTACCCTTATCCGAACCCTAACCCTAACCCTCTAACCATAAGTATAACCATAATCCTCTAACGTGAAGCCTAACCCTAACCCTAATCCTAACAATAACCCTCTAATGCTAACCTAATCCGTAACACTAACCAGACCCTAACCCTCTAACCCTCTAACCATAACCCTAACCCTAAACCTAACCTTAACCCTAAAACTAACACTCTAATCATAACCCTATACCTAAGCCTCTAACCCTAACCCTAACCCGAACCCTAAACCTAACCTCTACCCCTCTAACCCTAACCATAACCCTAACACTAACACTAAAACTAAACATAACCTCTGAGCCTAACGCTAACTCTGACACTAAGTCCAACAATAAACCCTCTAAACCTAACCCTAACACTAACCCCAACCCTCTGAACATAACCATAACCATAACCCTAACCCTCAACATCCAACCCTCTAACCCTAAAGCTCACACTAACACTAACACTAATACTAACCTTAACGCTAACACTAACACTAACCATAATCCTAAACATAGGCCTTATCTAAATGTAATGTTAACCCAAAACCTAAACCTCTAACCCTAAGCCTAACCCTTCCCGTAAACCTATCCCTCTAATGCTCTAACCCTAAAACAAACACTAACCCTAAACCTAACCCTAAACCTAACCCTAACCCTAACACTAACCCTAAACCTAACACTATCCTTAATCCTGCAACTAACGCTAACTCTAACCCTAACCCTAACCTTAAAACCTAACCCTAAACCTAACACTGAAACTAACCCTAAATCTAAGCCTAAGCCTAACCCTAGCACTAGCCCTAACCCTCTATCCATAACACTAACACTAACACTCAAACCCTCACACTAACCCTAAAGGTAACACTCTGAAACTAACCTTAACCCTAACCCTAACCCTAACACTTACCCCCTAACCTAACCATAAGCCTAACCATAACCCTAAATCATACCATCTCCCAAACCTAATCCTAATCCTAACCGTTACCCTAACCCTAACACTAACCCTAACCATAACACTTACTCTAACCCTAACCATAACCCTAACACTAACATTAACCCTAATCATGAATCTAAACCTAACCCTAACCCTAACCCTAAACCTAACCCTAACCCTCTAACTCTCTAAACATAACTTCTAACACTAAACTTCTAATCCTAAACCTAAGCCTAACCATAACCCTAAACCCAACCCTCACCCAAACCTTATCCTAAACCTAACCTTTACCCTAACCTTAACACTAACACTAACCTAACACTTACTCTTACCCTAACCCTAACCCTAACCCTAACCCTAAACCTAACACTAACCCTAACATTAAACCTAAACCTAACACTAAATCTAACCCTAACACTAACCCTAACAATCTAACTCTAAGTCCAACCCTATCCCAAACACTCTAAACCTAACACTAACACTAACACTAACACTAACCCTAAACCTAAAGTTAAACCTAAATCTAACACTAACACTAACCCTAACCCTAACACTAAAACTAACCCTAACACTAACCCAAACCCTAACCCTAAACCCTAACCCTAACCCTAACCCTAAAACTAAACCTAAACCTAACCCTAACCCTAAACCTAACCCTAGCCCTAACCCTCTAACCATAATACTAATACTCACCCTCAAACCCTAAATTTAAAACCAACCGTAACCCTCTAAACCTGACCTTAATCCTCACCCTAACCCTAACCCTCTAACTCTCTAAATATCACCCAAACACTTACCCTCTAATTCTTACCCTAAGCCTAACCATAAACCTAAACCCTACCATCACTGAAACCTAATCCTAACCCTAAACTTTACTCTAACCCTTACACTAACCCTAACCCTAACACTTACTCTACACCTAACACTAACCCTAAACATAAACCTAACCCTAACCATAAGCCTAACCCTAACACTCTCACCTTAATTGTATCCCAAACCTTAACCTAACCCTCACCCTAACCCTAAACTTAACACTTAACTTAAACCTTACAGTAACCTCAACCCTATCCCTAAACCTAACCTAAACCTAACACTAAATCTAACACTAACTGTAACTCTAACCCTAACCCTAAACCTAACACCTAACATTAACACTAGCCCTAACACTAAACCTAAACCTAAACCCTAACACAAACCTTAACCCTAACCCTAACAGTAATGGTAACTCAAACTCTAACCCTAACCCTATCCATAACCATAACCCTAACACTAACCATCCACTCGTCTAACCCTAGCCCTAACCCTAACATTTACCCTAACCCGAACCCTAAACCTAAGCCTCTAACCGTAAGTCTAACCATAATCCTCCAACGCGAATCTTAACCCTAACCCTAATCCTAACAATAACCCTCTAATTTTAACCGTATCCCTAACACTAACCTGTACCCTAACCCTCTAACCCTCTAAACCTAAAACTAACCCTAAATCTAACGCTAAACCTAAATCTAACACTCTAAATCTAACACTATCAATAAGCCTCTAAACCTATCCCTCTATCCCTAACCATAGCCCTAACCCTAACACTAACACTAAACCTAACCTCTAACCCTAACACTAAACCTAACCTCTAAACCTAACACTAACCTTGACCCTAAGACCAACCAAAACCCTCTAAAACTAACCCTAACGCTAACCCCAACCCTCTAAACCTAACCATAACCATAACCCTAATCCTAAACATCCAACATTCTAACCCTAAACCTAACACTAACACTAATCCTAATACTAACCACAATGCTCACCCTAACACTAATCCTAATCCTAAACTTATGACTTACCATAACCTCACATTAGCACTAACCCTATCCCTCTAACCCTAAGCCTAAGCCTATCGCTAACACTAAACCTCTAATACTCTAACCCTAACATAAAAACTAACCCTAACCCTAACCCTAAAATTTAACCTAACCTTAACACTAAACCTAACCCTAATTCTAACACTAAAAGAAACCCTAACCCTTACCCAAACCCTAAAACTACCCTTAAACCCTAACCCTAAACATAAACCTAAAACTAACTCTAACTCTAACCCTAACCCTAACCGTATCCCTAGCCAGAACCCTCTATCCCAAACACTAATACTAACCCTCAAACCATAACAATAACCCTAATAGTAACCCTCTAACCCTATCCTTAAACCCAACCCTATCCCTATCCCTCTAACTCACTAAACATAACCGTAACACTTACCCTCTAATCCTACCCCTAAGCCTAAGCATATCCCTAAACCCAACCGTCAGCCAAACCAAATCCTAACCCTAACCGTTAGCCTAACCCTAACACTTTACCTAACCCTAACACTTACTCTAACCCTAATCCTAACCCTAAACCTAACACTAACACTAACGCTAAACATAAACTAACCCTAGCCGTAACAGTAACACTCAAACTAACCCTAACTAAACCTAAACATAACCATAACCCTAACCCTAAACATCCTACCCTCTAAAACTACACCTATCCCTAACCTTAACCCTAATACTAACCGTAACGCTAACCCTAACACTAACCCTAACCCTAAACATAAGTCTTAAACTAAACCTAACCTTAACACTAACCCTAACACTCTAACCTTAACCCTAACCCTAACACTAACACAAACCCTAACCCGAAGCCTAACGCTAACCCTAAACCTAACCCCAAACCTAATCCTTACCCTAACCCGAACACTAAACCTAACCCTCTAACCATAAGTCTAACGATAATTCTCTAACGTGAACGCTAACTCTAACCCTAACACTTACTCTAACACTAACCCTAACTCTAACACTAACACTAACCCTAACCATAACCCTAACCCTAACACTCTCTCCCTAAACGTAACCCCGAACCTAACGCTAAGTCTCACCCTAACCTTAAACCTAACCCTTAACCTAAACCTTACCCCTACTCCAACTCTAAACCTAAACCTAACCTAACCCTAACACTAAATCTAACCCTAACTATTACTCTAACCCTAACTCTAACCCTAACACCTAACACTAACCCTAGCCCTAACACTGACCCTAACAATAAACACTAAAACAAACATTAAACCTAACCCTAACAGTAACAGTAACTCCAACTCTAACACTAAAAATATCCAAAAACATAAACCTAACAATAACCATCCAATTGTCTAAACCTAGCCCTAAGCCTAACCCTTCCCCTAACCCGAACCCGAACCCTAACCGTTTAACCATAAGTCTAACCATAATCCTCTACGGTGAACCCGAAACTTATCCTAACATTATCCCTCTAATGCTAACCGTATCCCTAACACTAACCCGAATCCTAACCCTCTAACTATCTAGCACTAACCCTAACCCTAAACCTAACCCTAACCCTAATACTAACCATGACGCTAACCCTAACACTAACCCTAATCCTAAACCTAAACCTTACACTAAAAATAACATTAACCCTAACCGTAACGTTAAACACAAACCTAACCCTAAACCCTGATCCTAACCCTAACCCTAAAACTAACCCTAACTCTAACCCTAACCCTAAGCCTATCCTTAGCCCTAAACCTCTATCCCTAACACTAATACTAACCCACAAACCCTAACACTAACCCCAATGTTACCCTCTAAACCTAACCTTATACCTAACACTAACCCTAACCCTCTAACTCTCTAAACATAACCCTAAAACTTACCCTCTAATCCTAACCCTAAGCTTAACGATAGCCCTGAACTCAACCGTCACCCAAACCAAATCCTAAGCCTAAACTTTACCCTAACCCTAACACTAAGCATAACCATAACACTTACTCTTACCCTAACACTAACCCTAACCCTAACCCTAACCCTAACACTAACCCTAACCCTAACCCTAAACCTAACCATAACCCTAACACTAACCCTAACCCTCTAGCCATAAGCCTAACCCTATCCCTAACCCTAACCTTCTAAAGCTCTAAACCTAACCCTAACACTAAACCTAACCCTAACCCTAAGCCTAACCCTAACACTAACACTAACCCTAACCCTAACCATATCCCTAGCCCTAACCCTCTATACCTACCACTAATACTAACCCTCAAACCCTAACACTAACACTAACTATAAGAATCTAACCAAAACCTTAACCCTAACCCCAATCATAACCCTCTAACTCTCTAAATATAATCCTAACACTTACCTTCTAAACCTAACCCTAAAACTAACCATAACCATAAACCCAACCGTCACCGAAACCTAAACCTAACCCTAACCCTAAACCTAACACTAACCCTAAACCTAACACTTACTCTTACCCTAACCCTAACCCTAAACCTAACCCTAACCCTAACACTAAACCTAACCCTAAACCTAAACCTAACAATAACCCTACACTAACCCTAACCCTCTAACACTAAGCCTAACCCTATACCTCACACTAAATCTCTAACGCTCTAACCCTAACACTAACAATAACTGTAACCCTAACCCTAAACCTAACCCTAACCCTAACACTAACCCTAACTCTAACACTTACACTAACCCGCAACCCTAACACTAAGCCTCTAATCATAAGTCTAACCATAATCCTCTAATGTGAACCCTAACCCTAATCTTAATCCTAACAATAACAATCTAAAGCTAACCGTATCCCTAACACTAACCCAAACCCTAAACCTCTAATCCTCTAACCCTAACGCTAACCCTAAATCTAACGCTAAAACTTAATCTAACACTCTAAACCTAACACTATCAATAAGCCTCTAAACCTATCCCTCTATCCCTAACCATAGCCCTAACCCTAACACTAACACTAAACCTAACCTCTAACCCGAGCACTAAACCTAACCTCTAACCATAACACTAACCCTGACGCGAAGACCAACCGTAACCCTCGAAACCTAAACCTAACGCTAACCCCAACCCTCTAAACCTAACCATAACCATAACCCTAATCCTAAACATCCAACATTCTAACCCTAAACCTAACACTAACACTAATCCTAATACTAACCACAATGCTCACCCTAACACTAACCCTAATCCTAAACCTATGCCTTACCATAATCTCACATTAACACTAAACCTAACCCTCTAACCCTAAGCCTAACCCTGTCCCTAACACTAAACCTCTAATACTCTAACCCTTATATAAACACTAACCCTAACCCTAAACCTAAATTTTAACCTAACCTTAACACTAAACCTAACCCTAATTCTAACACTAAAAGAAACCCTAACACTAACCTAAACCCTAAAACTACCCTTAAACCCTAACCCTAAACCTAAACCTAAAACTAAATCTAACTCTAACCCTAACCCTAACCCTATCCCTAGCCAGAACCCTCTATCCCAAACACTGATACTAACCCTCAAACCCTAGCACTAACCCTAATAGTAACCCTCTAACCCTAACCTTAAACCCAACCCTATCCCTATCCCTCTAACTCACTAAACATAACAATAACACTTACCCCCTAATCCTACCCCTAAGCCTAACCATATCCCTAAACCCAACCGTCAGCCAAACCAAATCCTAAACCTAACCGTTAGCCTAACCCTAACACTTTACCTAACCCTAACACTTACTCTAACCCTAACCCTAACCCTAAACCTAACACTAACACTAAGGCTAACCGTAAACCTAGCCCTAACCGTAACCCTAACCCACAAACTAACCCTAACTAAACCTAACCATAACCATAACCCTAACCCTAAACATCCTACCCTCTAAAAGTACACCTAACCCTAACCTTTACCCTAATACTAACCGTAACGCTAACCCTAACACTAACCCTAATCCTAACCCTAAGTCTTAAACTAAACCTAACTTTAACCCTAACCCTAACACGCTAACCTTAACCCTAACCCTAACCCTAAGCCTAACCCTAACCCCAACCCTAAGCCTAATGCTAACCCTAAACCTAACCACAAACCTAATCCTTACCCTAACCAAAACACTAACCCTAACCCTCTAACCATAAGTCTAACGATAATCATCTAATGTGAACTCTAAATCTAACCCTAACACTTACTCTAACACTAACACTAACTCTAACACTAAAACTAACACTAACCATAAACCTAACCCTAACCATAACCCTAACCCTAACACTCTCTCCCTAAACGTAACCCCAAACCTAAACCTAAGTCTCACCCTAAACTTAAACCTAAACCTTAACCTAAACCTTACACATACTCCAACCCTAACCCTAAACCTAACCTAACGCTAACACTAAATCTAACCCTAACTGTAACTCTAACCCTAACTCTAACCCTAACACCTAACACTAACCCTAGCCCTAACACTGACCCTAACAATAAACCCTAAAACAAACATTAAACCTAACCCTAACAGTAACAGTAACTCCAACTCTAACCCTAAAGGTATCCAAAAACATAAACCTAACAATAACCATCCAATTGTCTAACCCTAGCCAGAAGCCTAACCCTTCCCCTAACCCGAACCCGAACCCTAACCCTTTAACCATAAGTCTAACCATAATCCTCTACGGTGAACCCGAACCCTAACCCTAATCCTAACAATATCCCTCTAATGCTAACCATATCCCTAACACTAACCTGAATCCTAACCCTCTAACTATCTAGCCCTAACCCTAACCTTAAACCTAACCCTAACCCTAATACTAACCATGACGCTAACCCTAACACTAACCCTAATCCTAAACCTAAACCTTACACTAAAAATAACCCTAACCCTAACCGTAACTTTAACCCCAACCCTAACCCTAAACCCTGATCCTAACCCTAACCCTAAAACTACCCTTAAACCCTAACTCTAAACCTAAAACTAAATCTAACTCTAACCCTAACCCTAACCCTATCCCTAGCCAGAACCCTCTATCCCAAACACTAATACTAACCCTTAAACCCTAACACTAACCCTAATAGTAACCCTCTAACCCTAACCTTAAACCCAACCCTATCCCAATCCCTCTAACTCACTAAACATAACCGTAACACTTACCCTCTAATCCTACCCCTAAGCCTAAGCATATCCCTAAACCCAACGGTCAGCCAAACCAAATCCTAACCCTAACCGTTAGCCTAACCCTAATACTTTACCTAACCCTAACACTTACTCTAACCCTAACCCTAACCCTAAACTTAACACTAACACTAACGCTAACCATAAACCTAACCCTAACCGTAACACTAACACTCAAACTAACCCTAACTAAACCTAACCATAACCATGACCCTAACTCTAAACATCCTACCCTCTAAAACTTCACCTAACCCTAACCTTAACCCTAATACTTACTGTAACGCTAACCCTAAAACTAACCCTAATCCTAAACCTAAGTCTTACCCTAAACCTAACCTTAACCCTAACCCTAACACTCTAACTCTCTAAACATAACCCTAACACTTACCCCTAACCTAACCATAAGCCTAACCATAACCCTAAATCGTACCGTCACCCAAACCTAATCCTAATCCTAACCGTTACCCTAACCCTAACCCTAACCATAACCCTAACAATTACTCTAACCCTAAACCTAACTCTAACACTAACATTAACCCTAATCATAAACCTAAACCTAACCCTAAACCTAACCGTAAACCTAACCCTCTAATTCTCTAAACATAACTTCTAACAGTTAACTTCTAATCCTAAACCTAAGCCTAACCATAACCCTAAACCCAACCCTCACCCAAACCTAATCCTAAACCTAAACTTTACCCTAACCTTAATACTAACACTAACCCTAACACTTACTCTTACCCTAACCCTAACCCTAACCCTAAACCTAACACTAACCCTAACATTAAACCTAAACCTAACCCTAAACCTAACCCTAACACTAACCCTAACCCTCTAACTCTAAGCCCAACCCTATACCAAACACTCTAACCCTAACACTAACACTAACACTAACCCTAAACCTAAAGTTAAACCTAACTCTAACACTAACACTAACCCTAACCCTAAAACTAACCCTAGCACTAACCCAAGCCCTAACCCTAATCCCTAACCCTAACCCTAACCCTAAAACTAACCCTAAACCTAACCCTAACCCTAAACCTAGCCCTAGCCCTAACCCTCTAACCCTAACAATAATACTAACCCTCAAACCCTAAATTGAACACCAACCGTAACCCTCTAAACCTGACCTTAATCCCCACCCTAACCCTAACCCTCTAACTCTCTAAATATCAACCGAACACTTACCCTCTAATTCTTACCCTAAGCCTAACCATAACCCTAAACCCTACCGTCACTGAAACCTAATCCTAACCCTTATCTTTACCCTAACCCTTACACTAACCCTAACCCTAACACTTACTCTAAACCTAACACTAACCCTAACACTAACACTAACCCTAACCATAAACCTAACCCTAAACATAACCCTAACCCTAACACTCTCACCTTAATTGTATCCCCAAACCTTAACCTAACCCTCAACCTAACCCTAAATTTAACCCTTAACTTAAACCTTACCCTAACCCCAACCCTATCCCTAAACCTAACCTAATCCTAACACTAAATCTATCACTAACTGTAACTCTAACCCTAACCCTAAACCTAACACCTAACATTAACACTAGCCCTAACAATAACCCTAACCCTAAACCCTAACACAAACCTTAACCCTAATCCTAACAGTAACGGTAACTCAAACTCTAACCCTAACCCTATCCATAACCATAACCCTAACACTAACCATCCACTCGTCTAACACTAGACCTAACCCTAACGCTTACCCTAACCTGAACCCTAACCCTAAACCTCTAACCATAAGTCTAACCATAATCCTCTAACGTGAACCCTAACCCTAACCCTAATCCTAACAATAACCCTCTAATGCTAACCGTATCCCTAACACTAACCCGAACCCTAACCCTCTAACCCTCTAACCCTAACGCTAACCCTAAATCTAACGCTAAACCTAAATATAACACTCTAAACCTAACACTATCAATAAGCCTCTAAAATTATCCCTCTATACCTAACCATAGCCCTAACCCTAACACTAACACTAAACCTAAGCTCTAACCCTAACACTAAACCTAACCTCTAACCATAACACTAAACCTGACACGAAGACCAACCCTAACCATCTAAACCTAACCCTAACTCTAACCCCAACCCTCTAAACCTAACCATAACCATAACCCTAATCCTAAACATCCAACATTCTAACCCTAAACCTAACACTAACACTAATCCTAATACTAACCACAATGCTCACCCTAACACTAACCCTAATCCTAAACCTATGCCTTACCATAATCTCACATTAACACTAACCCTAACCCTCTAACCCTAAGCCTAACCCTATCCCTAACACTAAACCTCTAATACTCTAACCCTTATATAATCCCTAACCCTAACCCTAACCCTAAAATTCAACCTAACCTTAACACTAAACCTAACCCTAATTCTAACACTAAAAGAAAACCTAACCCTAACCCAAACCCTAAAACTACCCTTAAACCCTAACCCTAAACCTAAACCTAAAACTAAATCTAACACTAACCCTAACCCTAACCCTATCCCTAGCCAGAACCCTCTATCCCAAACACTAATACTAACCCTCAAACCCTAACACTAACCCTAATAGTAACCCTCTAACCCTAACCTTAAACCCAACCCTATCCCTATCCCTCTAACTCACTAAACATAACCGTAACACTTACCCTCTAATCCTACCCCTAAGCCTAAGTATATCCCTAAACCCAACGGTCAGCCAAACCAAATCCTAACCCTAAACGTTAGCCTAACCCTAACACTTTACCTAACCCTAACACTTACTCTAACCCTCACCCTAACCCTAAACCTAACACTAACACTAACGCTAACCATAAACCTAACCCTAACCGTAACCCTAACCCTCAAACTAACCCTAACTAAACCTAACCATAACCATAACCCTAACCCTAAACATCCTACACTCTAAAACTTCACCTAACCCTAACCTTAACCCTAATACTAACTGTAACGCTAACCCTAAAACTAACCCTAATCCTAAACCTAAGTCTTACCCTAAACCTAACCTTAACCCTAACCCTAACACACTAACTCTCTAAACATAACCCTAACACTTACCCCCTAACCTAACCATAAGCCTAACCATAACCTTAAATCTTACCGTCACCCAAACCTATCCTAATCCTAACCGTTACCCTAACCCTAACACTTACTCTAACACTAAACCTAACCCTAACTCTAACATTAAACCTAATCATAAACCTAAACCTAACCCTAACCCTAACCCTCTAACTCTCTAAACATAACTTCTAACACTTAACTTCTAATCCTAAACCTAAGCCTAACCATAACCCTAAACCCAACCCTCACCCAAATCTAATCCTAAACCTAACCTTTACCTTAACCTTAACACTGACACTAACCTTAACACTTACTCTTACCCTAACCCTAACCCTAACCCTAACCCTAAACCTAACATTAACCCTAATATTAAACCTAAACCTAACCCTAAACCTAACCCTAACACTAACCCTAACCCTCAAACACTAAGCCCAACCCTATACCAAACACTCTAAACCTAACACTAACACTAACACTAACCCTAAACCTAAAGTTAAACCTAACTCTAACACTAACACAAACCCTAACCCTAACACTAAAACTAACCCTAACACTAACCCAAACCCTAACCCTAAACTCTAACCCTAACCCTAAAACTAACCCTAAACCTAACCCTAACAATAAACCTAGCCCTAGCCCTAACCCTCTAGCCCTAACAATAATACTAACCCTCAAACCCTAAATTTAACACCAACCGTAACCCTCTAAACCTGACCTTAATCCCCACCCTAACCCTAACCCTCTAACTCTCTAAATATCACCCGAACACTTACCCTCTAATTCTTACCCTAAGCCTAACCATAACCCTAAACCCTACAGTCACTGAAACCTAATCCTAACCCTAAACTTTACCCTAACCCTTACACTAACCCTATCCCTAACACTTACTCTAAACCTAACACTAACCCTAACACTAACACTAACCCTTACCATAAACCTAACCCTAACCATAAACTTAACCGTAACACTCTCACCTTAATTGTATCCCCAAACCTTAACCTAACCCTCAACCTAACCCTAAACTTAACCCTTAACATAAACCTTACCCTCACCACAACCCTATCCCTAAACCTAACCTAAACCTAACACTAAATCTAACACTAACTGTAACTCTAACCCTAACCCTAAACCTAACACCTAACATTAACACTAGCCCTAACACTAACCCTAACCCTAAACCCTAACACAAACCTTAACCCTAAACCTAACAGTAACGGTAACTCAAACTCTAACCCTAACCCTATCCATAACCATAACCCTAACACTAACCATCCACTCGTCTAACACTAGACCTAACCCTAACACTTACCCTAACCCGAACCCTAACCCTAAGCCTCTAACCATAAGTCTAACCATAATCCTATAACGTGAACCCTAACCTTAACCCTAATCCTAACAATAACCCTCTAATGCTAACCATATCCCTAACACTAACCCGAACCCTAACCCTCTAACCCTCTAACCCTAACGCTAACCCTAAATCTAACGCTAAACCTAAATCTAACACTCTAAACCTAACACTATCAATAAGCCTCTAAACCTATCCCTCTATACCTAACCATAGCCCTAACCCTAACACTAACACTAAACCTAAGCTCTAACCCTAACACTAAACCTAACCTCTAACCATAACACTAACTCTGACCCTAAGATCAACCCTAACCCTCTAAACCTAACCCTAACGCTAACCCCAACCCTCTAAACCTAACCATAACCATAACCCTAATCCTAAACATCCAACATTCTAACCCTAAACCTAACACTAACACTAATCCTAATACTAACCACAATGCTCACCCTAACACTAACCCTAATCCTAAACCTATGCCTTACCATAATCTCACATTAACACTAACCCTAACCCTCTAACCCTAAGCCTAAGCATATCCCTAACACTAAACCTCTAATACTCTAACCCTTATATAAACACTAACCCTAACCCTAACTCTAACCCTAAAATTAAACCTAACCTTAACACTAAACCTAACCCTAATTCTAACACTAAAAGAAAACCTATCCCTAAACCAAACCTTAAAACTACCCTTAAACCCTAACCCTAAACATAAACCTAAAACTAAATCTAACTCTAACCCTAACCCTAACCCTATCCCTAGCCAGAACCCTCTATCCCAAACACTAATACTAACCCTCAAACCCTAACACTAACCCTAATAGTAACCCTCTAACACTTACCTTAAACCCAACCCTATCCCTATCCCTCTACTTCACTAAGCATAACCGTAACACTTACCCTCTAATCCTACCCCTAAGCCTAAGCATATCCCTAAACCCAACGGTCAGCCAAACCAAATCCTAACCCTAACCGTTAGCCTAAACCTAACACTTTACCTAACCCTAACACTTACTCTAACCCTAACCCTAACCCTAAACCTAACACTAACACTAACACTAATCATAAACCTAACCTTAACCATAACCCTAACCCTCAAACTAACCCTAACTAAACCTAACCATAAACATAACCCTAACACTAAACATCCTACCCTTTAAAACTACACCTAACCCTAACTTTAACCCTAATACTAACTGTAACGCTAAACCTAAAACTAACCCTAATCCTAAACCTAAGTCTTACCCTAAATCTAACCTTAACCCTAACCCTAACTCTCTAACCTTAACCCTAACCCTAACCCTAACCCCAACCCTAAGCCTAACACTAACCCTAAACCTAACCCAAAACCTAATCCTTACCATAACCCAAACACTAACCCTAACCTTCTAACCATAAGTCTAACGATAATCATCTAACGTGAACTCTAAATCTAACCCTAACACTTACTCTAACACTAACACTAACTCTAACACTAACACTAACACTAACCATAAACCTAACCCTAACCATAACCCTAACCTTAACCCTCTCTCCCTAAACATAACCCCAAACAAAACCCTAAGTCTCACCCTAACCTTAAACCTAACCGTTAACCTAAACCTTACCCATACTCCAACCCTAACCCTAAACCTAACTTAACCCTAACACTAAATCTAACCCTAACTGTAACTCTAACCCTAACTCTAACACTAACACCTAACACTAACCCTAGCCCTAACACTGACCCTAACAATAAACCCTAAAACAAACATTAAACCTAACCCTAACTGTAACAGTAACTCCAACTCTTACCCTAAACATATCCAAAAACATAAACCTAACAATAACCATCCAATTGTCTAACCCTAGCCCTAAGCCTAAACCTTCCCCTAACCCGAACCCAAACCCTAAACCTTTAACCATAAGTCTAACCATAATCCTCTACGGTGAACCCGAGCCCTAAACCTAATCCTAACAATATCCCTCTAATGCTAACCGTATCCCTAACACTAACCCGAATCCTAACCCTCTAACTATCTAGCACTAACCCTAACCCTAAACCTAACCCTAACCCTAATACTAACCATGACGCTAACCCTAACACTAACCATAATCCTAAACCTAATCCTTACACTAAAAATAACCCTAACCCTAACCGTAACTTTAACGCCAACCCTAACCCTAAACCCTGATCCTAACCCTAACCCTAAAACTAACCCTAACTCTAACCCTAACCCTAAGCCTATCCCTTGCCCTAAACCTCTTTCACTAACACTAATACTAACCCACAAACCCTAACACTAACCCTAATTGTTACCCTCTAATCCTAACCTTATCCCTAACCCTAACCCTAACCCTCTAACTCTCTAAACATAACCCTAACACTTACCCTCTAATCCTAACCCTAAGCTTAACGATAGCCCTGAACTCAACCGTCACCTAAACCAAATCCTAAGCCTAAACTTTACCCTAACCCTAACACTAACCATAACCATAACACTTACTCTTACCCTAACACTAACCCTAACCCTAACCCTAACCCTAACCCTAACACTAAACCAAACCCTAACCTTGAACCTAAACATAACCCTAACACTAACCCTAACCATCTAGCCATAAGCCTAACCCTATCCCTAACCCTAACCTTCTAAAGCTCTAAACCTAACCCTAACACTAAACCTAACCCTAACCCTAAACCTAACCCTAACACTAAACCTAACCCTAACCCTCACCATATCCCTAGCCCTAACCCTCTATCCCTACCACTAATACTAACCCTCAAACCCTAACACTAACACTATCCATAAGAATCTAACCCAAACCTTAACCATAACCCCAATCCAAACCCTCTAACTCAATAAATATAACCCTAACACTTATCTTCAAAACCTAACCCTAAACCTAACCATAACGATAAACCCAACCGTCACCAAAAACTAAACCTAACCCTAACCATTATCCTAACCCTAACACTAACACTAAACCTAACACTTACTCTTACCCTAACCCTAACCCTAAACCTAACACTAACCCTAAACCTAACACTTACTCTTACCCTAACCCTAACCCTAAACCTAACCCTAACCCTAACACTAAACGTAACCCTAAACCTAAACCTAACAATAACCCTACACTAACCCTAACACTCTAACAGTAAGCCTAACCCTATACCTCACACTAACTCTCTAACGCTCTAAACCTAACACTAACAATAACTGTAACCCTAACCCTAAACCTAACCCTAACTCTAACACTAACCCTAACTCTAACCCTTACACTAACCCGAACCCTAAACCTAAGCCTCTAACCATAATTCTAACCATAATCCTCTAACGTGAACCCTAACCCTAATCCTAACAATAACACTCTAACACTAACCATATCCTTAACAATAACCCAAACCCTAACCCTCTAACCCTCTAACCCTAACCCTAACCCTAAATCTAACACTAACCCTAAATCTAACAATCTAAACCTAACACTATCAATAAGCCTCTTAACCTATCCTTCTATCCCTAACCATAGCCCTAACCCTAACACTAACACTAAACCTAACCTCTAACCCTAACACTAACCGTGATCATAGACCAACCCTAACCCTCTAAACCTAACCCTAACACTAACCCCAACACTCTAAACCTAACCATAACCATAACCCTAACCCTAAACAACCAACCCTCTAACCCTAAACCTAACCCTACCCCTAACCCTAATACTAACCATAACACTAACACTAACACTAACCCTAATCCGAAACCTAAGCCTTAGACTAAAACTAACATTAACCCTAACCCTAACCATCTAACCCTAAGCCTAACACTACCCCTAACCCTATCCCTGTAACGCTCTAACCCTAACACTAACACTAACCCTAACCCTAAACCTAACCCTAACCCTAATCCTAACACTCTAACCCTAACCCTATCCCTAACCCCAACCCTAACCGTAAACCCTAATCCTAACCCTAACCCTAAAACTAACCCTAACTCTAACCCTAAAACTAACCCTATCACTAGCCCTAACCCTCTATACCTAACACTAATACTAACCCACAAACACTAACACTAACCCTAATCGTAACCCTCTAAACCTAACCTTATCCCTAACCCTAACCCTAACCCTAACCCTAACCTTCTAACTCTCTAAACATAACCCTAACACTTACCTTCTAATCCTAACCCTAAGCCTAACGATAGCCCTGAACTCAACCGTCACCCAAACCAAATCCTAAGCCTAAACTTTACCCTAACCCTAACACTAACCATAACCATAACACTTACTCTTACCCTAACACTAACCCTAACCCTAACCCTAACACTAAACCTAACCCTAAAAATAAACCTAACAATAACCCTACACTAACCCTAACCCTCTAACACTAAGCCTAACCCTATACCGCACACTAAATCTCTAACGCTCTAACCCTAACACTAACACTATCCCTAACCCTAACCCTAAACCTAACCCTAACCCTAACACTAACCCTAACTCTAAACCTTACACTATCACGAAACCTAAACCTACCCCTCTAGCCAAAAGTGTAACCATAAACCTCTAAAGTGAACTCTAACCCTAAACCTAATCCTAACAACAACCCTCTAATGCTAACCATATCCCTAACACTCCACCCGAACCCTAACCCTCTAACCCTCTAACCATAACCCTAACACTAAACCTAACCCTAATCATAAATCTAACACCCATATCTAACCCTATCAATAAACATCTAAACCTAACCCTCTAACCCTAACCCTAACCCTAAACCTGACCCTAAGACCAACACTAACCCTCTAAACCTAACCCTAACGCTAACACCAACCCTGTGAACCTAACCATAACCATAACCCTAACCCTCAACATCCAACCCTCTAACCCTACAGCTCACCGTAACCATAACCCTAATACTAACCTTAACGCTAACACTAACACTAACCATAATCCTAAACCTAGGCCTTACCCTAAACCTAACCTTAACCCTAAACCTAACACTCTAACCCTAAGCCTAACCCTACCCCTAACCCTATACCTCTATCACTCTAACCCTAAAACTAACACTAACCCAAAACTTAACCCTAAAAGTAAACCTAACACTAACCCTAACACTAACCCAAACCTACCCCTAACACTAACCTTGCAACTAACCCTAACTCTAACCCTAATCCTAACCTTAAACCCTAACCCTAACCCTAACCCTGAGACTAACTCTAAATCTAACCCTAAGCCTAACCCTAGCACTAGCCCTAAACCTCTATCCCTAACACTAACACTAACCCTCAAACCCTAACACTAACCCTAACCCTAACACTTACTCTAACCCTAACACTAACCCTAACACGAACACTAACCCTAACCATAAACCTAACAATAACCCTAACCCTAACACTAACCCTAAACCTAACACTTACTCTAACCCTAACACTAACCCTAACACTAACACTAACCCTAACCATAAACCTACCCCTAACTCTAACCCTCTAACTCTCTAAACATAACCCTAACACTTACCTTCTAATACTAACCCTAAGCCTAACGATAACCCGAAACCCAACTGTCACCCAAACCTAATCCTAACCCTAACCTTTACCCGAACCCTAACACTAACCCTAACCCTAACACTTACTCTTACACTAACCCTAACCCTAACACTTAACCTAACCCTAAACCAATCCCTAATGCTACCACTAACCATAACCCTCTAACCCAAAGCCTAACCCTATCCCTAACCCTAACCCTCTAATGTTCTAACCCTAACACAAACACTAACACTAACCCAGCCCTAAACCTAACCCTAACCCAAAAACTAACCCTAACCCTAACCCTAAAACTATCCCTAACACTAACCCTAATCCTAACCCTAACGCTAGCACTAACCCTCCAACCCTAACACTAAAACTAATAATCAAAGCCTAACACTAACACTAACTGTAACCCTCTAACCCTAACATGAACCACCACCCTAACCCTAAACCTGTAACTCTCTAAATATAACCCGAACACTTACTCTCTAATCCTTACGCTAAGGCTAACCATAACACTAAAACCCAACCATAACCCAAACCTAATCCTAAACCTAAACCTAACCCTAACACTAACACTAACCCTTACCCTAAACCTAACCATATCCCTAGCCCTAACCCTCTATCCCTACCACTAATACTAACCCTCAAACCCTAACACTAACCCTAACCATAAGAATCTAACCCAAACCTTAACCCTAACCCTAATCCTAAACCTCTAACTCTCTAAATATTACCCTAACACATACCTTAAAATCCTAACCCTAAACCTAACCATAACCATAAACCCAACCATCACCGAAACCTAAACCTAACCCTAACCATTATCCTAACCCTAACACTAACCCTAAACCTAACACTTACTCTTTCCCTAACCCTAACCCTAAACCTATCACTAACCCTAAACCTAACACTTACTCTTACCCTAACCCTAAACCTAACCCTAACCCTAACACTAAACCTAACCCTAAACCTAAACCTAACAATAACCCTACACTAACCCTAACCCTCTAACACTAAGCCTAACCATATACTTCACACTAACTCTCTAACGCTCTAACCCTAACAATAACAATAACTGTAACCCTAACCCTAAACCTAACCCTAACCCTAACACTAAACCTAACTCTAATCCTTATACTAACCCGAACCCTAAACCTAACCCTCTAACCATAAGTCTAACCATAATCCTCTAACGTGAACCCTAACCCTAATCCTAACAATAACACTCTAACGCTAACCATATCCTTAACACTAACCCGAACCCTAAGCCTCTAACCCTCTAACCCTAACCGTAAATCTAACACTCTAAACCTAACACTATCAATAAGCCTCTAAACCTATCCCTCTATCCTTAACCATAGCCCTAACCCTAACACTAACACTAAACCTAACCTCTAACCCTAACACTAACACTAACCCTAGACCAACCCTAACCCTCTAAACCTAACCCTAACTCTAACCCCAACACTCTAAACCTAACGATAACCATAACCCTAACCCTAAACATCCAACCCTCTAACCCAAAACCTAACACTACCCCTAACCCTAATACTCACCATAACTAACACTAACCCTAATCTGAAACCTGAGGTTAAGACTAAACCTAACATTAACCCTAACACTAACCCTCTAACCCTAAGCCTAACACTACCCCTAACCCTATCCCTCTAACGCTCTAACCCTAACACTAACCCTAACCCTAACCTTAACCCTAACTGTAAACCTAACCCTAACCCTAATACTAACCCAAACCTACCCCTAACAGTAACCTTCAACTAACCCTAACTCTAACCCTAATCCTAACCTTAAACCCTAACCCTAACCCTAACCCTAACCCTGAAATTAACTCTAAATCTAACCCTAAGCCTAACCCTAGCACTAGCCCTAAACCTCTACCCCTAACAGTAACACTAACCCTCAAACCCTAACACTAACCCTAACCCTAACACTTACTCTAACCCTAACACTAACCCTAACACTAACACTAACCCTAACCATAAACCTAATAACCATAACCCTAACACTAACCCTAAACCTAACACTTACTCTAACCCTAACACTAACCCTAACACTAACACTAACCCTAAAACTAACACTAACCCTAACCCTAAAACTAACACTAACCCTATCCATAAACCAACCCCTAACTCTAACCCTCTAACTCTCTAAACATAACCCTAACACTTACCTTCTAATACTAACCCTAAGCCTAACGATAACCCGAAACCCAACTGTCACCCAAACCTAATCCTAACCCTAAACTTTACCCGAACCCTAACACTAACCCTAACCCTAACACTTACACTTACACTAACCCTAACCCTAACACTTAACCTAAACCTAAACCTAAACCAATCCCTAATGCTACCACTAACCCTATCCCTCTAACCCAAAGCCTAACCCTATCCCTAACCCTAACCCTCTAACGCTCTAACCCTAACACAAACACTAACACTAACCCAGCCCTAAACCTAACCCTAACACAAAAACTAACCCTAACCCTAACCCTAAAACTATCCCTAACACTAACCCTAACCCTAACCTTAAAGCCTAACCGTAACCCTAACCCTAAAACTAACTCTAACTCAAACCCTAACCCTAACCCTAACCCTAGCCCTAACCCTCCAACCCTAACACTAATACTAACAATCAAAGCCTAACACTAACCATAACTGTAACCCTCTAACCCTAACAAAAACCGCCACCCTAACCCTAAACCTGTAACTCTCTAAATATAACCCGAACACTTACCCTCTAATCCTTACCCTAAGCCTAACCATAACACTAAAACCCAACCATCACCCAAACCTAATCCTAAACATAACCGTTACACTAACCCTAAAACTAACCCTAATCCTAACACTTACACTAACCCTAACCCTAACCCTAACCCTAACCCTAACACTAACACTAACACTAACACTAACCATAAACCTAAGCCTAACCATAACCCTAACCATAACACTCTCACCCTATATTTAACTCCAAACCTAACCCTAACCCTCACCCTAACTCTAAACTTAACACTTAAACTAAACCTTACACTTACCCCAAACCTAACCCTAAACGTAACCTAACCGGAACAATAAATCTAACCCTAACTGCAACTCTAAGCCTAACACTAACCCTAACACCAAACACTAACACTAGCCCTAACACTAATCGTAACCCTAAACCCTAACACCAAACTTAACGCTAACCCTAACAGTAACTCGAAATCTAAACCTAATCCTATCCATAACCATAACCTTAACACTAACCATCCAATCGTCTAACCCTATCCCTAACCCTATCTCTTAACCTAACCGGAACCCTAACCCTAAACCTCTAACCATAAGTATAACCATAATCCTCTAACATGAACCATAGCCCTAAACTTAATCCTAACAATAACCCTCTAATCCTAACCATATCCCTAACACTAATCGAACCCTAACCCTCTAAACCTCTAACCCTAACCTAACCCTAAATCTAACCCTAACCCTAAATCTAACACTCTAACCCTAAACCCTATCAATAAGCCTCTAAACCTAACCCTCTAACCCTAAGCCTACCCCTACCCCTAACCCTATCCCTCTAACGCTCTAACCCTAAAACTAAAACTAACCCTAAATCTAATCCTAACCCTAACTCTAACACTAACCCTAACCCTAACCCTAGCCCTAACCAAAAACTAGCCATTACCCTAACCCTAACCCTAAACTCTAAACCTAAACCTAACCCTAACTCTAACCCTAACCCTACCACTTACTGTAACACTAACCCTAACTATAACACTAACTCTAACCCTAACCATAAACCTAACCCTAACCCTAACCCTAACACTAACCCTAACTCTACCCTTACACTAACACGAACCCTAACCCTAACCCTCAAGCCATAAGTCTAACCATAATCCTCTAACGTGAACCTTAACTCTAAACCTAATCCTAACAATAAACCTCTAATGCTAACCATATCCCTAACACTAAACCGAACCCTAACCCTCTAAACCTCTAAACCTAACCTAACACTAAAACTAACCCTAACCCTAACCCTAGCCCTAAACCAAAAACTAGCTCTTACCCTAACCCTAACCCTAAACTCTAAACCTAAACCTAACCCTAACTCTAACCCTAACCCTACCACTTACTGTAACACTAACCCTAACTATAACACTAACACTAACCCTAACCATAAACCTAACCCTAACTATAACCCTAACCCTAACACTCTCTCCCTAAACGTAACCGCAAAACTAACCCTAAGTCTCACCCTAACCCTAAACCTAACCCTTAACCTAAACCTTACCCATACTCCAACCCTAACCCTAAACTTAACCTAACCCTAACACTAAATCTAACCCTAACTTTAACTCTAACCCTAAACCTAACCCTAACCCTAACCCTAACCCTAAACCCTATTCCTAACCCTAACCCTAAAACAAACCCTAACTCTAACACTAACCCTAACCATATCCCTAGCCCTGACCCTCTACCCCTAACATTAATACTAACCCTCAAACTCTAACACTTACCCTAACCATAAGACTCTAACACAAACCTTAACACTAACCCTAATCCTAACCCTCTAATTCTCTAAACATAACCCTAACACTTACCATCTAATCCTAACCCTAAGCCTAACCATAACCCTAAACCCAACCGTCACCCAAACCTAAACCTAACCCTAACCTTTATCCTAACCCTAACACTAAACCTAACTCTAACACTTACTCTTACCCTAAACCTAACCCTAACACTAACCCTAACCCTACTCCTAACCCTAACACTAAACCTAACCCTAAATCTAAAACTAACAATTACGCTACACTATCCCTAAGCCTCTAAGGCTAAGCCTAACCCTATCCCTAACACTAACTCTCTAACTCTCTAACCCTAACACTAACACTAAACCTAACCCTAACCCTAAACTAACCCTAACCCTAACACTAACCCTAACTCTGCCCTTACACTAACACGAACACTAACTCTAACCATTTAGCCATAAGTCTAACCATAATTCTCTAACGTGAACCCTAACCCTAAACCTAATCCTAACAATAAACCTCTAATGCTAACCATATCCCTAACACTAACCCGAACCCTAACCCTCTAAACCTCTAAACTTACCCTAACCCTAAAACTAACACTAACCCTAAATCTAACACTCTAACCCTAACCCTATCAATAAACCTCTAAACCTAACCCTCTAACCCTAAGCCTACACCTACCCCTAACCGTATTCCTCTAATTCTCTAGCCCTAACACTAACATTAACCCTAAAACTAACCCTAAACCTAACCCTAACCGTAACACTAAACCTAAACCTGACACTAAAACTAGCCCTTACCCTAACCCTAACCCTAAACCCTAAACCTAACCCTAACCCTAAAACTAAACCAAACTCTATCCCTAACCCTTAGCCTATCCATAGCCCTAAACCTCTATCCCTAACACTAATACTAACCCAAAAACCCTAACACTAAACCTAACACTAACCCTAACCCTAAACCTAAACCGAACCCTATCCCTAACACTAACCCCAACCCTCTAACGCTAAGCATTACCCTATCCCTAACCCTAGCCCTCTAACGCTCTAAACCTAAAACTAACAATAACCCTAATCCTAAACCTAAAACTAACCCTAACACTAACCCTAACCCTAACCCTAAACCCTAACCCTAACCCTAACCCTAACCCTAACCCTAAAACAAACCCTAACTCTAACTCTAACACTAACATTATCCCTAGCCCTAACCCTCTAACCCTAAGACTAATCCTAACCCTCAAACCCTAACACTAACCCTAACCGTAACCCTCTAACCCTAACGTTAACCCCAACCCTAACCTTAACCCTCTAACTTTCTAAACATTACCCTAACACTTACCCTCTAATACACTAAGCCTAAACATAACCCTAAACCCAACTGTCACCCAAACCTAATCCTAACCCTAATCATTACTCTAAACCTAACACTAACCCTAACCCTAACACTTACTCTAACCCTAACCCTAACTGTTATGGTTCGATAACTAGTGGTCAACTTACGCCAGCTGGATTACATTGGCATGCATTGACAGAAGATGCTCCACCTGAGGAGGGCTGCCAGGATAAATAGGTGGAGAGGGGAGCTTTTGGAGAGGGATTGAGGTGTTATGGAGTCATTGTTGGTTCTCCTACAAGTTGCTGTCTGAGCTGTAGGTTCTGGAGAAGCTTTGGTCTTCACATCGAGCATTGCTCCCTGGCTCCGGAGGGGAAGACATGTGCTGCCTGGTCTCCAGGATGAACTCGTCACACTGCTTCCTGGCACGTACCCAACTGTGCTTGTCGTCGGAGGAGCTCGGGGCCTCCGTGTGTCTGAGGACAGCTGTGGTTCCTTTCAGGACAGGCTCGCTCTTTGTTGTGAGTGTGACTTCTCAGCTCCAGTTTAGAACCCTCATCCCACTAGCACAGCTCCTTCATCCTGCTGGCATAGATTTTCTGTCTTCCACCGCTGACCCTTGGGTCTTCACGGCACGAATCCGTAAAAAAGACTGGCGTGAGTCCTTGTGGTCCCTGGACTTCCAGTTGGACTCATGGAGGCGTTGTCCTGAGCTCTGGGTTTTTATCTGCACTCATCTGGCACATTGCCGTGGGCTTTAGGCTCTTGACTAAATAATCTATGTCGTTGGTGTTGCGGATGGATTTCCTGCATTCTCCTGTGTTAACTTCCGGTGACCATTATAAAAATAATATTATAAACTCCATGTCCTGATCTGAATTGTTCACTTTGTACAACCCCTGAATACAACACTAACACTAACCCTAACCTTAACTCTCACCCTAACTTTAAACCTATCCCTTAACCTAAACCTTACCTTTACTCCAACCTTAACACTACACCTAACCTAAACCGAACACTAAATCTAATCCTAACAGTAACTCTAACACTAAACCTAATCCTAACACCTAACACTAACCGAAGCCTTAACACTAACTCTAACCTTAAACCCTAACAAAAACCTTAACCCTAACCCTAACAGTAACAGTAACTCTAACTGTAAACCTAACCCTATCCATAAACATAACCCTAACACTAACCATCCAATCGTCTAATCCTAGCTCTAACCCTAAACTTTACCCTAACCTGTACCCTAACATTAACCCTCTAACCATAAGTCTAACCATAATACTCTAACGTGAACCCTAACCCTAAACCTAAGCCTAACAATAACCCTCTAAATCGAACAATATCCGTAACACTACCCGAACCCTAACCCTCTAAACCTCTAACCCTAACCTAACCCTAAATCTATCCCTAACCCTAAATCTAACACTCTAACCCTAACCCTATCAATAATACTCTAAACTTATCCCTCTAACCCTAAACCTAACCCTACCCCTAACCATATCCATCTAACGCTCTAAACCCTAACACTAACACTATCCCTAAACCTAACCCTAAACCTAACACTAACCCGAACCCTAACCCTAAACCTAAAACTAGCCCTTACCCTAACCCTAACCCTAAACCCTAAACTTAAACCTAACCCTAACTCTAACCATAACCCTAACACTTACTCTAACACTAACCGTAATTCTAACACTAACACTAACCCTAAGCATAAACTTAACCCTAACCATAACCATAACCCTAACACTCTCTCCCTAAATGTAACCGCAACCCTAACCCTAAGTCTCACTGTAAACCTAAACCTAACCCTTAACCTAAACCTTACCCATGCTCCAACCCTAACCCTAAATTTAACGTAACCCTAATACTAAATCTAACCCTAACTTTAACTATAACCCTAACCCTATCCCTAACCCTAACCCTAAAACAAACCCTAACTCTAACCCTAACCCTAACCATATCCCTAGCCCTAACGCTCTATCCCTAACACTAATACTAACCCTCAAACTCTAACACTAACCCTATCCATAAGACTCTAACCCAAACCTTAACCCTAACCCTAATCCTAACCCTCTAACTCTCTAATCATAACCCTAACACTTACCTTCTAATCGGAACCCTAAGCCTAACCATAACCCTAAACCCAACCGTCACCCAAACCTAAACCTAACCCTAACCTTTATCCTAACCCAAACACTAACCCTAACACTAAGACTTGCTCTGACCATAAACCTAACCCTAAACCTAACCCTAACCCTAACACTAAACCTAAAACTAACAATAACCCTACACTCACCCTAACCCTCTAATGCTAAGCCTAACCTTATCCCTTACACTAACTATCTAACGCTCTAACCCTAACACTAACACTAAACCTAACCCTAACCCTAAACCTAACCCTAACCCTAACTCTACCCTTACACTAACACGAACCCTAACCCTAAGCCTCAAGCCATAAGTCTAACCATAATCCTCTAACGTGAACCTTAACCCTAAACCTAATCCTAACAATAAACCTCTAATGCTAACCATATCCCTAACACTAAATCGAACCCTAACCCTCTAAACCTCTAACCCTAACCTAACACTAAAACTAACCCTAACCCTAAATCTAACACTCTAACCCTAACCCTATCAATAAGCCTCAAAACCTAAACCTCTAAACCTAAGCCTAACCCTAACACTAACCATATCCCTCTAACGCTCTAACACTAACACTAACACTAACCCTAAACCTAACACTATCCCTAAACCTAACCCTAACACTAACCCTAACCCTAACCATAAAACTAGCCCTTACCCTAACCCTCACACTAAACCCTAAACCTAAACCTAACCCTAACCCTAAAACTAAACCAAACTCTATCCCTAAACCTAAGCCTATCCCTAGCCCTAAACCTCTATCCCTAACACTAATACTAACCCTAAAACCCTAACACTAAACCTAACACTAACCCAAACCCTAAACCTAAACCGAACCCTAACCCTAAAAGTAACCCTAACCCTCTAACGCTGAGCCTTACCCTATCCCTAACCCTAACCCTCTAACGCTCTAACCCTAAAACTAACACTAATCCTAACCCTAATCCTAAAACTAACCCTAACACTAACCCTAACCCTAACCCTAAACCCTAACCCTAACCCTAACCCTAAAACTAACCCTAACTCTAACCCTAACACTAACACTATCACTAGCCCTAACCCTCTAACCCTAACACTAATCCTAACACTCAAACACTAACACTAACCCTAACCGTAACCCTCAAACCCTAAAATTAACCCCCACCCTAACCTTAACCCTCTAACTCTCTAAACATTACTCTAACACTTACCCTATAATACTTACACTAAGCCTAAACATAACCCTAAACCCAACCATCACCCAAACCTAATCCTTACCCTAACCATTACTCTAAACCTAACACTAACCCTAACCCTAACACTTACTCTAACCCTAACCCTAAACCTAACCCTTACTGTTATGGTTCGATAACTAGTGGTCAACTTAACGCCAGCTGGATTACATCAGCATGCATTGAGAGAAGATGCTCTACCTGAGGAGGGCTGCCAGGATAAATAGGTGGAGAGGGAAGCTGTTGGAGAGGGATTGAAGCATTATGGAGTCATTGTTGGTTCTCCTACAAGTTGCTGTCTGAGCTGTTGGTTCTGGAGAAGCTTTGGTCTTCACATCGAGCATTGCTTCCTGGCTCCGGAGGGGAAGACATGTGCTGCCTGGTCTCCAGGATGAACTCGTCACACTGATCCTGGCACGTACCCAACTGTGCTTGTCGTCGGAGGAGCTCGGGGCCTCCGTGTCACTGAGGACAGCTGTGGTTCCTTTCAGGACAGGCTCGCTCTTTGTTGTGAGTGTGACTTCTCAGCTCCAGTTTAGAACCCTCATCCCACTAGCACAGCTCCTTAATCCTGCTGGCATAGACTTTCTGTCTTCCACCGCTGACCCTTGGGTCTTCCCGGCACGAATCCGTAAAAAAGACCGGCATGAGTCCTTGTGGGCCCTGGAGTTCCAGTTGGACTCGTGGAGGCGTTGTCCTGAGCTCTGGGTATTTATCTGCACTCATGTGGCACATTGCCGTTGGGTTTAGGCTCTTGACTAAATAATCTATGTCGTTGGTGTTGCGGATGGATTTCCTGCATTCTCCTGTGTTAACTTCCGGTGACCATTATAAAAGTAGTAATATAAACTCCATGTCCTGATCTGAATTGTTCTCTGTGTATAACCCCTGACTACAACAGAAATTGGTACCAGGAGTGGGGTCATTGCTGTTATCTTGCCGGTCATGTGACCGGAGAGCCTTAGAAATTAATTTGAAAATATTTGAGAGTCTGGCCAAAGAGACAGCCCCTGTGTCCTGTATTATTTTGGAGACTCTGGTCGGACCCGGGAAGATCGGAGTACTGATGGAAATGCTGCCTGTTAAGGTGAAGCTTGGGAGGCTTCTGTTGAGAAAGACTGCAATGTCTGCAGTTGTCCAGGTAGTGTATCGTGCTTTAGATGAAAGTTGGTCTTCTTGTTTGTATTTAGAGATATTACCTGGGTGGCAGAAGAATTTCAGTGCAGTCTACTTTTGGGATGGTAGCATGGTTACTTTAGAGAACTTTCGTCCAGATGTATTTTGAAATTTAGAGCAAAGGGCGAGTAGAGTAAATTAAAACACTTGGCCAAGAAGAAGGCTCCATTGGAACTCTGGGTTGTAAAGATGAAACAGAGAACATGGTTGTTTAGAATACAATAATAGAAAAATGAAGATGTTATTTGAATTGCAGGAGATTCTTATATTTTCGTCTTACCCTGCGATGTTATAGTTAATGGAAAGCGAGGACTGTGATTGTAATTGTTCTTTTAGTGTGATTTTAATGTTTTATTTGTTTGTCATCCAGTTGATTTGTCAAAATACTGTGTTTTAATGTTGAACTTTGGTCACCTTTTAAATGTTTTGGTTTTGATGCAGGAATTAAGTGTAAAAAGAATTATGTTTATATGTAATTGTTTTATTAATGTAACAAATCTGCCACTAAGGACTATAGTTAAGGTAATGTGTGTGGTTATTAAGTTGACCAGGGGTGGATTGTTATGGTTCTATAACTAGTGGTCAACTTAACACCAGCTGGATTACATCAGCATGCCTTGAGAGAAGATGCTTCACCTGAGGAGGGCTGCAGCATAAATAACCCTAACCCAACTGTGCTTGTCGTCGGAGGAGCTCGGGGCTTCCAGTTGGACTCGTGGAGGCGTTGTCCTGAGCTCTGGGTTTTTATCTGCACTCTTGTGGGACATTGCCGTGGGGTTTAGGCTCTTGACTAAATAATCTATGTCGTTGGTGTTGCGGATGGATTTCCTGCATTCTCCTGTGTTAACTTCCGGTGACCATTATAAAAATAGTATTATAAACTCCATGTCCTGATCTGAATTGTTCTCTGTGTACAACCCCTGACTACAACCCTAATCCTAACACTAACCTTAACTCTCACCCTAACCCTAAACCTATCCCTTAACCTTAACCTTACTTTTATTCCAACCCTAACACTAAACCTAACTTAAACCAAACACTAACTCTAACCCTAACTGTAACTCTAACCCTAAACCTAACCCTATCCATAAACATAACCCTAAAACTAACCATCCAATCGTCTAACCCTAGCCCTAACCTTAATCTTTACCCTAACCCAAACCCTAAAATTAACCCTCTAACCATAAGTCCAACCATAATATTCTAACGTGAAACCTAACCCTAACCCTAATCCTAACAATAACCATCTAATGCTAACCATATCCCTAACAATAACCTGAACCCTAACCCTCTTACCCTCTAACCCTAACCCTAACCCTAAACCTAACCCTAACCGTAAAACTAACAACCTAACACTAACCCTATCCGTAATCCTCCAACCCTAACCCTAACCCTATCCCTAACAGTAACAGTAACTCTAACTCTAACTGTAACCCTATCCATAACCATAACAATAACACTAACCATCCAATTGTCTAACCTTAACCCTAAACCTAACACTCACCCTAAACCTAACTCTAAACCTAACCTTAACCCTAACACTAATAGTAACCCTCAAACTCTAAGCCTAACCCTATCCCTAACCCTAATCCTCTAACGCTCTAAATCTAACACTAACACTAACCCAAACCCTAACCCTAAACCTAACCCTAAACTTAAAGTAACCCTAACCCTAACACTAAAACTAAAACTAACCCTAACCTGAACCTTAAACCCTAACCCTAACCCTCACCCTAAAACTAACACTAACTCTAACCCTAACCCTAACACTTACTCTAACACTAACCCTAACTGTAACACTAACACTAACCCTAACCGTAAACCTAACCCTAACCATAACACTAACCCTAAACTCTCACCCTAAACGGAACCCCAAACCTAACCATATGTCTCACCCTAACCCTAAACCTAACCCTTAACCTAAACCTTACCCATACTTCAACCCTAACCCTAAACCTAACCTAAACCTAAGACTAAATCTAACTCTAACTGTAACTCTAACCCTAACCCTAACTCTAACACCTAACACTAACCGTAGCCCTAACACTGACCCTAACACTAAACCCTAAAACAAACATTAAACCTAACATTAACGGTAACAGTAACTCTAAATCTAACCCTATCCATATAAAGAAACATAACCCTAACACTAACCATCCAATTGTCTAACCCTAGCCCTAAGCCTAACCCTTACACGAACCCAAAGCCTAACCCTAACCATTTAACCATAAGTCTAACGATAATCCTCTAACGTGAACCCGAACCATAACCCTAATCCTAACAAGAACCCTCTAATGCTAACCATATCACTAACACTAATCCGAACCCTAACCCTGTAAGCCTCTAGCCCTAACCCTTACCCTAAAACTAACCCTAACCCTAAATCTAACAATCTAACCTGAACCCTATACCAAAGCCTCTAAACATAACCCTCTAACCCTCTATCCCTAACCATAACCCTAACCCTAACCCTAACACTAAAACTAACCTCTAAACCTAACGCTAACCCTGACTCTAACACCAATTCTAACCCTCTAAACCTAACCCTAACACTAACCTCAACCGTCAAAACCTAACCATAACCATAACCCTAACTCTAAACATCCAACAATCTAACCCTAAACCTAACCCTAACACTAACCTTACTACTAACTGTAACGCTAACCCAAACAGTAACCCTAATCCTAAACCTAAGCCTTACCCTAAACCTAACTTTAACCCTAAGCCTAACCCTCTAACACTAACCCTAACCCTAACCGGAACCCTAACTCTTTAACCCTAAGCCTAAACCTACCCCTAAACCTATCCCTGTAATGCTCTAACCCTAACACTAACACTAACACTAACACTAACACTAACACTAACACTAACCCTAACACTAAACCTAACCCTAAACATAACCCTAACCATAACCCTAACCCTAACCCTAAAACTAACCCTAATCCTAACCCTAACCCTAACCCCAAACCCTAACCCTAACCCTAACCCTGAAACTAACCGTAATCTAACCCTAAGACTAACACTATCCCTAGCCATAACCCAATATCCCTAACATTAATACTAACCCTAAAACCCTAAAACTAACCCTAACCGTAACCCTCTAAACCTAACCTTAATCCTAACCCTAACCATAACCCTCTAACTATCTAAACATAACCCTAACACTTACCCTCTAAACCTAACCCTAAGCTGAATCATAACCTGAAACCCTACCATCAACCAAACCTAATCCTAATCCTAACCATTACCCTGACCCTAACACTAATCCTAACCCTAACCCTAACACTAACCCTAACCCTAACCCTAAACCTAACCCTAACACTAACACTAACCCTAACACTCTAAACCTAAGCCTAACCCTATCCCTAACCCTAACCCTATAACGCTCTAACCCTAAAACTAACACTAACCCTAAACATAACCCTAACACTAACCCTAACCCTAACCTTAACCCTAAAACTAACCATAACCCTAACCCTATCCCTAAACCCTAACCCTAACCCTAAAACTAACCCTAAATCTAACCCTAACCCTAACACTATCCCTAGCCATAACCCTGTAAACCTAACACTAATACTAACCCTGAAACCCTAACATTAACACTAAGCGTAACACTCTAACCCAAACCTAAACCAACACACTAACCATAACCCTCTAACTCTCTAAACATAACCCTAAAACTTACCCTCTAATCCTTACCCTAAGACTAACCAAAACCCTAAACCCAACCGTCACCCAAACATAATCCTAACCGTAAGACTTACCCTAAACCTAACACTAACCCTAACTCTAACACTTACTCTAACCCTAACCCTAATGCTAACACTAACATTAACCCTAACCATAAACTTAACCGTAACCATAACCCAAACCCTAACACTCTCACCCTAAACGTAACCCCAAACGTAACCTTAAGTCTCAATATAATCCTAAACCTAACCCTTAACCTAAACCTTAGCCTTACTCCAACCCTAACCCTAAACCTAAACTAACCCTAACATTAAATCTAACCCTAACTGTAATTCTAACACTAACCCTCACTCTAACATGTAACACTAAACCTAGCCCTAACACAAACCCTAACCCTAAACCCTAACTCCAACTTTAACCCTAACCCTAATAGTAACAGTAACTCTAAATGTAACACTAATCCTATCCATAAACATAACCCTAACACTAGCCATCCATTCCTCTAACCCTACCCTTAACCCTAATCCTTTCCCTAACCCAAACCTAATCCTAACCCTAACCATTACCCGAAACCTAACAGTAAACCTAATCCTAACACTTACTCTAACACTAACCGTAACACTAACACTAACACTAACCATCACCATAAACCTAACCCTAACCATAACCCTAACCCTAACACTCTCACCTTAAACGTAACCCCAAACCTATCCCTAAGTGTCACCCTAACCCTAAACCTAACCCTTAACCTAAACCTTACCCTTACTCAAACCGTAAACCTAAACCTACCCTAAACCTAACACTAAATCTAACCCTAACTGTAACTCTAAACCTAACTCTAACCCTAACAACTAACACTAATACTAACCCTAACCCTAAACCTAACCGTAACCCTACACCCTGACAAAAACCTTAAACCTAACCCTAACTGTAAAAGTAACTCTAACTCTAGTCCTTACCTTACCCATAAACATAACCCTAAAACTAAACATCCAATCGTCTAACCCTAGCCCTAAGCCTAACCCTTACCGTAACCTGAACCCTAACCCTAACCCTTTAACCATAAGTCTAACCATAATCCTCTAACGTGAACCCGAACCCTAACCCTAAGCATAACAATAAAACTCTAATGCTAACCATATCCCTAACACTAACCCGAACCCTACCCTCTAATTCTCTAACCCAAACCCTAACCCTAAACCTAACCCTAACCCTAAAACTAATAATCAAACACTAACCCTACCCCTAAGGCTCTAAACCTAAAACTCTAACCCTCTAACCCTAACCAAAACCCTAACCCTAACCCTAACACTAAACCTAACCTCTAAAACTAATGCTAACCGTGTCCCTAAGACCAAACCAAACCCTCTAAACCTAACGCTACCGATAACCCCAACCCTCTAAACCTAAACATAAACATAACCCGAACCCTAAACATCCAACCATCTAACCCTAAACCTAACCCTAACACTAACCCTAATACTAACCGTAATCCTAACCCAAACACTAACCCTAATCCTAAACCTAAGGCTTACCCTACACCTAACCTTAACCCTAAAGCTAACCCTCTAACCCTAAGCCTAGCCCTACCACTAACCCTATCCCTGTAACGCTCTATCCCTAACACTAACACTAACCCTAACCCTAACCCTAAAACTAACCCTAACACTAAACCTAACCCTAACACTAACACAAACCCTAACCCTAACCCTAACAGTAAAACTAAACCTAATCCTAAACCTAACCCTAACCCTAAACCCTAAACCTAACCCTAACCCTGAAACTAACCGTAATCTAACCCTAAGACTAGCACTATCCCTAGTACTAACACTCTATACCTAACACTAATACTAACCCGCAAACCCAAACACTAACACTAACAATAACTCTCTAAACCTAACCTTAACCCTAACCCTAACTATAACCCTCTAACTCTCTAAACATAACCCTAACACATACTCTCTAAACCTAACCCTAAGCTGAATCATAACCTTAAACCCTACCGTCACCCAAACCTAATCCTAATCCTAACCGTTACCCTAACCCTAACACTAACACTAACCCTAACCCTAACACTAAACCTAACCCTAATCCTAACCTTAAACCTAACCCTAACACTAACACTAACCCTAACACTCTAAACCTAAGCCTAACCTATCCCTAACCCTAACCCTCTAACGCTCTAACCCTAAAACTAACACTAACCCTAAACATGACCCTAAAACTAACCCTAACCCTAACCCTAACCCTAAAACTAACCTTAAATCTACCCCTAAACCTAACTGTATCCCTAGCCCTAACCCTGTAAACCTAACACTAATACTAACCCTGAAACCCTAACATTAACACTAAGCGTTACCCTCTAACACAAACCTAAACCCACACCCTAACCATCACCCTCTAATTCTCTAAACATAACCCTAAAACTTACCCTCTAATACTTACCCTAAGACTAACCAAAACCCTAAACCCAACGATCAACCAAACCTAATCCTAACACTAACAGTTACCCTACACCTAACAATAACCCTAACCGTAACACTTAGTCTAACACTAACCCTAACGCTAACACTAACACTAACCCTAACCATAAACCTAACCCTAACCATAACCCTAACCCTAACACTCTCACCCTAAATGTAACCCCAAACCTAACCCTAAGTCTCAATATAATCCTAAACCTAACCCTTAACCTAAACCTTAGCCTTACTCCAACCCTAACCCTAAACCTAAACTAACCCTAACACTAAATCTAACTCTAAGTGTAACTCTAACACTAACCCTAACTCTAACACCTAACACTAACCCTAGCCCTAACACGAACCCTAACCCTAAACCCTAACTCCAACTTTAACCCTAACCCTAACAGTAACAGTAACTCTAACACTAACCCTAATTCTATCCATAAACATAACCCTAACACTAACCATCCATTCCTCTAACCCTAGCCTTAACCCTAATCCTTACCCTAAACCAAACCTAATCCTAACCCTAACCGTTACACGAAACCAAAAAGTAAACCTAACCCTAACACTTACTCTAACACTAACCCTAACACTAACACTAACACTAACCATCACCATAATCCTAACCCTAACCATAACCCTAACCCTAACACTCTCAACCTAAATGTAACCCAAAACCTAACCCTAAGTGTCACCCTAACCCTAAACCTAACCCTTAACCCAAACCTTACCCTTACTCCAAACCTAACACTAAACCTAACCTAAACCTAACACTAAATCTTACCCTAACTGTAACTCTAAACCTAACTCTAAGCCTAACACCTAACACTAACACTAACACTAACCCTAACCCTGACAAAAACCTTAAAACTAACCATAACTGTAACATGAACTCTAACTCAAGCCCTAACCTTATCCATAAACATGGCCCTAATACTAAACATCCAATCGTCTAACCCTAGCCCTAAGCCTAAACCTTACCGTAACCCAAACCCTAACCCTAACAATCTAACCATAAATCTAACCATAATCCTCTAACGTGAACCCTAACCCTAACCCTAAACATAACAATAAACCTCTAATGCTAACCATATCCATAACACTAACCCGAACCCTAACACTCTAACCCTCTAACCCAAACCCTAACCCAAAACCTAACCCTAACGTTAAAACTAATAATCTAACCCTAACCCTATCCCTAAGGCTCTAAACCTAACCCTCTCACCCTCTAACCCTAACAAAAACCCTAACCCTAACCCTAACCCTAACCCTAACCCTAACACTAAACCTAACCTCTAAACCTAACGCTAACCATGACCCTAAGACCAACCCTAACCTTCTAAACCTAACGCTACTGATAACCCCAACCCACTAAACCTAACCATAAACATAACCCTAACCCTAAACTTCCAACCCTCTAACCCTAGCCCTAAGCCTAACCCTAACCCTAATACTAACCATAACGCTAACCCAAAAAGTAACCCTAAACCTAAATCTAAGGCTTACACTAAACCTAACCTTAACACTACACGTAACCCTCTAACCCTAAGCCTAACCCTACCCCTAACCCTATGTCTCTAACGCTGTAATCCTAACCTAACACTAACCCGAACCCTAACCCTAAAACTAACCCTAACCCTAAAAATAACACTAAACACTAACCCTAACCCTAACCCTGAAACTAACCCTATATCTAACCCTAAGCTTAACCCTATCAGTAGCACTAACCCTCTATCCCTAACACTAATACTAACCCTCAAACCCTAACACTAACCCTAAACGTAACCCTCTAAACATAACCTTTACCCTAACCCTAACCCTAACCCTCTAACTCTCTATATATAACCCTTACACTTACCCTCTAAACCTAACCCTAAGCCTAACCATAACCTTAAAACCCACCATAAACTTAAACCCTCTAACTCTCTAAATATAACCCTAAAACTAACCCTCTAAACCTAACCCCAAGCCAAACCATAACCTTAAAGCCTACCGTCACCCAAACCTAAACCTAACCCTAACCGTTACACTAACCCTAACATTAAACCTAAACCTAACCCTAACACTAACCCTAAACCTAACCCTAACCCTAAACCTAACACATCACACTAACCCTAAGCCTAACCCTATCCCTCACCCTAACACTCTTACGCTCTAACTCTAACACTAACACTAACCCTAACTCTAACCCTAACCCTAAAACTAACCCTAACCCTAACCCTAACCCTAACCCTAAACCCTAAACCCTAAACCTAAACCTAACCCTAAAACTAAACCTAACTCTAACACTAACCCTAACACTATCCCTAGCCCTAACCCTCTAACCCTAACACTAATAGTAACCCTCAAACCCTAACACTAACTCTAACCGTAACCCTCTAAATCTAACCTTAACCCCCACCCTAACCATAACCCGCTAACTCTCTAAACATCACTCTAACACTTACCCTCTAATCCTTACCCTAATCATAACCATAACCCTAAATACAACCGTCACCAAAACTTAACCCTAACCCTAACCGTTACCCTAAACCTAACACTAAGCCTAATTCTAACACTTACTCTAACACTAACCCTAACCCTAACACTAGCACTAACACTAACACTAACCATAAAGCTAACCTTAACCATAACACCAATACTAACACTCTCACCCAAAACGTAACCCCAAAGCTATCCCTAGTCTCACACTACCCCTAAAACTAAACCTTAACCTAAACTTTACAATTACTCCAAACCTAACCCTAAACCTAACCTAACACTAAATCTAACACTAACTGTAACTCTAACACTAACCCTAACACCTAACACTAACCCTAGCCCTAACACTAACCCTAACCCTAAACCCTAACACAAACCTTAAACCTAACTCTAACAGGAACAGTAACTCTAACACCAACACTAAACCTATCCATAAACATAACCCTAACACTAACAATCCAATCGTCTAACCCTAGCCCTAAGCCTAACCCTTACCCTAACCTGAACCCTAACACTAACGCTCTAAACATAAGTCTAACCATAATCCTCTAACGTGAACCCTAAGCCTAAACCTAATCCTAACAATAACACTCTAATACTAACCATATCCCGAACACTAACCCAAAACCTAAACGTCTAACACTCTAACCCAACCCTAAACCTAACCCTCACCCTAAAACTAACAATCTAACCCTAAGCCTATCCCTAAGCCTCTAAACCTAACACTCTAACCCTCTAACCCAAACCATAACCCTAAACCTATCTCTAACAGTAAACCTAACCTCTAAACCTAACGCTAACCCTGACCCTAACACCAACCCTAACCCTCTAAATCTAACCCTAACGCTAACCCCAACCCTTTAAACCTAACCATAACCATAACCTTAACCTTAATCTTCCAACACTCTAACCCTAAACCTAACCGTAACCCTAACCCTAACCCTCTAAGTCTCTAAACATAACCCTAACATTTACCCTATAATGCTTACTCTAAGCCTAACCATAACACTAAACCCAACCGTCACCCATAACTAATCCTAAACCGAACCGTTGCCCTAATCCTAACACTATCCCTAACCCTAACACTAACCATCCAATCGTCTAAACCTAGCCCTAAGCCTAACCGTAAACCTAACCCTAACCCTAACCCAAAAACTAACCCTAACTGTAACCCTAACACTAAAACTATCCCTAGCCCTAACCCTCTAACCCTAACACTAATAGTAACCCTCAAACCCTAATACTAACACTAACCGTAACCCTCTACCCCTAACCTTAACCCCCACCCTAACGCTAAACCTCTAACTCTCTAAAAATAACCCTAACACTTACCCTCTAATCCTAACCCTAAGCCTAACCATAACTCTAAACCCAACCGCCACCCAAACCTAATCCAAACCCTAACCGTTACCCTAAACCTAACACTAACCCCAACCCTAACACTTACTCTAAAACTAACACTAACCCTAAACCTAACACTTACTCTCACCATACCCCTAATCCTAACACTCTCACCCTAAACGTAACCCCAAACCTAACCCTAAGTCTCACCCTATCCCTAAACCTAACCCATAACCCAAACCTTACACTTACTCCAACCCTAACCCTAAACCTAACTCTAACCCTAACACTAACCCTAACACTCTAACCCTAAGCAAAACCCTATTCGTAACCCTAACCCTCTAACACTCTAACCCTAACACTAACACTAACCCTAACCCTAAACCTAAACCTAACCCTAACCTTAACCCTAACCCTAACCCTAACCCTCTAAGTCTCTAAGCATAACCCTAACACTTACCCTATAATGCTTACACTAAGCCTAACCATTACCCTAAACCCAACAGTCACCCATACCTAATCCTAACCCTAACCGTTACCCTAAACCTAACACTATTCCTAACCCTAACACTAACCATCCAATCGTCTAAACCTAGCCCTAAGCCTAACCCTTAACTTAACCCGAACCCTATCCCTGACCCTCTAAACATACGTCTAACCATAATCCTCTAACGTGAACCCTAACCCTAACCCTAATCACAAAAATAACACTCTAATGCTAACCGTATCCGGAAAAGTAACTCGAACACAAACCCTCTAACCTTCAAAACCTAACCCTAACCCTAAACCTAACCCTAACCCTAAATCTAACACTCTAACCCTAACCCTATTAATAAGCCTTTAAACCTAACCCTCTAACCCTCTAACCCTAACCATAACCCTAACCCTAAACCTAACACTAAATCTAACCTCTAAACCTAACGCTAACCCTGACCCTAAGACTAAACCTAACCCTCTAACCCTAATCCTAATGCTAACGCCAATCCTCTAAACTTAACCATAACCATAACCATAACCCGAAACATCCAAACCTCTAACGCTAAACCTAACCCTAACCATAACACTAATACTAACCATAATGCTTAACCTTACACTAACTCTAAACCTAAACCTAAGCCTTACCCTAAACCAAACCTTAACCCTAACCCTAACCATCTAACCCTAATCCTAACCCTACCCCTAACCCTATCCCTCTAACGCTCGAAGCCTAACACTAACAGAAACCCTAACCCTAACCCTAATCATAACCCTAACCCTAACCCTAACCCTAACACTAACACTAAAAATAACCATAACCCTAATCCTAACCCTAAACCCTAACCCTAACCCTAACCCTAAACCTTAACCTAAACCTTACCCTTACTCCAACCCTAACCCTAAACCTAACCTAACCTTAACACTAAATCTAACCCTAACTCTAACTCTAACTTAACCCTAACACCTACACTAACACTAGCCCTAACACTAACACTAACCCTAAACACTAACACGAACCTTAAACCTAACCCTAACAGAAACAGAGACTCTAAATCGAACCCTAAACCTATCGTGAACCCTAACACTAACCCTAATCCTAACAATAACCCTCTAATGCTAAACATATCTCTAACAATAACCCGAACCATAACCCTCTAACCCTCTAACCCTAACCCTAACCTAAACATAACCCTAACCCTAAAATTAACAATCTAACCCTAACTCTATTCCTAAGCCTCTAAACCTGACCCTCTAACCCTCTAATCCTAACCATAACCCTAACCGTAACCCTAACACTAAACGTAACCTCTAACACTAACGATAACCCTGACCCAAAGACCAATCCTAACAATCTAAACCTAAACCTAACGCTAACCCCAACACTCTAAACCTAACCATAACCATAACCCTAACCCCAAACATCCAACCCTCTAACCCTAAATCTAACACTTACCCTAACCCTAATACTAACCGTAACGCTAACACTAACACTATCCCTAATCTTAAAGCTAAACCTTACCCTAAACCTAACCTTAACCCTAACCATAACACTCTAACCCTAAGCCTAACCCTAACCCTAACGCTTTCCCTCTAACACTGTAACCCTAAAACTAACCCTAATCCTAACACTAACACTAACCCTAACCCTAACCCTAACCCTAACAATAAACCTAACCCTAACCCTAACCTTAATCCTAACACTAACCCTAACCCTAGCCCTAAAACTAACCCTAACCCTAACCCTAACACTAAACACTAACCCTAAGCCTAACCCTGAAACTAAAACTATATCTGACCCTAAGCTTAACCCTATCATTATCCCTAACCCTCTATCCCTAACACTAATACTAACCCTCAAACCCTAACACTAACCCTAAATGTAACCCTCTATACATAACCTTCACCCTAACCCTAACCATAACCCTCTAACTCTCTATATATAACCCTAACACTTACCCTCTAAACCTAACCCTAAGCCTAACCATAACCTTAAACCCCACCATCACCCAAACCTAATCCTAACCCTAACTGTTACCCTAACCTTAACACTATCCCTAACCCTAAACCTAACACTAACCCTAAAACTAGCCCTAAACCTAACCCTAACCCTAACACTAACCCTAACACTCTAACCGTTAGCCTAACCCTATCCCTAACCCTAACCCTCTAAAGCTCTAACCCTAACACTATCACTAACCCTAACCATAACCCTGACCTTAACCCTAACACCTAACCCTAACCCTCACCCTAAAACTAACCCTAACTCCACCCGTAACCATAACACTATCCCTAGCCCTAATCCTCTAACCTTAACACTAATAGTAACCCTCAAACACTAACACTAACACTAACCGTAACCCTCTAACCCTAACCTTAACTCCCACCCTAACCCTAACAATCTAACTCTCAAAACATAACCCTAACACTTACCCTCTAACTCTTACCCTAAGCCTAACAATAACACTAAACCCAACCGTCATCCGAACCTAATCCTAACCCTAACCGTTACCCTAAATGTAACACTAACCCTAACCCTAACAATTACTCTAACCCTAACCCTAATGCTATCCCTAAGGATCTAAACCTAACCCTCTAACCCTCTAACCCTAACCATAACTCTAACCTTAACCGTAACACTAAACCTAACCTCTAAACCTAACGTAACCCTGACTGTAAGACCAACCCTAACCCTCTAAACCTAACGCTATCGCTAACCCCAACCGTCTAAACCTAACCCAAACCTAACCAAAAACTAACACTAACACTAACACTCACCATTTACTGAACCATAAATATAACCCTAACCCTAACACTCTCACCCTAAATCTAACCCCAAACTTAACCCTAAGTCTCACCCTAACCCTAAAACAAACCATTAACCTAAACCTTACCATTAATCCAACCCTAACCCAAAATCTACCCTAACCGTAACACTAAATCTAACCCTAATTGTAGCTCTAATGCTAACTCTAACCCTAACACCTAACACTAACACTAGCCCTAACACTAAACCTCACCCTAAACCTGACAAAAACGTTAAACCTAACACTAACTATAACAGTAACTCTAACTCTAACCCTAAACATATCCATAAACATAACCCTAACACTAACCGTCCAATCGTCTAAACCTAGCCCTAAGCCTAACCCTTACCCTAACCCGAACCATAACCCTAACCCTCGAACCATAAGTCTAACCATAATCCTCTAACGTGAACCCTAACCCTAACACTAAACATAACAATAAAGCTCTAATGCTAACCATATCCCTAACACTAAACTGAACCCAAACCCTCTAACCCAAACCCTAACCCTAAACCTAACCCTAACCCTAAAGCTAATAATCTAACCATAACCTTATCCCTAAGACTCTAAACTTAACCCTCTATCCCTCTAACACTAAACATAACCCTAACCCTAACCCTAAACCAAACCCTAACCCTAAAACTAACAATCTAAACCTAACCCTATCCCTAAGCCTCTAAACCTAACCCTCTATCGATCTAACACTAACCATAACCCTAACTCTAACCCTAACACTAAACCTAACCTCTAACCCTAACGGTAACCCTGATCCTAAGACCAACCCTAACCCTCTAAACCTAATCCTAACGCAAACCGCAAGCCTCTAAACCTAAACATAACCATAACCTTAACCCTAAATATCCAATCCTCTAACCCTAAAACTAACCCTAACCCTAACAATGATACTAACCATAATGCTAACCTAACACTAACCCTAATCCTAAACCTCAGACTTACCCTAAACCGAACATTAACCCTAACCCTAACCCTCTAACCCTAAGCAGAACCTTACCCCTAACCCTGTCCCTCTAATGCTCTAACCCTAACACTAACCCTAACCCTAACCCTAACTCTAACACTAACCCTGACCCTAACCCTAACACTAAAACTAACCATAGTCCTAACCCTAACCCTAAACCCTATCCCTAAACCTAACCTAACCCTAACGATAAACCTAAACCTAACACTAACCCTAAATCTAACACTCTAACCCTAACCTTATCAATAACACTCTAAACCTAATCCTCTAACCCTAACCATAACCCTAACCCTAAAACTAAACATAACCTCTAAAGCTAACGCTAACCCTCACCCTAAGACCAAATCTAACCCTCTGAACCTAATGCTACCGCTAACCCCAACCCTCTAAACCTAACCATAAACATAACCCTAACCCTAAACATCCAACCCTCTAACCCTAACACTAACCCTAACCCTAATACTAACCGTAACGCTAACACTAACAATAACCCAAATCCTAAACCTCAGCCTTGCCCTAAACCTAAACCTAACCCTAACCCTAACCCTAACGCTCTAACACTAACACTAACTCTAACCCTAAACCTAACCCTTAACCTAACCCTAACCCTAACCCTAAACCCTAACCCTAACCCTAACCCTAATCCTGAAACTAACCATAAATCTAACCATAAGCCAAACTCTATCAATAACCCTAACGCTCTATCCCTAACACTAATACTAACACTCAAACCATAACAGTAACACTAGCCGTAAGCCTCTAATACTAACCTTAACCCTAACCGTAACCCTAACCCTCTGTCTAAACATAACCCTAACACTTACCCTCTAAAGCTAACCATAAGCCTAACCATAATCTTGAACCCTACCATCACCCAAACCTAATCCTAACCCTAACCGTTACACTAACCCTAAACCGAACCCTAACACTAACCCTAACCCTAACCCTAAACCTAAACCTAAGCCTAAACCTAACACTCACCCTAACCCTCTAACACTAAGCGTAACCCTATCCCTAACACTATACCTCTAACGCTCTAACGCTAACACTAACACTAACCCTAAACCTAACCCTAAACCTAACCCTAAACCAAACCCTAAACCTAGCCCTAACCCTAACTCTAAAACTAACCCTAAATATAACCCTAACCATAACCCTAAACCATAAACCTAACCCTAAATCTAACACTCTAACTCTAACCATATTAATAAGCCTCTAAACCTAACTCTCAACCCTCTAACCCTAACCATAACCGTAACCCTAAACCTAACACTAAATTTAACCTCTAACCCTAACGCTAACCCTGATCCTAAGACCAAACCTAACCCTCTAAACCTAATCCTAACGCTAACCCTAACCATCTAAACTTAACCATAACCATAACCATAACCCTAAACCTCTAAACCTAAACCTAACACTAACCCTAACCTTAATACTAACCATAATGCTAAACCTTACACTAACACTAATCCTAAACCTAAGCCTTACCCTAAACTTAACCTTAAAACTAAATCTAACCCTCTAACCCTAGACCTAACCCTACCCAAAACCGTATCTCTCTAATGCTCTAAGCCTAACAATAAAAGAAACCCTAACCCTAACCTTAAAGATAACCCTAATCCTAAGACTAACACTAAGACTAACACTAACAATAAAAACAACCATAACCGTAACCCTAACCCTAAACCCTAACCCTAACCCTAACCCTAAACCCTAACCTAAACCTTACCCTTAGTCCAACCCTAACCCTAAACCTAACCTAATCTTAACACTAAATCTAACCCTAACTCTAACTCTAATTCTAACTCTAACCCTAATACCTAACACTAACCCTACCCCTAACACTAACCCTAACCCTAAACCCTAACACGAACCTTAAATCTAACGCTAACAGTAACAGAAACTCTAACTCGAACCCTAAACCTATCGTGAACCCTAACCCTAACCCTAATCCTAACAATAACCCTCTAATGCTAAACATATCCCTAACACTAACCCGAACCCTAACCCTCTAACCCTCTAACCCTAACCCCAACCCTAAACGTAACCCTAACCCTACAACTAACAATCTAACCCTAACTCTATCCCTAAGCCTCTAGACCTGACCCTCTCACTCTCCTACCCTAACCATAACCCTAACCGTAACCCTTACACTAAACGTAACCTCTAACACTAACGCAAAACCCTGACCTTAAGACCAATCCTAACCCTCTAAAGCTAAACCTAACGCTAACCCCAACCCTCTAAACCTAACCATAACCATAACCCTAGCCCCAAACATCCAACCCTGTAACCCTAAATCGAACCCTAACCCTAATACTAACTGTAACGCTAACCCTAAAACTGACCCTAATCCTAATGCTAAGCCTTACCATAAATGTAACCTTAAGCCTAACCCTAACCCTCTAACCCTAAGCCTAACCCTACCCCTAACTCTATCCCTCTAACGCTCTAACCCTAAAACTAACACTAACCCTAACCCTAACACTAACCCTAAGCCTATCCCTAAACCTAACCCTAAAACTAACACTAACCCTAACCATAACCCTAACCATAACCCTAACCCTAAAGCTAACACTAAACCTAACCTCTAACCCTAACGCGAACACTGAACCGAAGACCAAACCTAACCCTCTAAACCTAATCCTAACGCTAACCCCAACCCTCTAAACTTAACCAAAACCATAACCCTAACCCTAAACATCCAAACCTCTAACCCTAAACCTAACCCTAACCCTAACCTTAATACTAACTGTAATGCTAAACCTTACACTAACACTAATCCTAAACCTAAGCCTTACACTAAACTTAACCTTAACCCTAACCCTAACCCTCTAACCCTAAGCCTAACCCTACCCCTAACCCTATCCCTCTAACGATCTAAGCCTAACACTAACAGAAACCCTAAACCTAACCATAAAGATAACCCTAATCCTAAAACTAACCCTAACCCTAACACTAACAATAAAAATAACCATAACCCTAAACCTAGCACTAAACCCTAACCATAACCCTAACCCTAAACCTTAACCAAAACCTTACCCTTACTCCAACCCTAACGCTAAACCTAACCTAACCATAACACTAAATCTAACCCTAACTCTAACTCTAACTCTAACACTAAAACCTAACACTAACACTACCCCTAACATTAACCCTAACCCTAAACCCTAACACGAAACTTAAACCTAACCCTAACAGTAACAGAAACTCTAACTCGAACCCTAACCCTATGGTGAACCCTAACCCTAACCCTAATCCTAACAATAACCCTCTAATGCTAAACATATCCCTAACACTAACGCGAACCCTAACCCTCTAACCCTCTAACCCTAACCCTAACCCTAAACGTAACCCTAACCCTAAAACTAACAATCAAACCCTAACTCTATCCCTAAGCCTCTAGACCTGACCCTCTAACCCTCCTACCCTAACCATAACCCTAACCAGAACCCTAACACTAAACGTAACCTCTAACACTAACGCTAACCCTGACCCTAAGACCAATCCAAACCCTCTAAACCTAAAGCTAACGATAACCCCAACCCTCTAAACCTAACCATAACCATAACCCTACCCCCAAACATCAAACCCTCTAACCCTAAATCAAACCCTAACACTAACCCTAATACTAACCGTAACGCTAACCCTAAAACTAACCCTAAACCAAATGCTAAGACTTACCTAAATATAAACTTAACCCTAACCTTAACCCTCTAACCCTAAGCCTAACCCTACCCCTAACTCTATCCCTCTAATGCTCTAACCCTAAAACTAACACTAACCCTAACCCTAACACTAAACCTAACCCTAACCCTAACACTAACACTAACCCTATCCCTAAACCTAAACCTAAAACTAACACTAACCCTAACGCAAAACCTAGACCTAAACCCTAACCCTAAACCTAAACCTGAAACTAAACCTAAATCTAACCATAAGCCTAACCCAGTCCCTAGCTCTAACCCTCTATCCCTAACACTAATACTAACACTCAAACCCTAACACTAACCCTAACCGTAGCGCTCTAAACCTAACCTTAAACCTAACCCTAACCCTAACCCTCTAACTCTCTAAACATAACCCAAACACTCACCCTCTAAACGGAACCCTAAGCCTAACCATAATCTTTAACCCTACCATCACCCAAACCTATTCCTAACACTAACTGTTACCCTAACCCTAACACTAACCCTAACCCTAACCCTAAAACTAACCCTAACCCTAACAATAAACATAACCCTCTAACCCTAAGCCTAACCCTATCCCTAACCCTAACCCTCTAATGCTCTAACACTAACACTAACACTATCTCTAACCCTAACCCTAAACCTAACCCTAACCCTAAAACTAACCCTAACACTTACCCTAACCGGAACCCTAAATCCTAACCCTAACCCTAACCCTAACTTTAAATTTAACCCTAACACTATCCCTAGCCCTAACCATTTAACACTAACACTAATACTAACCCTCAAACCTAACATTAACACTAACCGTAACGCTCTAACCCTAACCTTAACCCCCACCCTAACTCTAACCCTCTAACAAACTAAACATAAACCTAACACTTACCCTATAATCCTTACCCTAAGCCTAACGATAACCCTAAACCCAACCATCACCTAAACCTAATCCTAACACTAACGGTTACCCTAAACAGGACACTAACCCAAACCCTCACACTTACTCTAACCCTAACCCTAACACTAAAACTAACACTAACCCTAACCATAAATCTAACCCTAACCATAACCCTAACCCTAAACATCCAACCCTCTAACCCTAAAGCTAACCCTAACCCTAACCCTAATACTAACCGTAACGCTAACCCTAACACTAACCCAAATCCTAAACCTCAGCCTTGCCCTAAACCTAACCTTAACCCTAATCCTAACCCTCTAACTCCAAGCCTAACCTTACCCCTAACCCTTCCCCTCTAACTTTCCAACCCTAACACTAACACTAACACTAACACTAAAACTAACCCTAACCCAAACACTAACATAACCCTAACTGTAAACCCTAACAGTAACCCTAACCCTAACCCTAAAACTAACCCTAACCCTACCCCTAATCCCTAACCCTAACCCTAACCCTGAAACTAACCCTAAATCTAACCCTAAGCTGAACCCTATGAATAGCCCTAATGCTATATCCTTAACACTAATACTAACACTCAAACCCTAACACTAACACTAGGCATAAGCCTCTAATCCTAACCTTAACCCTAACCCTAACCCTAACCCACTAACTCTCTAAAGATAACCCTAACACTTACCCTCTAAAGCTAAGCGTAAGCCTAACAATAACCTTAAACCCTACCATCACCCAAACCTAATCCTAACCCTAACCGTTACCATAACCCTAACACTAACCCTAAACCTAACCCTAACCCTAACACGAACCCTAACCCTCTAACCCTAAGCGTAACCCTATCCCTAACCCTAACCCTCTAACGCTGCAACTCTAACACTAACTCTAACCCTAAATCTATCACTAAACCTAACCCTAAACCTAACCCTACACCTAGCCCTAACCCTAACTCTAAAACTAACCCTAACCATAACCCTAACCCTAACCCTAAACCCTAAACCTAACCCTAACCCTAAAACTAACCCTAACTCTAACCCTAACCCTAAGACTATCCCTAGCCCTAACCCCCTAACACTAACACAAATAGTAACGCTGAAACCATAACACTAACACTAACCGTAACCCTCTACACCTAACCTTAATCCCCACAAGAACGCTAAAGCTCTAACTCTCTAAACATAACCCTAACACTTACCCTCTATTCCTAATCCTAAACCTAACCATAACCCTAAACCCAACCGTCACCCAAATCTAATCCAAACCCTAACCGTTACCCTAAACCTAACACTAACCCCAACCCTAACACTTACTATAACCCTAACACTAACCCTAACCCTAACACTTACTCTCACCATAACCCTTCTCCTAACACTCTCACCCTAAACGTAACCCCAAACCTATCCCTAAGTCTCACCCTAACCCTAAATGTAACCCATAAACCAAACCTTACACTTACTCCAACCCTAACCCTAAAACTAACCCTAACACTAACCCTAACACTCTAACCCTAAGCGTAACCCTATCCCTAACCCTAACCCTCTAACGCTCTAACCCTAACACTAACATTAACCCTAACCCTAAACCTAAACCTAACCCTATCCCTAACTTTAAACCTAACCCTAACCCTAACCCTCTAAGTCTCTAAACATAACCCTAACACTTACCCTATAATGCTTACCATAATCCTAACCATAACCCTAAACCCAACCGACACCCATACCTAATCCTAACCCTAAACATTACCCTAAACCTAACACTATCCCTAACCCTAACACTAACCATCCAATCGCCTAAACCTAGCCCTAAGCCTAACACTTAACTTAACCTGCACCCTAACCTTGACCCTCTAACCATAAGTCTAACCATAATCCTCTAATGCAAACCCTAACCCTAACCGTAATCACAACAGTAACACTCTAATGGTAACCATATCCGGAACACTAAACCAAACACTAACATAACCCTAACCCTAACCCTAAACCTAACACTATCCCTAACCCTAACAATAACCAGCCAATCGTCTAAACCTAGCCCTAAGCCTCACCCTTAACTTAAACCGAACCCTAAACCTGACCCTCTAACCATAAGTCTAAACATAATCCTCTAATGTGAACACTAACCCTAAGCCCAATCACAACATTAACACTCTAATGATAACCATATCCGGAACACTAACACGAACACTAACCCTCTAACCCTCTCAACCTAAACCTAAGTCTAAACCTAACCCTAACACTAAATCTAATACTCTAACCCTAACCCTATTAATAATCCTCTAAACCGAACTGTCTAACCCTCAAACCATAACCATAACCCTAACACTAAACCTAACACTAAACCTAAACTTTATACTAATGTTAATCCTGACCCTAAGACCAAACCTAACCCTCTAAACTTAATCCTAACGCTAACCCCAACCCTCTAAACTTAACCATAACCATAACCCTAACACTAACCCTAACCCTCTAACCCTAAGCCTAACCCTATCCCTAACCCTAACCCTCTAATGCTCTAACTCTAACACTAACACTATCTCTAACCCTAACCCTAAACCTAACCCTAAACCTAAAACTAACCCTAACACTTACACTAACCGGAACCCTAAACCCTAACCCTAACCTTAACCCTAACCCTAAAACTAACATTAACTTTAAACCTAACCCTAACACTATCCCTAGCCCTAACCATTTAACACTAACACTAATACTATCCCTCAAACCTAACATTAACACTCACCGTAACCCTCTAACCCTAACCTTAACCCCCAACCTAACTCTAACCCTCTAACTCACTAAACATAAACCTAACACTTACCCTATAATCCTTACCCTAAGCCTAACGATACCCGTAACTCAACCATCACCTAAACCTAATCCTAACACTAATGGTTACCCTAAACATAACACTAACCCAAACCCTCACACTTACTCTAACCCTAACCCTAACACTAACGCTAACCCTAACCATAAATCTAACCCTAACCCTAAACATCCAACCCTCTAACCCTAAAGCTAACCCTAACCCTAACCCTAATACTAACCGTAACGCTAACTCTAACACTAACCCAAATCCTAAACCTCAGCCTTGCCCTAAACCTAACCTTAACCCTAATCCTAACCCTCTAACTCCAAGCCTAACCTTACCCCTAACCCTTCCCCTCTAACTTTCTAACCCTAACACTAACACTAACACTAAACCTAACCCTAACCCAAACACTAACATAACACTAACACTAAACCCTAACACTAACCTTAACCCTAACCCTAACCCTAACCCTAATCCCTAACCATAACCCTAACCCTGAAACTAACCCTAAATCTAACCCTAAGCCGAACCCTATGAATAGCCCTAACGCTATATCCTTAATGCTAATACTAACACTCAAACCCTAACACTAACACTAGCCATAAGCCTCTAATCCTAACCTTAACCCTAACCCTAACCCACTAACTCTCTAAACATAACCCTAAAACTTACCCTCTAAAGCTAACCGTAAGCCTAACCATAACCTTAAACCCTACCACCACCCAAAAGTAATCCTAACCCTAACCCTTACCATAACCCTAACACTAACCCTAAACCTAAACTTAACCCTAACAAGAACCCTAACCCTCTAACACTAAGCGTAACCGTATCCCTAACCCTAACCCTCTAACGCTGTAACACTAACACTAACTCTAACCCTAAATCTATCACTAAACCTAACCCTAAACCTAACCCTACACCTAGCCCTAACCCTAACTCTAAATCTAACCCTAACCATAACCCTAAACCTAACCCTAACCCTAAACCCTAAACCTAACCCTAACCCTAAAACTAACCCTAACTCTAACCCTAACCCTAAGACTATCCCTAGCCCTAACCCCCTAACACTAACACTAATAGTAACGATCAAACCCTAACACTAACACTAAGCGTAACCCTCTACCCCTAACCTTAATCCCCACCCGAACGCTAAAGCTCTAACTCTCTAAACATAACCCTAACACTTACCCTCTAATCCTAACCCTAAACCTAACCATAACCCTAAACCCAACCGTCACCCAAATCTAATCCAAACCCTAACCGTTACCCTCAACCTAACACTAACCCCAACCCTAACACTTACTATAACCCTAACACTAACCCTAACCCTAACACTTACTCTCACCATAACCCTTCTGCTAACACTCTCACCCTAAACGTAACCCCAAACCTATCCCTAAGTCTCACCCTAAACCTAAACGTAACCCATAACCCAAACCTTACACTTACTCCAACCCTAACCCTAAAACTAACCTTAACACTAACCCTAACACTCTAACCCTAAGCGTATCCCTATCCCTAAACCTAACCCTCTAACGCTCTAACCCTAACACTAACACTAACCCTAACCCTAAACCTAAACCTAACCCTATCCCTAACCTTAAACCTAACCCTAACCCTAACCCTCTAAGTCTCTAAACATAACCCTAACACTTACCCTATAATGCTTACCATAATCCTAACCATAACCCTAAAACCAAACGTCACCCATACCTAATCCTAACCCTAAACGTTACCCTAAACCTAACACTATCCCTAACCCTAACACTAACCATCCAATCGCCTAAACCTAGCCCTAAGCCTAACACTTAACTTAACCTGCACCCTAACATTGACCCTCTAACCATAAGTCTAACCATAATCCTCTAACGTAAACCCTAACACTAACCGTAATCACAACAATAACACTCTAATGCTAAGCATATCCGGAACACTAACCCGAACACTAACATAACCCTAACCCTAACCCTAAACCTAACACTATCCCTAACCCTAACAATAACCAGCCAATCTTCTAAACCTAGCCCTAAGCCTCACCCTTAACTTAACCCGAACCCTAACCCTGACCCTCTAACCATAAGTCTAAACATAATCCTCTAATGTGAACACTAACCCTAACCCAAATCACAACATTAACACTCTAACGATAACCATATCCGGAACACTAACACGAACACTAACCCTCTAACCCTCTCAACCTAACCCTAAGTTTAAACCTAACCCTAACTCTAAATCTAATACTCTAACCCTAACCCTATTAATAATCCTCTAAACCTAACTGTCTAACCCTCTAACCATAACCATAACCCTAACCCTAAACCTAACACTCAAACTAAACTCTATACCTAACGATAATCCTGACACGAAGACCAAACCTAACCCTCTAACCTTAATCCTAACGCTAACCCCAACCCTCTAAACTTAAACATAACCATAACCCTAACACTAACCCTAACCCTCTAACCCTAAGCCTAACTCTATCCCTAACCCTAACCCTCTAATGCTCTAACACTAACACTAACACTATCTCTAACCCTAACCCTAACCCTAACCCTAACCCTAAAACTAACCCTAACACTTACCCTAACCGGAACCCTTAACCCTAACCCTAACCCTAACCCTAAAACTAACCCTAACTTTAAACCTAACCCTAACACTCTCCCTAGCCCTAACCATTTAACACTAACACTAATACTAACACTCAAACCTAACATTAACACTAACCGTAACTCTCTAACCCTAACCTTAACCCCCACCCTAACTCTAACCCTCTAATTCACTAAACATAAACCTAACACTTACCCTATAATCCTTACCCTAAGCCTAACGATAACCCTAAACCCAACCATCACCTAAATCTAATCCTAACACTAACGGTTACCCTAAACATAACACTAACCCAAACCCTCACACTTACTCTAACCCTAACCCTAACACTAACACTAACACTAACCCTAACCATAAATCTAACCCTAACCATAACCCTAACCCTAAACATCCAACCCTCTAACCCTAAAGCTAACCCTAACCCTAACACTAATACTAACCGTAACGCTAACCCTAACACTAACCCAAATCCTAAACCTCAGCCTTGCCCTAAACCTAACCTTAACCCTAATCCTAACCCTCTAACTCCAAGCCTAACCTTACCCCTAACCCTTCCGCTCTAACTTTCTAACCCTAACACTAACACTAACACTAAACCTAACCCTAACACAAACACTAACATAACCCTAACACTAAACCCTAACAGTAACCCTAACCCTAACCCTAAAACTAACCCTAACCCTAAACCTAATCCCTAACCCTAACCCTAACCCTGAAACTAACCCTAAATCTAACCCTAAGCCGAACCCTATGAATAGCCGTAACGCTATATCCTTAACACTAATACTAACACTCAAACCCTAACACTAACACTAGCCATAAGCCTCTAATCCTAACCTTAACCCTAACCCTAACCCTAACCCACTAACTCTCTAAAGATAACCCTAACACTTACCCTCTAAAGCTAACCGTAAGCCTAACCATAACCTTAAACCCTACCATCACCCAAACCGAATCCTAAGCCTAACCGTTACCATAACCCTAACACTAATCCTAAACCTAACCCTAACCCTAACAGGAGCCCTAACCCTCTAACCCTAAGAGTAACCCTATCCCTAACCCTAACCCTCTAACGCTGTAACACTAACACTAACTCTAACACTAAATCTATCACTAAACCTAACCCTAAACCTAACCCTACACCTAGCCCTAACCCTAACTCTAAAACTAACCCTAACCATAACCCTGACCCTAACCCTAAACCCTAAACCTAACCCTAACCCTAAAATTAACCCTAACTCTAACCCTAACCCTAAGACTATCCCTAGCCCTAACCCCCTAACACTAACACTAATAGTAACGCTCAAACCCTAACACTAACACTAACCGTAACCCTCTACCCCTAACCTTAATCCCCACCCGAACGCTAAAGCTCTAACTCTCTAAACTTAACCCTAACACTTACCCTCTAATCCTAACCCTAAACCTAACCAAAACCCTAAACCCAACCGTCACCCAAATCTAATCCAAACCCTAACCGTTACCCTCAACCTAACACTAACCCCAACCCTAACACTTACTATAACCCTAACCCTAACCCTAACCCTAAACCGAAACCTAACCCCAAACCAAATCCTTAACCTAACCCGAACACTAACCCTAACCCTAACCTCTAACCATAAGTCTAACGATAATCCTATAACGTGAACTCTAACTCTAACCCTAACACTTACTCTAACACTAACCCTAACTCTAACACTAAAACTAACCCTAATCATAACCCTAACCCTAACACTCTCTCCCTAAACGTAACCCCGAACCTAACCCTAAGTCTCACCCTAACCGTAAACCTAACACTTAACGTAAACCTTACCCATACTCCAACCTTAACCGTAAACCTAACCTAACCCTAACACTAAATCTAACCCTAACTGTAACTCTAACCCTAACCCTAACCCTAACACCTAACACTAACCTTAGCCTTAACACTAACCGTAGCCCTAAACCCTAACACCAACTTTAACCCTAACCCTAACAGTAACAGTAACTCTAAATCTAACCCTAGCCCTATCCATAAACATAACCCTAACACTAACCATCCAATCCTCTAACCCTAGCCCTAACACTAATCCTTACCCTAACCGGAACCCTAAACCTAACCCTAACCCTCTAACCATAAGGCTAACCATAATCCTCTAAAGTGAAACCTAAGCATAACCCTAATCCTAACAATAACACTCTAATGCTAACCATATCCCTAACACTAACCAGACCCTAACCCTCTAACCCTCTAACCATACCCCTAACCCTAAACCTAATATTTACCCTAAAACTAACACTCTAAACTTAAGCCTATACCTAAGCCTCTCACCCTAACCCTAATCCGAACCCTAAACCTAACCTCTACCCCTCTAACCCTAACCATAACCCTGTCACTAACACTAAAACTAAACCTAAGCTCTGAGCCTAATGCTAACCCGGATCCTAAGTCCAACAATAAAACCTCTAAACCTAACCCTAACGCTAACCCCAACCCTCTGAACATAACCATAACCATAACCCTAACCCTCAACATCCAACCCTCTAACCCTAAAGCTCACAAATCAGTAACCCTAATACTAACCTTAACGCTAACACTAACACTAACCATAATCCTAAACCTAGGCCTTATCCTAAATGTAACGTTAACCCTAAACCTAAACCTCTAACCATAAGCCTAACCCTACCCCTAAGCCTAACCCTTACCCTAAAACTATTCCTCTAATGCTCTAACACTAAAACTAACACTAACCCTAACACTAACCCTAAACCTAACCCTAACCCTAACACTAACCCTAAACCTAACACTATCCCTAACCCTGTAACTAACCCTAAATCTAACCCTAACCCTAACCTTAAACCCTAACCCTAACCCTAACCCTGAAACTAACCCTAAATCTAAGCCTAAGCCTAACCCTAGCACTAGCCATAACCCTCTATCCCTATCACTAAAACTAACACTCAAACCCTCACACTAACCCTAACGGTAACACTCTGAAACTAACCTTAACCCTAACCCTAACCCTAACCCTCTAACTCTCTAAATATAACCCCAAAACTTACCCCCTAACCAAACATAAGCCTAACCATAAACCTAAATCCTACTGTCACCCAAACCTAATCCTAACCCTAACCGTTACCCTAACCCTAACACTAACCCTAACCCTAACACTTACTCTAACCCTAACCCTAATCCTAACACTAACACTAAACCTAATCATAAACCTAAACCTAACCCTAACCCTCTAACTGTGTAAACATAACTTCTAACACTTAACTTCTAATCCTAACCCTAAGCCTAACTATAATCCTAAACCCAAACCTCACCCAAACCTAATCCTAAACCTAAGCTTTACCCCAAAACTAACAATAAACCTAACCCTAACACTTACTCTTACACTAACCCTAACCCTAACCCCAACCCTAACACTAACCCTAACCCTAACATTAAACCTAAACCTAACCCTAAACCTAACACTAACACTAACACTAACCCTAACCCTCTAACTCTAAGGCAAACACTATCCCAAACACTCTAACACTAACACTAACACTAACACTAACACTAACACTAACACTAACACTAACACTAAAACTAACCCATAACACTAAAACTAACCCTAACACTAAACCAAATCCTAACCCTAAACCGTAACCCTAATCCTAACCCTAACCCTAACCCTAAAACTAACCCTAAACCTAAACCTAACCCTAACCCTAGCCCTAGCCCTAACACTCTAACCCTAACTCTAATCCTCAAACCCTAAATTTATCACAAACCATAACCTTCTAAATCTGACCTTAATCCCCACCCTAACCCTAACCCTCTAACTCTCTAAATATCACTCGAACACTTACCCTCTAAACCTTACACTAAGCCTAAACATAACCCTAAACCCTACGGTCACTGAAACCTAATCCTAACTTTAAACGTTACCCTAACCCTTACACTAACTCTAACCCTAACACTTACTCTAAACCTAACACTAACCCTAACACTAACACTAACCCTAACCATAAACCTAACCCTAACCATAACCCTAACCCTAACAATCTTACCCTAATTGTAACCCCAAACCTTAACCTAACCCTCACCCTAACCCTAAATTTAACCCTTAACCTAAACCTTACCCTAACCCCAACCCTATTCCTAAACCTAACCTAAACCTAACACTAAATCTAACATTAAATGTAACTCTAACCCTAACCCTAACCCTAACACCTAACACTAACACTAGCCCTAACACTAACCCAAACCCTAAACCCTAACACAAACCTTCACCCTAACTCTAACAGTAACGGTAACTCTAACTCTAACCCTAACCCTATCCATAACCATAAACCTAACACTAACCATCCAGTCGTCTAACACTAGCCCTAACCCTAACACTTACCCTAACCCGAACCCTAACCCTAACTCTCTAACCATAAGTCTAACCATAATCCTCTAACGTGAACCCTAACCCTAACCCTAATCCTAACAATAACCCTCAAAAGCTAACCATATCCCTAACACTAACACGAACCCTAACCCTCTAACACTCTAACCCTAACCCTAAATCTAACCCTAACACTAAATCTAACACTCTAAACCTAACACTATCAATAAGCCTCTAAAACTATCCCTCTATCCCTAACCATAGCCCTAACCCTAACACTAACACTAAACCTAACCTCTAACCCTAACACGAACCCTGACCCTAAGAACAACCCTAACCCTCTAAAACTAACCCTAACGCTAACCCAAACCCTCTAAACTTAACCATAACCATAACCCTAATCCTAAACATCCAACATTCTAACCCTAAACCTAACACTAAAACTAATCCTAATACTAACCATAATTCTCACCCTAACACTAACCCTAATCCTAAACCTATGCCTTACCATAACCTAACATTAACACTAACCCTAACACTCTAACCCTAAGCCTAATCCTATCCCTAACACTAAACCTCTAATGCTCTAACACTAAGATAAACACTAACCCTAACCCTATCGCTAAAACTACACATAACCCTAACCATAACCCTAACCATAACCATAACCCTAACCTAAATAAACCTAACCATAACCATAACCCTAACCCTAAATATTCAACCCTCTAAACCTACACCTAACCCTAATCTTAACCCTAATACTAACCGTAACGCTAAATCTAACACTAACCCTAATCCTAAACCTAAGTCTTACCCTAAACCTAACCTTAACCCTAACGCTAACTCTCTAACCTTAACCCTTACCCTAACACTAACCCTAAGCCTAACGCTAAGCCTAAACCTAACCCCAAACCTAATCCTTACCCTAACCCAAACACTAACCCTAACGCTCTAACCATAAGTCTAACGATAATCCTCTAACTTGAACTCTAACTCTAACCCTAACACTTACTCTAACACTAACCCTAACTCTAACACTAACACTAATCCTAACCATAACCCTAACCCTAACACTCTCTCCATAAACGTAACCCCGAACCTAACCCTAAGTCTCAGACTAACTTTAAACCTAACCCTTAACCCAAACCTTACCCATACTCCAACCCTAACCCTAAACATAACCCAACCCTAACACTAAATCTAACCCTAACTGTAACTCTAACCCTAACCCTAACACTAACACCTAACACTAAGCCTAGCCCTAACATTGAACCTAACACTAAACCCTAAAACAAACATTAAACCTAACCCTAACTGTAACAGTAACTCTAAATCTAACCCTAAATATATCCATAAACATAAACCTAACAATAACCATCCAATTGTCTAACCCTAGCCCTAAGCCTAACCCTTACCCTAACCTGAACCCTAACTGTAACCCTTTAACCATAAGTCTAACCATAATCCTCTATGGTGAACCCGAACCCTAACCCTAATCTTAACAATAACACTCTAATGCTAACCATATACCTAACACTTACCCTAACCCGAACCCAAACCCTAACCCTCTAACGATAAGTCTAACCATAATCATCTAACGTGAACCCTAACCCTAACCCTAATCCTAAAAGAAACCTCTAATGCTAACCATATGCCTAACACTAACCCGAAACGTAACCCTCTAACCCTCTAACCCTAACCCTAAATCTAACACTCTAAACCTAACACTATCAATAAGCCTCTAAACCTATCCCTCTATCCCTAACCATAGCCCTAACCCTAACACTAACACTAAAACTTACCTCTAACCCTAACACTAACCCTGACCCTAAGACCAACCCTAAACCTCTAAACCTAACCCTAACGGTAACCCCAACCCTCTAAACCTAACAATAACCATAACCCTAATCCTAAACCTCCAACATTCTAACTCTAAACCTAACACTAACACTAATCCTAATAATAACCATAATGCTCACCCTAACACTAACCCTAATCCTAAACCTTTGCCTTACAATAACCTAACATTAACACTAACCCTAACACTCTAACCCTAAGCCTAACCCTATCCCTAACACTAAACAAATAATGCTCTAACCCTAACATAAACACTAACCCTAACCCAAACCCTAAAACCCTAACCTAACCCTAACACTAAACTTACCACTAATTCTAACACTAAAAGAAACCCTATCCCTAATCCAAACCCTAAAACTACCCCTAAACCCGAACCGTAACCCTAACCCTAAAACTAGCTCTAACTCTAACCCTAACCCTAACCCTAGCCTAGCCCTAACCCTCTAACACTAACACTAATACTAACCCTCAAACCCTAACACTAATCCTAACAGTAACCCTCTAACCCTAACCTTAACCCCAACCCTACCCCTATCCCTCTAACTCTCTAAACATAACCCTAACACTTACCCTCTAATCCTACCCCTAAGCCAGACCATATCCCTAAACCCAACCGTCAGTCAAACCAAATCATAACCCTAACAGTTAGATTAACCCTAACACTACCCCTAACCCTAACACTTACTCTAACCCTAAACCTAAACCTAACACTAATACTAACCCTAACCATAACCATAAACCTAACCCTAACCGTAACCCTAACCCTCAAATGAACCTAACTAAACCTAACCATAACCATAACCATAAACCTAAACATAAAACTAAACCTAACCCTAACACTAAACCTAACCCTAATTCTAACACTAAAAGAAGCCCTAACCCTAACCCAAACCCTAAAACTACCCATAACCCTAACACTAACCCTAATCCTAACTCTAACCCTAACCCTAACCTAAATAAACCTAACCATAACCATAACCCTAACCCTAAACTTCCAACCCTCTAAAGCTAAACCTAACCCTAATAATAACCCTAATACTAACAGTAACGCTAACCCTAACACTAGCCCTCATCCTAAACCTAAGACTTACCCTAAACCTAACCTTAACCATAGAGCTAACCTGTCGATGTCCGCTCCCGGCCGGCAGGAAAGACACACGACAAGGTCTGGCGGTGGTCAGGCTTTTCTTTATTCTCTCCTTATACAGTCTGCCCCGAAGCCTCTACCGGTCTGCTCTCCGCGGCTCCTTCCGTGCTTCAGTCTGCCCCGAAGCCTCTACCGGTCCGCTCCCCGCGGCTCCTTCTGTGCTTCAGTCTCTCTCTCTCTCGGGGGTGGAGGCATTGGCTATATATAGGATTAATAGCTAGGCAGACTACCCTGTGAGGCGGGAACTTAGTGGGGTGATAAGAAACAGGTGCCACACAGGCGGGCTCGATGAGAGGGGTAATCTAGCCCAGGCTTTTGTACTTTCCCACAGGCCTCGCAATCACCGCGTCTGATGACTTGACAGTGCCACGGCTCCCAACATCTCCCCCTATTTTATTTTAAATGATGGCTACGCGCATCGCAGCCCGTCCTGGATAGAGTGCAGAGGCCTATGCCCCGAACTGAGGCCCACCGTAGGCCCTTAGCGTAGACCCTGGTCGGCCGTCCCAGGGTCCACCAAGGCCCTGAGGCCCTCGTCCTTTTTTCTAGGGCCAGGAATGAACCGGATGGAACCTGGTTGCACATAGGCATGCACTCATTTCTCTCCACGAATCCCCTCGGAGAGAAATTTATCTAACAATCCAGCGGCTTTCGAGCGGAACGGGGTAGGGCCTGGCTTAGGTTGAGTCGTGCTGGGGAGGCACGCTCTTACCCGTCATTGACTCACCCACCCTGCTACATGTTGTTGTCTAGGGAGGAGAATGTGGGAAGCCTGTCACTTTTAAACGCGGTCGTAGGCCATGCGAGCGAGCCATGCGTATACAAGGGTAGCACATAGGGGAGCAAGCCGTTCCAGGCCCCCAAAAAGGGATTGTCCTGCAGTTCTTTTAGGGCTCATCTTGTTGTTGGGTCTGCGGTTGGCCTCCGGTGGAACAGGCCTGATCTTCAGTCGAGGGACCCGTCGCGTCAACCTCTCTGGGACCCACATTGGTTCTCGTCCCGATTCCTGCGGAAAGACACAAACCGCGCCTCGGCTTCCTCTTTTGTATCTCTGCCCTCCTTGACGGACCCTTCTCGGTCGGGAGCTTCCTGACTGTGCCTGTTCAAACACCTCGCGTACTTCTACAAGTTCTTGAGAGCTCCCCCCGTAACTACCCTCACTCTTTAGGCACGTGTGTATCATTTCCCACAATGGACGAGCAGAGACTGAAGCTCTACCCTCCCGCTCTGCTAGGGAAAGGTCTCTGCCCAACTTTTCCCAGGAGGGCAGGTTTACATGCCCTGTAGGCAGAAACCAGGGAGCAAAGCTGTCAATCTCTGCAAGGAAATTTTCTAAAGTCTTACGCCCCACCTTGAGGTCCTTGGACTTTAGGAGTCTCCGAAGGACCAACACCAAGGCTGTGTATCTTTACTTGGCATGTTTCCCATTTTTAATATATCTTCTGTTATTTTTACTTCTATGTTTATGTTTTACACTCTTTTATTACCTTAAGTTCTGGTGTTATGTTTCATACTCACCGCGTGAGGCCCAAGAAACCCGCCACTTACGCGTGAGGTTGAGAGGAGTCTACAAACCCTGTAGGTGCGCGCCACCCAGGGCCCAGGCCCATCCTCCACTCACCTGTCCTGCAGCTGCAGCACTGTGTAGGAGAATGCAGTCCACCGCCGCGTCTCGGGGTTGATCAATCCCCGTGCGGGCCTCCAAATGTCGATGTCCGCTCCCGGCCGGCAGGAAAGACACACGACAAGGTCTGGCGGTGGTCAGGCTTTTCTTTATTCTCTCCTTATACAGTCTGCACCGAAGCCTCTACCGGTCCGCTCTCCGCGGCTCCTTCCGTGCTTCAGTCTGCCCCGAAGCCTCTACCGGTCCGCTCCCCGCGGCTCCTTCTGTGCTTCAGTCTCTCTCTCTCTCGGGGGTGGAGGCACTGGCTATATATAGGATTAATAGCTAGGCAGACTACCCTGTGAGGCGGGAACTTAGTGGGGTGATAAGAAACAGGTGCCACACAGGCGGGCTCGATGAGAGGGGTAATCTAGCCCAGGCTTTTGTACTTTCCCACAGGCCTCGCAATCACCGCATCTGATGACTTGACAGTGCCACGGCTCCCAACACTAACCCTCTAACCTTAACCCTAACTCTAACCCTAACCCTAACACTAAGCCTAACGCTAACCATAAACCTAACCGCAAACCTAATCCTTACCCTAACCCGAACACTAACCCTAACCCTCTAACCATAAGTATAACGATAATCCTCTAACGTGAACTCTAACTCTAACACTAACACTTACTCTAACACTAACACTAACTCTAACACTAACACTAACCCTTACCATAACCCTAACCCTAATATTCTCTCCCTAAACGTAACCCCGAACCTAACCCTAAGTCTCATACTAAGCTTAAACCTAATCCTTAACCTAAACCTTACACATACTCCAACCCTAACCCTAAACCTAACCTAACACTAACACTAAATCTAACCCTAACTGTAACTCTAACCCTAACCCTAAACCTTACACCTACCACTAACCCTAGCCCTAACACTGACCCTAAAACTAAACCCTAAAACAAACATTAAACTTAACCCTAACAGTAACAGTAACTCTAAATCTAACCCTAAACATATCCATAAACATAAACCTAACAATAACCATTCAATTGTCTAACCCTAGCCCTAAGCCTAACCAGAACCCTAACCCGAACCCTAACTGTAACCCTTTAACCATAAGTCTAACCATAATCCTCTATGGTGAACCCGAACCCTAACCCTAATCCTAACGATAACCCTCTAATGCTAATCAAAACCCTAACACTAACCCGAACCCGAACCCTCTAACCCTCTAGCCCTAACCCTAACCCTAAACGTAACCCTAACCCTAAAACTAACAATCTAACCCTAACCCTATCCCTAAGTCTCTAAACCTAAACCTCTAACCCTCTAACCCTAAACACAACCCTAACCCTAACCCTAACCTCTAACCCTAACGCTAAACCTGACCCTAACACCAACCCTAAATCTCTAAACCTAACACTAACGCTAACCCCAAGCTTCTAAACCTAATCATAACCATAACCATAACCCTAAACATATAACCCTCTAACCCTAACACTAACACTAACACTAACACTAACACTAACCCTAACCCTAAACCTAAACCTAACCCTAACACTAAACCAAACCCTAACACTAACCTTAACCCTAACCCTAACCATAACCCTCAAACTAAACCTAACTAAACCTAACCATAACCATAAGCATAACCCTAAACATTCAACCCTCTAAACCTACACCTAACCCTAACCTTAACCCTAATACTAACCGTAACGCTAACCCTAACACTAACCCTAATCCTAAACCTAAGTCTTACCCTAAACCTAACCTTAACCCTAACCCTAACCCTCTAACCTTAACCCTAACCCTAACCCTAACCCTAACCCTAACCCTAACACTAAGCCTAACGCTAACCCTAAACCTAACCCCAAACCTAATCCTTACCCTAACCCTCTAAACATAAGTCTAACGATAATCCTCTAACGTGAACTCTAACTCTAACCCTAACACTTACTCTAACACTAACCCTAACTCTAACACTAACACTAACCCTAACCATAAACCAAACCCTAACCATCACCCTAACCCTAACACTCTATCCCTAAATGTAACCCCGAACCTATTCCTAAGTCTCATCCTAACCTTAAACCTAACCCTTAACCTAAACCTTACCCATACTACAACCCTAACACTTAACCTAACATAACCCTAACACTAAATCTATCCCTAACTGTAACTCTAACCCTAACCCTAACCCTAACACCTAACACTAACCCTAGCCCTAACACTGATCCTAAAACTAAACCCTAAAACAAACATTAAACTTAACCCTAACAGTAACAGTAACTCTAAATCTAATCCTAAACATATCCATAAACATAAACCTAACAATAACCATTCAATTGTCTAACCCTAGCCCTAAGCCTAACCAGAACCCTAACCCGAACCCTAACTGTAACCCTTTAACCATAAGTCTAACCATAATCCTCTATGGTGAACCCGAACCCTAACCCTAATCCTAACGATAACCCTCTAATGCTAATCAAAACCCTAACACTAACCCGAACCCGAACCCTCTAACCCTCTAGCCCTAACCCTAACCCTAAACGTAACCCTAACCCTAAAACTAACAATCTAACCCTAACCCTATCCCTAAGTCTCTAAACCTAAACCTCTAACCCTCTAACCCTAAACACAACCCTAACCCTAACCCTAACCTCTAACCCTAACGCTAAACCTGACCCTAACACCAACTCTAAATCTCTAAACCTAACACTAACGCTAACCCCAAGCTTCTAAACCTAATCATAACCATAACCATAACCCTAAACATATAACCCTCTAACCCTAACACTAACACTAACACTAACACTAACACTAACACTAACCCTAACCCTAAACCTAAACCTAACCATAACACTAAACCAAACCCTAACACTAACCTTAACCCTAACCCTAACCATAACCCTCAAACTAAACCTAACTAAACCTAACCATAACCATAAGCATAACCCTAAACATTCAACCCTCTAAACCTACACCTAACCCTAACCTTAATCCTAATACTAACCGTAACACTAACCCTAACACTAACCCTAATCCTAAACCTAAGTCTTACCCTAAACCTAACCTTAACCCTAACCCTAACCCTCTAACCTTAACCCTAACCCTAACCCTAACCCTAACCCTAACACTAAGCCTAACGCTAACCCTAAACCTAACCGCAAACCTAATCCTTACCCTAACCCTCTAAACATAAGTCTAACGATAATCCTCTAACGTGAACTCTAACTCTAACCCTAACACTTACTCTAACACTAACCCTAACTCTAACACTAACACTAACCCTAACCATAAACCAAACCCTAACCATCACCCTAACCCTAACACTCTATCCCTAAATGTAACCCCGAACCTATTCCTAAGTCTCATCCTAACCTTAAACCTAACCCTTAACCTAAACCTTACCCATACTACAACCCTAACACTTAACCTAACATAACCCTAACACTAAATCTATCCCTAACTGTAACTCTAACCCTAACCCTAACACCTAACACTAACCCTAGCCCTAACACTGACCCTAACACTAAACTCTAAAAAACACATTAAACCTAACCCTAACAGTAACAGTAACTCTAAATGTAACCCTAAACATATCCATAAAAATAAACGTAACAATAACCATCCAATTGTCTAACCCTAGCCCTAAGCCTAACCCTTAGCATAACCCGAACACTAAACCTAACCCTTTAACCATAAGTCTAACAATAATCCTCTAACGTGAAACCTAAACCTAACCCTAATCCTAACAATAACACTCTAATGCTAACCATATCCCTAACACTAACCAGACCCTAACCCTCTAACCCTCTAACCATAACCCTAAAACTAAACCTAACCTTAACCCTAAAACTAACACTCTAATCTTAACCCTATACCTAAGTCTCTAACCCTAACCCTAACCCGAACCCTAAACCTAACCTCTACCCCTCTAACCCTAACCATAACCCTCACACTAACACTAAAACTAAACCTAACCTCTGAGCCTAACGCTAACCCTGAGGCTAAGTCCAACAATAAACCCTCTAATCTTAACCCTAACGCAAACCCCAACCCTCTAAACCTAAACATAACCATAACCATAAACCTAAACTTCCAACACTCTAACCCTAAACCTAACCCTAACCCTAACACTAATACTAACCGTAACGCTAACCCTAACACTAACCGTAATCCGAAATCTAAGCCTTACCTAAACCTAACATTAACCCTAACCCTAACCCTCTAACACTAAGCCTAACCCTACCCGTAACCCTATCCCTCTAATGCTCTAACCCTATCCCTAACACTAACACTAACCCTAACCTAACCCTAAACCTAAACCTATCCCTAAAACTAACCCTAAACGTAACCCTAACCCTAACCCTAAAACTAACCCTTACCCTCACCCTAACCCTAACCCTAACACTAACACTAACCCTAATCATAAAACTAACCCTAACCCTAACCCGAACCCTAAACCCTAACGCTAACCTTAACCCTAAAACTAACCCTAACTCTAACCCTAAACCTAACCCTATCCCTAGCCCTAACCCTCTATCCCTGACACTAATATTAATCCTCAAACCCTAACACTAACCCTAACTGCAACACTCTAACCTTAACCTTAACCCTAACCCTAACCCTAAACCTCTAACTCTCTAAACATGACACTAACACTTAAATTCTAATCCTAACCCTAAGCCTAACCATAACCCTAAACCCAAATGTCACCCAAACCTTATCCTAACCCAAAACTTGACCCTAACCCTTACCCTAACCCTAACCCTAACCCTAAACCTAACCCTACACCTAACCCTAACCCTAACACTAAACCTAACACTCTAACTCTAAGCCTAACCCTATCCCAAACACTCTAACAATAACCCTAAAACTAACACTAACCCTAACCCTAACCCTAACCCTAACCCTAACCCTAACCCTAACCCTAACACTAACACTAAACGTAAACCTAACCCTAACCCTAAACCTAACAGTTACCCTATCACTAACCCTAACTCTCTAACCCTAAGCCTAACCCTATCCCTAACACTAACCCTCTAACGCTCTAACCCTAACACTAACACTAACCCTAACCCTAAACCTAAACCTAACCCTATCCTTAACACTAACACTAACTCTAACCCTTATCCTAACCCTAACCCTAACCCTAACCCTTAGCCTAACCCGAACCCTAACCCTAAACCTCTAGCCATAATTCTAACCATGATTCTCTAACGTGAACCCTAACGATAAACATAATCCTAAAAATAAGCCTCTAATGCTAACCATATCCCTAAAACTAACCTGAACCCTAACCCTCTAAACCTCTAACCGTAACCCTAACACTAAACTTAACCCTAATCCTATATCTAACACCCTAACCCTAACCCTATCAATAAGCCTCTAAACCTAACCATCTAAACCTCACCCTAACGCTAACCCTAACGCTGACCCTAAGACGAACCCTAACCCTCTAATCCTAACCCTAACGCTAACCCCAACCCTCTGAACATAACCATAACCATAACCATAAACATAACCATAACCATAACCATAACCCTCAACATCCAACCCTCTAACCCTAAAGCTCACCCTAACCCTAACCCTAAACCTAACCCTAACACTAACACTAACCCTAACACTCTAACCCTAAGGCTAACCCTATCCCTAACCCTAACCCTCTAACGCTCTAACCCTAACACTAACACTAACCCAATCCATAACCCTAACCCTAACACTAACCCTAACCCTAACCCTAAAACTAACCCTAACCCTAACTCTAAATCTAACCCTATATCTAACCCTAAGCCTAACACTATGCATAGACCTAACCCTGTAAACCTAACACTAATACTAACCCTGAAACCCTAACATGAACACTAACCGTAACCCTCTAACCCAAACCTAAACCCACACCCTAACCATAACCCTCTAACTCTCTAAACATAACACTAAAACATACCCTCTAATCCTTACCCTAAGACTAACCAAAACCCTAAACCCAACCGTCACCCAAACCTAATCCTAACCCTAACAGTTACCCTACACTTAACACTAACCCTAACCCTAACACTTACTCTAACACTAACCCTAATTCTAACACTAACACTAACCCTAACCATAAACCAAACCCTAACCATAACCCTAACCCTAACACTCTCTCCCTAAACGTAACCCCGAACCTAACCCTAAGTCTCACCCTAACCTTAAATCTAACCCTTAACCTAAACCTTAACCATACTACAACCCTAACCCTTAACCTAACCTAAACCTAACACTAAATCTAACCCTAACTGTAACTCTAACCCTAACCCTAACCCTAACACCTAACACTAACCCTTGCCCTAACACTGACACTAACACTAAACCCTAAAACAAACATTAAACCTAACCCTAACAGTAACAGTAACTCTAAATCTAACCCTCAACATATCCATAAACATAAACCTAACAATAACCATCCATTTGTCTAACCCTAACACTAAGCCTAACCCTTACCATAACCCGAAACCTAACCCTAACCCTTGAACCATAAGTCTAACAATAATCCTCTAACGTGAACCCTAACCCTAACCTTAATCCTATCAATAACCCTCTAATGCTAACCATATCCCTAACACTAACAAGACCCTAACGCTCTAACCCTCTAACCCTAACCCTAACCCTAAACCTAACCTTAACCCTAAAACTAACACTCTAATCCTAACCCTATACCTAAGCCTCTAACCCTAAACCGAACCCGAACCCTAACCCTAACCTCTACCCCTCTAACCCTAACCATAACCCTCACACTAACACTAAAACTAAACCTAATCTCTGAGCCTAACACTAACCCTGACGTTAAGTCCAAAAATAAACCCTATAAACCTAACCCTAACGCAAACCCCAAACCTCTAAATCTAAACATAACCATAACAATAAACCTAAACTTCCAACCCTCTAACCCTAACCCTAACCCTAACCCTAACACTAATACTAACCGTAAAGCTAACCCTAACACTAAGCCTAATCCGAAATCTAAGCCTTACGTAAACCTAACATTAACCCTAACCCTAACCCTCTAACACGAAGCCTAACTCTACCCAAAACCCTATCCCTCTAATGCTCTAACCCTATTGCTAACACTAACACTAACCCTAACCGTAACTCTCTAACCCTAACCTTAAACCTAACCCTAACGCTCTAACTTTCTTAACATAACCCTAACACTTAAATTCTAATCCTAACCCTAAGCCTAACCATAACCCTAAACCCACACGTCACAAAAACCTAATCCTAACCCAAAACTTGACCCTAACCTTAACCCTAACCCTAACCCTAAACCTAACCCTAAACCTAACACTAACCCTAACACTAACACTCTAACTCTAAGCCTAACTCTATCCCAAACACACTAAACCTAACCCTAACCCTAACCCTAACCCTAACCCAAACCCTAACCATAACCCTAACCCTAACCCTAACACTAAACCTAACCCTAACCCTAAACCTAACAGTAACCCTATAACTAACCCTAACTCTCTAACCCTAAGCCTAACCCTATCTCTAACACTAAACCTCTAACACTCTAACCCTAACACTAACACTAACGCTAACCCTAACCCTAAACCTAACCCTATCCCTAACACTAACCCTAACTCTAACCCTTACCCTAACCCGAACCCTAACCCTAACCCTCTAGCCATAATTCTAACCATAATCCTCTAACGTGAACCCTAACCATAAACATAATCCTAACAATAACCCTCTAATGCTAACCAAATCCCTAACACTAACCCAAACCCTAACCCTCTTACCCTCTAACCATAACCCTAACACTAAACCTAACCCTAACCCTAAATCTAACACTCTAAACCTAACACTATCAATAAGCCTCAAAACCTGTCCCTCTATCCCTAACCATAGCCCTAACCCTAACACTAACACTAAACCTAACCTCTAACCCTAACACTAACACTGACCCTAAGACCAACTCTAACCCTCTAAACCTAACACTAACGTTAACCCCAACCCTCTAAACCTAACCATAACCATAACCCTAATCCTAAACATCCAACATTCTAACACTAAACCTAACACTAACACTAATCCTAATACTAACCATAATGCTCACCCTAACACGAACGCTAATCCTAAACCTATGCCTTACCATAACCTAACATTAACACTAACCCTAAGGCTCTAACCCTAAGCCGAACCCTATCCCTAACCCTAAACCTCTAATGCTCTAACCCTAACATAAACACTAACCCTAAAACTAAACCTAACCCTAACAATAAACCTAACCCCAATTCTAACACTAAAAGAAACCCTATCCCTAACCCAAACCCTAAAACTACCCCTCAACCCTAACCGTAACCCTAACCCTAAAACTAACTCTAAGTCTAACCCTAACCCTAACCCTAGCCCTAGCCCTAACCCTCTAACACTAACACTAATACTAACCCTCAAACCTTAACACTAACCCTAACAGTAACCCTCTAATCCTAACCTTAACCCCAACCCTATCCCTATCCCTCCAACTCTCTAAACATAACCATAACACTTACCCTCTAATCCTACCCATAAGTCTAACCATATCCCTAAACCCAACAGTCAGCCAAACCAAATCCTAACCCTAACCGTTAGCCTAACCCTAACAGTATCCCTAACCCTAACACTTACTCTAACCCTAACCCTAAACCTAAAACTAACACTAACCCTAACCATAAACCTAACCCTAACCGAAACCCTAACCCTCAAACTAACACTAACTAAACCTAACATAACCATAACCCTAACACTAAACATACAACCCTCTAAACCTACACCTAACCCTAATCTTAACCCTAATACTAACCATAATTCTAACCCTAACACTAACCCTAAACCTAAACCTGAGTTTTACCCTAAACCTAACTTTAACCCTAACCCTAACACTCTAACCTTAACCCTAACCCTAACCCTAAGCCTAACCCTAACCCTAAACCTAATCCTTAACCTAAACCGAACACAAACCCTAACCCTCTAAGCATAAGTCTAACGATAATCCTCTAACGTGAACTCTAACTCTAACCCTAACACTTACTCTAACAGTAACCCTAACTCTAACACTAACACTAACCCTAACCATAAACCTAACCCTAACCCTAAAGCTCTCTCCATAAACGTAACCCCATACCTAACCCTATGTCTCACCCTAACCCTAAACCTAAACCTTAACCTAAACCTTACCCATACTCCAACCCTAACCCTAAACCTGACCTAACCCTAACACTAAATGTAACCCTAACACCTAACTCTAACACTAAGCCTTACCCTAACACCTAACACTAACCCCAGCCCTAACACTGACCCTAACACTAAACCCTAAAACAAACATTGAACCTAACCCTAACAGAAAGAGTAAACTCTAACTCTAACCCTAAACATATCCCTAAACATGAACCTAACAATAACCATCCAATTGTCGAACCCTAGCCCTAAGCCAAAACCTTAGCCTAACACGAACCCTAACCCTAACCCTTTAACCATAAGTCTAACCATAATCCTCTAACGTTCACCTGAACCCTAACACTAATACTAACAATAACACTTTAATGCTTACCATTTCCCTAACACTAACCCGAGCCCTAATCCTCTAACACTCTAGTCCTAACCCTAACCCTAAACCTAACCCTAACCCTAAAACTAACAATCTAAAACTAACCCTATCCCTAAGCCTCTAAACCTAACCCTCTAACCCTAACCATAACCCTAAACCTAACCCTAACACTTAAACTAACCTCTAACCCTAATGCTAACACTGAAGCAAACACCAACCCTACCCCTCTAAACCTAACCCTAACGCTAACCCCAACCCTCTAAACCTAACCATAACTATTACCCTAACCCTAAACATCCAACCGTCTAACCCTAAACCTAACTCTAACACTAACCCTAATACTAACCGTAACGCTAACCCAAACACTAACCGTAAACCTAAACCTAAACCTTACCCTAAACCTAACATTAACCCTAACACTAACACTCTAACCCTAAGTCTAACCTTACCCCTAACCCTATCCCTGTAACGCTCTAACCCTAACACTAACACTAACCCTAAACCTAACCATAAAACTAACCCTAATCCTAAACCTAACCCTAACCCTAACCCTGAAACTAACCGTAATCTGAACCTAACCCTAAACCTAACCATAACCCTAACACTAACCCTAAACCTAACCCTATCCCTAACCCTGCAACTAGCCCTAACTCTAACCCTAACCCTAACCCAAACGCTGAAACTAAAACTCAATCTAAGCCTAAGCCTAACCCTAGCACTAGCGCTAACACTAACACTAACACTCAACACCCTCACACTAACCCTAACGGTAACCCTCTGAACCTAACCTTAACCCTAACCCTAACCCTAACCCTAACCCTCTAACTCTCTAAACATAACCCAAACACTTACCCTCTAAACCAAACCCTAAGCCTATCCATAACCCTAAATCCTACTGTCACCCAAACATAATCCTAACCCTAACCGTTACCCTAACCCTAACACCAACCCTAACCCTAACACTTACTCTAACCCTAACCCTAACCCTAACCCTAAACCTAACCCTAACCCTAACACTAACCCTAACCATAAACCTAAACCTTACCCTAACCCTCACCCTAACCCTCTAACTCTCTAAACATAACTTCTAACACATAACTTCTAATCCTAACTCTAAGCCTAATCATAACCCTAAACAACCCTCACCCAAACCTAACCCTAAACCTAAACTTTACCCTAATCCTAAAACTAACCCTAACCATAACACTTACTCTTACCCTAACCCTAACCCTGACCCTAACACTAACCCTAACCCTAACACTAAACCTAACCTAACCCTAAACCTAACACTAAACCTAACATTCTAACCCTAAGCCTAACCCTAAAAGTAACACTCTAACCCTAGCCCTATCCTTAGCCTCTAACCCTAACCCTAAACCGAACCCTAAACCTAAACTCTAACCATCTGACGCTAACCATAACCCTAAACATAACCCTAAACCTAACACTAAAACTAACCTCCAATCCTAGCACTAACTTTAACACCAAGACGAACCCTAACCCTCTAAACCTAACCCTAAAGCAACCCCAACCCTCTAATCCTAAACATAACCAGAACCCTAACACTAAACATCGAACACTCTAACCCTAAACCTAACCCTAACCCTAATACTAACAATGACGCTAACCCTAACACTAAACCTAATCCTAAACCTAAGCCTTACACTAAACCTAACCCTAAGCCTAACCCTAACGTTAACCCCAACCCTAACTCTGAACCCTGATCCTAATCCTTACCCTAAAACTAACCCTAACTCTAACCCTAACCCTAACACTAACACTATCCCTAGCCCTAACCCTCTATCCCTAACACTACTACTGACCCACAAATCCTAAAACTAACCCTAACCGTAACCCTCTAAACCTAACCTTATCCCTAACCCTAACCCTAACCCTCTAACTCTCTAAACATAACCCTAACACTTACACTCTAATCCTAAACTTAAGCTTAACTATAGTCCTGAACTCAACCGTCACCCAAACCAAATCCTAAGCCTAAACTTTACCCTAACCCTAACACTAACCATAACCATAACACTTACTCTTACCTTAACACTAACCCTAACCCTAACACTAAACCTAACCCTAACAATAAACCTAACCCAAACCCTAACACTAACCCTAACCTTCTAGTCATAAGCCTAACCCTACCCCTAACCCTAACCTTCTAAAGCTCTAAACCTAAACCAAACACTAAACTTAACCCTAACCCTAAACCTAACCCTAACACTAACACTAACCCTAACCCTAAAACCTATTCCTAACCCTAACCCTAAAACAAACCATAACTCTAACCCTAACCCTAACCATATCCCTAACCCTAACCCTCTATCCCTACCACTAATACTAACCCTCAAACCCTAAAACTAACCCTAACCATAAGAATCTAACCCTAACCTTAACCCTAACCCTAACCCTAAACCTCTAACTCTCTAAATATCACCCGAACACGTACCCTCTAATTCTTACCCTAAGCCTAACCATAACCCTAAACCCTACCATCACTGAAACCTAATCCTAACCCTAAACTTTACCCTAACCCTTACACTAACCCTAACCCTAAAACTTACTCTAAACCTAACACTAACCCTAAAACTTAACCCTTAACCTAAACCTTACCCTAACCCCAACCCTATCCCTAAACCTAACCGAAACCTAATACTAAATCTAATATTAACTTTAACTCAAACACTAACCCTAACCCTAACACCTAACACTAACACTAGCCCTAACCCTAACCCTAAACCCTTACACAAACCTTAACCCTAACCCTAACAGTAATGGTAATTCTAACTCTAACCCTAACCCTATCCATAACCATAACCCTAACACTAACCATCCAATCGTCTAACATTAGCCCTAAACCTAACACTTACCCTAACACGAACCCTAACCCTAACCCTCTAACCATAAGTCTAACCATAATCCTCTAACGTGAACCCTAACCCTAACCCTAATCCTAACAATAACCCTCTAATGCAAATCATATACCTAACACTAACCCGAACCCTAACCCTCTAGCCCTCTAGCCCTAACCCTAACCTAAACCTAAACCTATCCATAAAACTAACAGTCTAACCTTAACCCTATCCCTAAGCCTCTAAACCTAACCCCTAACCCTCTAACCCTAACCAGAACCCTAAACCTAACCCTAAACTAAACCTAACCTCTAAGCCTAACGCTAACCCTGACCCGAAGACCAACCGTAAACCTCTAATCCTAACCCTAACACTAACCCCAACCCTCTAAACCTAACCATAACCATAACCCTAAACATCCAACCGTCTTACCCTAAACCTAACCCTAACACTAACCATAATAATAACAATAATGCTAACCAAACATTAACCCTAATCCTAAACCTAAGCCTTACACTAAACCGAACATTAACCCTAACCCTAAGCCTAAGCCTAACCCTACCCCTAACCCTATCCCTGTATCGCTCTAACCCTAACACTCACACTAACTATAAACCTAAACTTAAACCTAACCCTAACCATAACACTTAACCAAACCCTAACACTAAGCCTAACCCTAAACATAACCCTAACCCTAAAATTAACCCTAATCCTAAACCTAACCCTAACCCTTAATCCTAACCCTAACCCTAACCCTGAAACCTACCGTAATCTATCCCTAAGACTAACACTCTCCCTAGCCCTAACCCTCTATCCCTAACACTAATACTAACCTTCAAACCCTAACACTAACACTAACCATAACCCTCTAAACCTAACCTTAACCCTAACCCCAACCATAACCCTCTAACTCTGTAAACATAACCCTAAAACTTACCCTCTAAACCTAACCCTAAGCTGAATCATAACCTTAAACCCTACCGTCACCCAAACCTAATCCTACCCCTAACCGTTAACCTAACCCTAACACTAACCCTAAACTTAACACTAACCCTAACCTTAACCCTAAACCTAACCCTAACCCTAACACTAACCCTAACACTCTAACCCTAAGCCTAACTCTATCCCTAACCCTAACCCTCTAACGCTCTAACCCTAACACTAACACTAACCCAATCCATAACCCTAACACTAACACTAGCCCTAACCCTAACCCTAAAACTACCCCTAACCCTAACCCTAACCCTAAATCTAACCCTAAATCTAACCCTAACCCTAACACTATCCCTAGCCCTAACCCTGTAAACCTAACACTAATACTAACCCTGAAACGCTAACATTAACACTAACTGTAACCCTCTAACCCAAACCTAAACACACACCCTAACCATAACCCTCTAACTCTCTAAACATAACTCTAAATCTTACCCTCTAATCCTTACCCTAAGACTAACCAAAACCCTAAACACAACCGTCACCCAAACCTAATACTAACCCTAACAGTTACCCTACACCTAAAACTAACCCTAACCCTAACACTTACTCTAACACTAACACTAACGCTAACCCTAAACCTAACCCTAACCATAACCATAACCATAACACTCTCACCCTAAACGTAATCCCAAACCTAACCCTAAGTCTCAATATAACCCGAAACCTGACCCTTACTCTAAACCTTAGCCTTACTCCAACCCAAACACTAAATCTAACCCTAACTGTAACTCTAACACTAACCCTAACCCTAACACCTAACACTAACCCTAGCCCTAACACTAACCCTAACCCTAAACTCTAACACCAACTTAAACCCTAACCCTAACAGTAACAGTAACTCTAACTCTAACCCTAATCCTATCCATAAACATAACCCTAACACTAACAATCCAACCCTCTAACCCTAGCCCTAACACTAATCCTTACCCTAACCCGAACCCTAAACCTAACCCCAACCCTCTAACCATAAGTCTAACCATAATCCTCTAACGTGAACCCTAACCCTAACCCTAATCCTAACAATAACCCTCTAATGCTAACCTAATTCGTAACACTAACCAGATCTTAACCCTCTAACCCTCTAACCATAACCCTAACCCTAAACCTAACCTTAACACTAAAACTAACACTCTAATCATAACCCTATACCTAAGCCTCTAACCCTAACCTTAACCCGAACCCTAAACCTAACCTCTACCCCTCTAACCCTAACCATAACCCTAACACTAACACTAAAACTAAACCTAACCTCTGAGCCTAACGCTAACTCTGACACTAAGTCCAACAATAAACCCTCTAAACCTAACCCTAACGCTAACCCCAACCCTCTGAACATAACCATAACCATAACCCTAACCCTCAACATCCAACCCTCTAACCCTAAAGCTCACCCTAACACTAACACTAATACTAACCTTAACGCTAACACTAACACTAACCATAATCCTAAACATAGGCCTTATTCTAAACGTAACGTTAACCCAAAACCTAAACCTCTAACCCTAAGCCTAACCCTACCCCTAAGCCTAACCCTTCCCCTAACCCTATCCCTCTAACGCACTAACCCTAAAACAAACACTAACGATAAACCTAACACTAAACCTAACCCTAGCCCTAACACTAACCCTAAACCTAACACTATCCTTAATCCTGCAACTAACGCTAACTCTAACCCTAACCCTAACCTTAAAACATAACCCTAAACCTAACCCTGAAACGAACCCTAAATCTAAGCCTAAGCCTAACCCTAGCACTAGCCCTAACTCTCTATCCATAACACTAACACTAACACTCAAACCCTCACACTAACCCTAACGGTAACACTCTGAAATTAACCTTAACCCTAACCCTAACCCTAAGCCTCTAACTCTCTAAACATAACCCAACAATTACCCCCTAACCTAACCATAAGCCTATCCATAACCCTAAATCGTACCGTCACCCAAACCTAATCCTAATCCTAACCGTTACCCTATCCCTAACCCTAACCCTAACCCTAACACTTACTCTAACCCTAACCCTAAACCTAACACTAACATTAACCCTAATCATAAACCTAAACCTAACCCTAACCGTAACCCTAACCCTCTAACTCTCTAAACATAACTTCTAACACTTAACTTCTAATCCTAAACCTAAGCCTAACCATAACCCTGAACCCAACCCGAACCCAAACCTAATCCTAAACCTAAACTTTACCCTAACCTTAACACTAACACTAACCCTAACACTTACTCTTACCCTAACCCTAAACCTAACCCTAACCCTAAACCTAACACTAACCCTAACATTAAACCTAAACCTAACCCTAAACCTAACCCTAACACTAACCCTAACCCTCTAACTCTAAGCCCAACCCTATACCAAACACTCTAAACCTAACACTAACACTAACACTAACCCTAAACCTAAAGTTAAACCTAAATCTAACACTAACACTAACCCTAACCCTAACACTAAAACTAACCCTAACACTAACCCAAAACCTAAAACTAAACCCTAACCCTAACCCTAACCCTAAAAATAATCCTAAACCTAACCCTAACCCTAAACCTAGCCCTAGCCCTAACCCTCTAACACTAACACTAATACTAAATCTCAAACCCTAAATTTAAAACCAACTGTAACCCTCTAAACCTGACCTTAATCCCCACCCTAACCCTAACCCTCTAACTCTCTAAATATCACCCGAACACTTACCCTCTAATTCTTACCCTAAGCCTAACCATAACCCTAAACCCTACCATCACTGAAACCTAATCCTAACCCTAAACTTTACCCTAACCCTTACACTAACCCTAACCCTGACACTTACTCTAAACCTAACACTAACCATAACACTAACACTAACCCTAACCATAAACCTAACCCTAACCATAACCCTAACCCTAACACTCTCACCTTAATTGTATCCCCAAACCTTAACCTAACCCTCAATCTAACCCTAAACTTAACCCTTAACTTAAACCTTACCCTAACCCCAACCCTATCCCTAAACCTAACTTAAACTTAAGACTAAATCTAACACTAACTGTAACTCTAACCCTAACCCTAAACCTAACACCTAACATTAACACTAGCCCTAACACTAACCCTAACCCTAAACCCTAACACAAACTTTAACCCTAAACCTAACAGTAACGGTAACTCAAACTCTAACCCTAACCCTATCCATAACCATAACCCTAACACTAACCATCCACAGGTCGAACACTAGACCTAACCCTAACACTTACCCTAACCTGAACCCTAACCCTAAGCCTCTAACCATAATTCTAACCATAATCCTCTAACGTGAACCCTAACCCTAACCCTAATCCTAAGAATAACCCCCTAATGCTAACCGTATCCCTAACACTAACCCGAACCCTAACCCTCTAACCCTCTAACCCTAACGCTAACCCTAAATCTAACGCTAAAACTAAATCTAACACTCTAAACCTAACACTATCAATAAGCCTCTAAAATTATCCCTCTATACCTAACCATAGCCCTAACCCTAACACTAACACTAAACCTAACCTCTAACACTAACACTAAACCTAACCTCTAACCATAACACTAACACTGACCCTAAGACCAACCTTAACCCTCTAAACCTAACCCTAACGCTAACCCCAACCCTCTAAACCTAACCATAACCATAACCCTAATCCTAAACATCCAACATTCTAACCCTAAACCTAACACTAACAATAATCCTAATACTAACCACAATGCTCACCCTAACACAAACCCTAATCCTAAACCTATGCCTTACCATAATCTCACATTAACACTAACCCTAACCCTCTAACACTAAGCCTAACCCTATCCCTAACACTAAACCTCTAATACACTAACCCTTATATAAACACTAACCCTAACCCTAACCCTAACCCTAACCCTAACCCTAAAATTAAACCTAACCTTAACACTAAACCTAACCCTAATTCTAACACTAAAAGAAAACCTAACCCTAACCCAAACCCTAAAACTACCCTTAAACCCTAACCCTAAACTTAAACCTAAAACTAACTCTAACTCTAACCCTAACCCTAACCCTATCCCTAGCCAGAACCCTCTATCCCAAACACTAATACTAACCCTCAAACCCTAACACTAACCCTAATAGTAACCCTCTAACCCTAACCTTAAACCCAACCCTATCCCTATCCCTCTAACTCACTAAACATAACCGTAACACTTACCCTCTAATCCTACCCCTAAGCCTAAGCATATCCCTAAACCCAACGGTCAGCCAAACCAAATCCTAACCCTAACCGTTAGTCTAACCCTAACACTTTACCTAACCCTAACACTTACTCTAACCCTAACCCTAACCCTAAACCTATCACTAACACTAACGCTAACCATAAACCTAACACTAACCGTAACCCTAAACCTCAAACTAACCCTAACTAAACCTAACCATAACCATAACCCTAACCCTAAACATCCTACCCTCTAAAACTTCACCTAACCCTAACCTTAACCATAATACTAACTGTAACGCTAACCCTAAAACTAACCCTAATGCTAAACCTAAGTCTTACCCTAAACCTAACCTTAACCCTAACCCTAACACGCTAACTCTCTAAACATAACCCTAATACTTACCCCTAACCTAACCATAAGCGTAACCATAACCCTAAATCGTACCGTCACACAAACCTAATCCTAAACCTAACCGTTACCCTAACCCTAACCCTAACCCTAACCCTAACCCTAACCCTAACACTTACTCTAACCCTAAAACTAACATTAACCCTAATCATAAACCTAAACCTAACCCTAACCCTAAACTTACCCCTAACCCTAACCCTCTAACTCTCTAAACATAACTTTTAACACTTAACTTCTAATCCTAAACCTAAGCCTAACCATAACCCTAAACCCAACCCTCACCCAAACCTAATCCTAAACCTAACCTTTACCCTAACCTTAACACTAACACTAACCCTAACACTTACTCTTACCCTAACCCTAACCCTAACATTAAACCTAAACCTAACCCTAAACCTAACCCTAACACTAACCCTAACCATCTAACTCTAAGCCCAACCCTATACCAAACACTCTAAACCTAACACTAACACTAACACTAACCCTAAACCTAAAGTTAAACCTAACTCTAACACTAACACTAACCCTAACCCTAACCCTAACACTAAAACTAACCCTAACACTAACCCAAACCCTAAACCTAAACGCTAACCCTAACCCTAACCCTAAAACTAACCCTAAACCTAACCCTAACCCTAAACCTAGCCCTAGCCATAACCCTCTAACCCTATCACTAATACTAACCATCAAACCCTAAATTTAACACCAACCATAACCCTCTAAACCTGACCTTAATCCCCACCCTAACCCTAACCCTCTAACTCTCTAAATATCACCCGAACACTTACCCTCTAATTCTTACCCTAAGCCTAACCATAACCCTAAACCCTACCGTCACTGAAACCTAATCCTAACCCTAAACTTTACCCTAACCCTTACACTAACCCTAACCCTAACACTTAATCTAAACCTAACACTAACCCTAACACTAACACTAACCCTAACCATAAACCTAACCCTAACCATAACGCTAACCCTAACACTCTCACCTTAATTGTATCGCCAAACCTTAACCTAACCCTCAACCTAACCCTAAACTTAACCCTTAACTTAAACCTTACCCTAACCCCAACCCTATCCCTAAACCTAACCTAACCCTAACACTAAATCTAACACTAACTGTAACTCTAACCCTACAACTAAACCTAACACCTAACATTAACACTAGCCCTAACACTAACCCTAACCCTAAACCCTACCACAAACCTCAACCCTAAACCTAACAGTAACGGTAACTCAAACTCTAACCCTAACCCTATCCATAGCCATAACCCTAACACTAACCATCCACTGGTCTAAAACTAGACCTAACCCTAACACTTACCCTAACCCGAACCCTAACCCTAAGCCTCTCACCATAAGTCTAACCATAATCCTCTAACGTGAACCCTAACCCTAACCCTAATCCTAACAATAACCCCCTAATGCTAACCGTATCCCTAACACTTACCCGAACCCTAACCCTCTAACCCTCTAACCCTAACACTAACCCTAAATCTAACGCTAAACCTAAATCTAACACTCTAAACCTAACACTATCAATAAGCCTCGAAAATTATCCCTCTATCCCTAACCATAGCCCTAACCCTAACACTAACACTAAACCTAAGCTCTAACCCTAACACTAAACCTAACCTCTAACCATAACACTAACACTGACCCTAAGACCAACCTTAACCCTCTAAACCTAACCCTAACGCTAACCCCAACCCTCTAAACCTAACCATAACCATAACCCTAATCCTAAACATCCAACATTCTAACCCTAAACCCAACACTAACACTAATCCTAATACTAACCACAATGCTCACCCTAACACTAACCCTAATCCTAAACCTATGCCTTACCATAATCTCACATTAACACTAACCCTAACCCTCTAACCCTAAGCCTAACCCTATCCCTAACACTAAACCTCTAATACTCTAACCCTTATATAAACACTAACCCTAACCCTAACCCTAAAAATAACCTAACCTTAACACTAAACCTAACCCTAATTCTAACACTAAAAGCAACCCTAACCCTTACCCAAAACCTAAAACTACCCTTAAACCCTAACCCTAAACATAAACCTAAAACTAACTCTAACTCTAACCCTAACCCTATCCCTAGCCAGAACCCTCTATCCCAAACACTAATACTAACCCTCAAACCCTAACACTAACCCTAATAGTAACCCTCTAACCCTAACCTTAAACCCAACCCTATCCCTATCCCTCTAACTCACTAAACATAACCGTAACACTTACCCTCTAATCCTACCCCTAAGCCTAACCATATCCCTAAACCCAACCGTCAGCCAAACCAAATCCTAACCCTAACCGTTAGCCTAACTCTAACACTTTACCTAACCCTAACACTTACTCTAACCCTAACCCTAACCCTAAACCTAACACTAACACTAATGCTAACCATAAACCTAACCCTAACTGTAACCCTAACCCACAAACTAACCCTAACTAAACCTAACCATAACCATAACCCTAACCCTAAACATCCTACCCTCTAAAACTACACCTAACACTAACCTTAACCCTAATACTAACCGTAACGCTAACCCTAACACTAACCCTAATCCTAAACCTAAGTCTTAAACTAAACCTAACTTTAACCCTAACCCTAACACTCTAACCTAAACCCTAACCCTAACCCTAAGCCTAATCCTAAGCCTAACGCTAACCCTAAACCTAACCACAAACCTAATCCTTACCCTAACCAAAACACTAACCCTAACCCTCTAACCATAAGTCTAACGATAATCATCTAACGTGAACCTCTAAATCTAACCCTAACACTTACTCTAACACTAACACTAACTCTAACACTAACAATAACACTAACCATAAACCTAAACCTAACCATAACACTAACCCTAACACTCTCTCCCTAAACGTAACCCCAAACCTAACCCTAAGTCTCAACCTAAACTTAAACCTAACCCTTAACCTAAACCTTACCCATACTCCAACCCTAACCCTAAACATAACCTAAACCTAACACTAAATCTAACCCTAACTGTAACTCTAACCCTAACTCTAACCCTAACACCTAACACTAACCCTAGCCCTAACACTGACCCTAACAATAAACCCTAAAACAAACATTAAACCTAACCCTAACAGTAACAGTAACTCCAACTCTAACCCTAAACGTATCCAAAAACATAAACCTAACAATAACCATCCAATTGTCTAACCCTAGCCCTAAGCCTAACCCTTCCCCTAACCCAAACCCGAACCCTAACCCTTTAACCATAAGTCTAACCATAATCCTCTACGGTGAACCCAAACCCTAACCCTAATCCTAACAATATCCCTCTAATTCTAACCGTATCCCTAACACTAACCCGAATCCTAACCCTCTAACTATCTAGCCCTAACCCTAACCCTAAACCTAACCCTAACCCTAATACTAACCATGATGCTAACACTAACACTAACCCTATTCCTAAACCGAAACCTTACACTAAAAAAAACCCTAACCCTAACCGTAACTTTAACCCCAACCCTAACCCTAAACCCTGATCCTAACCCTAACCCTAAAACTAACCCTAACTCTAACCATAACCCTAAGCCTATCCCTAACCCTAAATCTCTATCCCTAACAGTAATACTAACCCACAAACCCTAACACTAACCCTAATTGTTACCCTCTAAACCTAACCTTATCCCTAACCCTAACCCTAACCCTCTAACTCTCTAAACATAACCCTAACACTCACCCTCTAATCCTAACCTTAAGCTTAACGATAGCCCTGAACTCAACCATCACCCAAACCAAATCTTAAGCCTAAACTTTACCCTAACCCTAACACTAACCATAACCATAACACTTACTCTTACCCTAACACTAACCCTAAACCTAACCCTAACACTAACACTAACCGTAACCCTAACCATATCCCTAGCCCTAACCCTCTATCCCTACCACTAATACTAACCCTCAAACACTAACACTAACCCTAACTATAAGAATCTAACCCAAACCTTAACCCTAACCCCAATCCTAACCCTCTAACTCTCTAAATATAACCCTAACACTTACCTTCTAATCCTAACCCTAAACCTAAACATAACCATAAACCCAACCGTCACCGAAACCTAAACCTAACCCTAACCATTATCCTAACCCTAACACTAACCCTAAACCTAACACTTACTCTTACCCTAACCCTAACCCTAAACATAACCCTAAACCTAACAATAAACCTAACCCTAAACCTAACAATAACCCTACACTAACCCTAACCCTCTAACACTAAGCCTAACCTTATACCTCACATTAACTCTCTAATGCTCTAAACCTAACACTTACAATAACTGTAAACCTAACCCTAAACCTAACCCTAACCCTAGCACTAACCCTAACTCTAACCCTTACACTAACCCGAACCCTAACCCTAAGCCTCTAACCATAATTCTAACCATAATCCTCTAACATGAACCCTAACCCTAACCTTAATCCTAATAATAACCCTCTAATGCTAACCGTATCCCTAACACTAACCCGAACCCTAGCCCTCTAACCCTCTAAACCTAACGCTAACCCTAAATCTAACGCTAAAACTAAATCTAACACTCTAAACCTAACACTATCAATAAGCCTCTAAACCTATCCCTCTATCCCTAACCATAGCCCTAACCCTAACACTAACACTAAGCCTAACCTCTAACCCTAACACTAAAGCTAACCTCTAACCATAACACTAACCCTGACCCTAAGACCAACCCTAACCCTCAAAACCTAACCCTAACGCTAACCCCAACCCTCTAAACCTAACCATAACCATAACCCTAATCCTAAACATCCAACATTCTAACCCTAAACCTAACACTAACACTAATCCTAATACTAACCACAATGCTCACCCTAACACTAATCAAATCCTAAACCTATGCCTTACCATAAGCTCACATTAACACTAATCCTAACCCTCTAACCCTAAGCCTAACCCTATCCCTAACACTAAACCTCTCATACTCTAACCCTTATATAAACACTAACCCTAACCCTAACCCTAAACCTAAAATTAAACCTAACCTTAACACTAAACCTAACCCTAATTCTAACACTAAAAGAAAACCTAACCCTAACCCAAACCCTAAAACTACCCTTAAACCCTAACCCTAAACCTAAACCTAAAACTAACTCTAACTCTAACCCTAACCCTAACCCTATCCCTAGCCAGAACCCTCTATCCCAAACACTAATACTAACCCTCAAACCCTAACACTAACCCTAATAGTAACCCTCTAACACTAACCTTAAACCCAACCCTATCCCTATCCCTCTAACTCACTAAACATAACCGTAACACTTACCCTCTAATCCTAACCCTAAGCCTAAGCATATCCCTAAACCCAACGGTCAGCCAAACCAAATCCTAACCCTAACCGTTAGCCTAACCCTAACTCTTTACCTAACCCTAACACTTACTCTAACCCTAACCCTAACCCTAAACCTAACACTAACACAAATGCTAACCATAACCCTAACCCTAAAAGTAACCCTAACCCTCAAACTAACCCTAACTAAACCTAACCATAACCATAACCCTAACCCTAAACATCCTACCCTCTAAAACTTCACCTAACCCTAACCTTAACCCTAATACTAACTGTAACGCTAAAACTAAAACTAACTCTAATCCTAAACCTAAGTCTTACCCTAAACCTAACCTTAACCCTAACCCTAACACTCTAACTCTCTAAACATAACACTAACACTTACCCCCTAACCTAACCATAAGCCTAACCATAACCCTAAATCGTACCATCACCCAAACCTAATCCTAATCCTAACAGTTACCCTAACCCTAACCCTAACCCTAACCCTAACACTTACTCTAACCCAAACACTAACATTAACCCTAATCATAAACCTAAACCTAACCCTAACCCTATCCCTACCCCTAACCCTCTAACTCTCTAAACATAACTTCTAACCCTTAACTTCTAATCCTAAACCTAAGCCTAACCATAACCCTAAACCCAACCCTCACCCAAACCTAATCCTAAACCTAACCTTTACCCTAACCTTAACACTAACACTAAGCCTAACACTTACTCTTACCCTAACCCTAACCCTAAACCTAACCCTAAACCTAACACTAAGCCGAACATTAAACCTAAACCTAACCCTAAACCTAACCCTAACACTAACCCTAACCCTCTAACTCTAAGCCCAACCCTATACCAAACACTCTAAACCTAACACTAACACTAACACTAACACTAACCCTAAACCTAAAGTTAAACCTAACTTTAACACTAACACTAACCCTAACCCTAACACTAAAACTAACCCTAACACTAACCCAAACCCTAAACCTAAACCCTAACCCTAACCCTAAAACTAACCCTAAACCTATCCCTAAACCTAAACCTAGCCCTAGGCCTAACCCTCTAACCCTAACACTAATACTAACCCTCAAACCCTAAATTTAACACCAACCGTAACCCTCTAAACCTGAACTTAATCCCCACCCTAACCCTAACCCTCTAACTCTTTAAATATCACCTGAACACTTACCCTCTAATTCTTACCCAAACCTAACCATAACCCTAAACCCTACCGTCACTGAAACCTAATCCTAACCCTAAACTTTACCCTAACCCTTACACTAACCCTAACCCTAACACTTACTCTAAACCTAACACTAACCCTAACACTAACACTAACCCTAACCATAAACCTAACCCTAACCATAACCCTAACCCTAACACTCTCACCTTAATTGTATCCCCAAACCTTAACCTAACCCTCAACCTAACCCTAAACTTAACCCTTAACTTAAACCTTACCCTAACCCCAACCCTATCCCTAAACCTAACCTAACCCTAACACTAAATCTAACACTAACTGTAACTCTAACCCTAACCCTAAACCTAACACCTAACATTAACACTAGCCCTAACACTAACCCTAACCCTAAACCCTAACACAAACCTTAACCCTAAACCTAACAGTAATGGTATTTCAAACTCTAAACCCAATCCTATCCATAACCATAACCCTAACACTAACCATCCACTGGTCTAATACTAGACATAACCCTAACACTTACCCTAACCTGAACCCTAACCCTAAGCCTCTAAACATAAGTCTAACCATAATCCTCTAACGTGAACCCTAACCCTAACCCTAATCCTAACAATAACCCCCTAATGCTAACCGTATCCCTAACACTAACACGAACCATTACCCTCTAACCCTCTCACCCTAACGCTAACCCTAAATCTAACGCTAAACCTAAATCTAACACTCTAAACCTAACACTATCAATAAGCCTCTAAAATTATCCCTCTATCCCTAACCATAGCCCTAACCCTAACACTAACACTAAACCTAAGCTCTAACCCTAACACTAAACCTAACCTCTAACCATAACACTAACCCTGACCCTAAGACCAACCCTAACCCTCTAAACCTAACCATAACGCTAACCCCAACCCTCTAAACCTAACCATAACCATAACCCTAATCCTAAACATCCAACATTCTAACCCTAAACCTAACACTAACACTAATCCTAATACTAACCACAATGCTCACCCTAACACTAACCCTAATCCTAAACCTATGCCTTACCATAATCTCACATTAACACTAACCCTAACCCTCTAACCCTAAGCCTAACCCTATCCCTAACACTAAACCTCTAATACTCTAACCCTTATATAAACACTAACCCTAACCCTAACCCTAAAATTAAACCTAACCTTAACACTAAGCCTAACCCTAATTCTAACACTAAAAGAAACCCTAACCCTTACCCAAACCCTAAAACTACCCTTAAACCCTAACCCTAAACCTAAACGTAAAACTAACTCTAACTCTAACCCTAACCCTAACCCTATCCCTAGCCAGAACCCTCTATCCCAAACACTAATACTAACCCTCAAACCCTAACACTAACCCTAATAGTAACCCTCTAACCCTAACCTTAAACCCAACCCTATCCCTATCCCTCTAACTCACTAAACAAAACCATAACACTTACCCTCTAATCCTACCCCTAAGCCTAACCATATCCCTAAACCCAACCGTCAGCCAAACCAAATCCTAACCCTAACCGTTAGCCCAACCCTAACACTTTACCTAACCCTAACACTTACTCTAACCCTAACCCTAACCCTAAACCTAACACTAACACTAACGCTAACCATAAACCTAACCCTAACCGTAACCCTAACCCACAAACTAACCCTAACTAAACCTAACCATAACCATAACCCTAACCCTAAACATCCTACCCTCTAAAACTACACCTAACCCTAACCTTAACCCTAATACTAAACGTAACGCTAACCCTAACACTAATCCTAATCCTAAACCTAAGTCTTAAACTAAACCTAACTTTAACCCTAACCCTAACACTCTAACCTTAACCCTAACCCTAACCCTAAGCCTAATCCTAAGCCTAACGCTAACCCTAAACCTAACCACAAACCTAATCCTTACCCTAACCAAAACACTAACCCTAACCCTCTAACCAAAAGTCTAACGATAATCATCTAACGTGAACTCTAAATCTAACCCTAACACTTACGCTAACACTAACACTAACTCTAACACTAACAATAACACTAACCATAAACCTAACCCTAACCATGACCCTAACCCTAACACTCTGTCCCTAAACGTAACCCCAAACCTAACCCTAAGTCTCACCCTAAACTTAAACCTAACCCTTAACCTAAACCTTACCCATACTCCAACCCTAACCCTAAACCTAACCTAACCCTAACACTAAGTCTAACCCTAACTGTAACTCTAACCCTAACTCTAACCCTAACACTAACCCTAGCCCTAACACTGACCCTAACAATAAACCCTAAAACAAACATTAAACCTAACCCTAACAGTAACAGTAACTCCAACTCTAACCCTAAACGTATCCAAAAACATAAACCTAACAATAACCATCCAATTGTCTAACCCTAGCCCTAAGCCTAACCCTTCCCCTAACCCAAACCCGAACCCTAACCCTTTAACCATAAGTCTAACCATAATCCTCTACGGTGAACCCGAACCCTAACCCTAATCCTAACAATATCCCTCTAATGCTAACCGTATCCCTAACACTAACCCGAATCCTAACCCTCTAACTATCTAGCCCTAACCCTAACCGTAAACCTAACACTAACCCTAATACTAACCATGATGCTAACCCTAACACTAACCCTATTCCTAAACCGAAATCTTACACTAAAAAAACCCTAACCCTAACCGTAACTTTAACCCCAACCCTAACCCTAAACCCTGATCCTAACCCTAACCCTAAAACTAACCCTAACTCTAAACCTAAGCCTATCCCTAGCCCTAAACCTCTATCCCTAACACTAATACTAACCCACAAACCCTAACACTAAACCTAATTGTTACCCTCTAAAGCTAACCTTATCCCTAACCCAAACCCTAACCCTCTAACTCTCTAAACATAACCCTAACACTTACCCTCTAATCCTAATCCTAAGCTTAACGATAGCCCTGAACTCAACCGTCACCCAAACCAAATCCTAAGCCTAAACTTTACCCTAACCCTAGCACTAACCATAACCATAACATTTACTCTTACCCTAACACTAACCCTAATCCTAACCCTAAACCTAACCCTAACACTAACACTAACCCTAAACCTAAACATATCCCTAGCCCTAACTCTCTATCCCTACCACTAATACTAACCCTCAAACCCTAACACTAACCCTAACTATAAGAATCTAACCCAAACCTTAACCCTAACCCCAATCCTAACCCTCTAACTCTCTAAATATAACCCTAACACTTACCTTCTAATCCTAACACAAAACCTAAACATAACCATAAACCCAACCTTCACTGAAACCTAAACCTAACCCTAACCATTATCCTAACCCTAACACTAACCCTAAACCTAACACTTACTCTTACCCTAACCCTAACCCTAAACATAACCCTAAACCTAACACTAAACCTAACCCTAAACCTAAACCTAACAATAACCCTACACTATCCCTAACCCTCTAACACTAAGCCTAACCCTATACCTCACATTAACTCTCTAACGCTCTAACCCTAACACTAACAATAACTGTAACCCTAACCCTAAACCTAACCCTAACCCTAACACTAACCCTAAATCTAACACTTACACTAACCCGAACCCTAACCCTAAGCCTCTAACCATAATTCTAACCATAATCCTCTAACGTGAACCCTAACCCTAACCTTAATCCTAATAATAACCCTCTAATGCTAACCGTATCCCTAACACTAACCCGAACCCTAGCCCTCTAACCCTCTAAACCTAACGCTAACCCTAAATCTAACGCTAAAACTAAATCTAACACTCTAAAACTAACACTATCAATAAGCCTCTAAAGCTATCCCTCTATCCAAAACCATAGCCCTAACCCTAACACTAACACTAAACCTAACCTCTAACCCTAACACTAAACCTAACCTCTAACCATAACACTAACCCTGACCCTAAGAACAACCCTAACCCTCTAAACCTAACCCTAACGCTAACCCCAACCCTCTAAACCTAACCATAACCATAACCCTAATCCTAAACATCCAACATTCTAACCCTAAACCTAACACTAACACCAATCCTTATACTAACCACAATGCTCACCCTAACACTAACCCTAATCCTAAACCGATGCCTTACCATAACCTCACATTAACACTAACCCTAACCCTCTAACCCTCAGCCTAACCCTATCCCTAACACTAAACCTCTCATACTCTAACCCTTATATAAACACTAACCCTAACCCTAACCCTAACCCTAACCCTAACCCTAACCCTAACCCTAAAATTAAACCTAACCTTAACACTAAACCTAACCCTAATTCTAACACTAAAAGAAAACCTAACCCTAACCCAAACCCTAAAACTACCCTTAAACCCTAACCCTAAACCTAAACCTAAAACTAACTCTAACTCTAACCCTAACCCTAACCCTATCCCTAGCTAGAACCCTCTATCCCAAACACTAATACTAACCCTCAAACCCTAACACTAACCCTAATAGTAACCCTCTAACCCTAACCTTAAACCCAACCCTATCCCTATCCCTCTAACTCACTAAACATAACCGTAACACTTACCCTCTAATCCTACCCCTAAGCCTAAGCATATCCCTAAACCCAACCGTCAGCCAAACCAAATCCTAACCCTAACCGTTAGCCTAACCCTAACACTTTACCTAACCCTAAAACTTATTCTAACCCTAACCCTAACACTAAACCTAACACTAACACTAACGCTAACCATAAACCAAACCCTAACCGTAACCCTAACCCTCAAACTAACCCTAACTAAACCTAACCATAACCATAACCCTAACCCTAAACATCCTACCCTCTAAAACTTCACCTAACCCTAACCTTAACCCTAATACTAACTGTAACGCTAACCCTAAAACTAACCCTAATCCTAAACCTAAGTCTTACCCTAAACCTAACCTTAACCCTAACCCTAACACTCTAACTCTCTAAACATAACCCTAACACTTACCCCCTAACCTAACCATAAGCCTAACCATAACCCTAAATCGTACCGTCACCCAAACCTAATCCTAATCCTAACCGTTACCCTAACCCTAACCCTAACCCTAACACTTACTCTAACCCTAACACTAACATTAACACTAATCATAAACCTAAACCTAACCCTAACCCTAACCCTAACCCTCTAACTCTCTAAACATAACTTCTAACACTTAACTTCTAATCCTAAACCTAACCCTAACCATAACCCTAAACCCAACCCTCACCCAAACCTAATCCTAAACCTAACCTTTACCCTAACCTTAACACTAACACTAACCCTAACACTTACTCTTACACTAACCCTAACCCTAACCCTAAACCTAACACTAACCCTAACATTAAACCTAAACCTAACCCTAAACCTCACCCTAACACTAACCCTAACCCTCTAACTCTAAGCCCAACCCTATACCAAACACTCTAAACCTAACACTAACACTAACACTAACCCTAAACCTAAAGTTAAACCTAAGTCTAACACTAACACTAACCCTAACCCTAACACTAAAACTAACCCTAACACTAACCCAAACCCTAACCCTAAACCCAAACCCTAACCCTAACCCTAAAACTAACCCTAAACCTAACCCTAACTCTAAACCTAGCCCTAGCCCTAAGCCTCTAACCCTAACACTAATACTAACCCTCAAACCCTAAATTTAACAACAACCGTAACCCTCTAAACCTGACCTTAATCCCCACCCTAACCCTAACCCTCTAACTCTCTAAATATCACCCGAACACTTACCCTCTAATTCTTACCCTAAGCCTAACCATAAGCCTAAACCCTACCGTCACTGAAACCTAATCCTAACCCTAAACTTTACCCTAACCCTTACACTAACCCTAACCCTAACACTTACTCTAAACCTAACACTAACCCTAACACTAACACTAACCCTAACCATAAACCTAACTCTAACCATAACCCTAACACTAACACTCTCACCTTAATTGTATCCCCAAACCTTAACCTAACCCTCAACCTAACCCTAAACTTAACCCTTAACTTAAACCTTACCCTAACCCCAACCCTATCCCTAAACCTAACCTAACCCTAACACTAAATCTAACACTAACTGTAACTCTAACCCTAACCCTAAACCTAACACCTAACATTAACATTAGCCCTAACACTAACCCTAACCCTAAACCCTAACACAAACCTTAACCCTAAACCTAACAGTAACGGTATCTCAAACTCTAACCATAACCCTATCCATAACCATAACCCTAACACTAACCATCCACTGGTCTAACACTAGACCTAACCCTAACACTTACCCTAACCCGAACCCTAACCCTAAGCCTCTAACTATGAGTCTAACCATAATCCTCTAACGTGAACCCTAACCCTAATCCTAACAATAACCCCCTAATGCTAACCGTATCCCTAACACTAAAACGAACCCTAACCCTCTAACCCTCTCACCCTAACGCTAACCCTAAATCTAACGCTAAACCTAAATCTAACACTCTAAACCTAACACTATCAATAAGCCTCTAAAATTATCCCTCTATCCCTAACCATAGCCCTAACCCTAACACTAACACTAAACGTAACTTCTAACCCTAACACTAAACCTAACCTCTAACCATAACACTAACCCTGACCCTAAACCAACCCTAACCCTCTAAACCTAACCATAACGCTCACCCCAACCCTCTAAACCTAACCATAACCATAACCCTAATCCTAAACATCCAACATTCTAACCCTAAACCTAACACTAACACTAATCCTAATACTAACCACAATGCTCACCCTAACACTAACCCTAATCCTAAACCTATGCCTTACCATAATCTCACATTAACACTAACCCTAACCCTCTAACCCTAAGCCTAACCCTATCCCTAACACTAAACCTCTAATACTCTAACCCTTATATAAACACTAACCCTAACCCTAACCCTAAAATTAAACCTAACCTTAACACTAAGCCTAACCCTAATTCTAACACTAAAAGAAACCCTAACCCTTACCCAAACCCTAAAACTACCCTTAAACCCTAACCCTAAACCTAAACGTAAAACTAACTCTAACTCTAACCCTAACCCTAACCCTATCCCTAGCCAGAACCCTCTATCCCAAACACTAATACTAACCCTCAAACCCTAACACTAACCCTAATAGTAACCCTCTAACCCTAACCTTAAACCCAACCCTATCCCTATCCCTCTAACTCACTAAACAAAACCATAACACTTACCCTCTAATCCTACCCCTAAGCCTAACCATATCCCTAAACCCAACCGTCAGCCAAACCAAATCCTAACCCTAACCGTTAGCCCAACCCTAACACTTTACCTAACCCTAACACTTACTCTAACCCTAACCCTAACCCTAAACCTAACACTAACACTAACGCTAACCATAAACCTAACCCTAACCGTAACCCTAACCCACAAACTAACCCTAACTAAACCTAACCATAACCATAACCCTAACCCTAAACATCCTACCCTCTAAAACTACACCTAACCCTAACCTTAACCCTAATACTAAACGTAACGCTAACCCTAACACTAATCCTAATCCTAAACCTAAGTCTTAAACTAAACCTAACTTTAACCCTAACCCTAACACTCTAACCTTAACCCTAACCCTAACCCTAAGCCTAATCCTATGCCTAACGCTAACCCTAAACCTAACCACAAACCTAATCCTTACCCTAACCAAAACACTAACCCTAACCCTCTAACCAAAAGTCTAACGATAATCATCTAACGTGAACTCTAAATCTAACCCTAACACTTACGCTAACACTAACACTAACTCTAACACTAACAATAACACTAACCATAAACCTAACCCTAACCATGACCCTAACCCTAACACTCTGTCCCTAAACGTAACCCCAAACCTAACCCTAAGTCTCACCCTAAACTTAAACCTAACCCTTAACCTAAACCTTACCCATACTCCAACCCTAACCCTAAACCTAACCTAACCCTAACACTAAGTCTAACCCTAACTGTAACTCTAACCCTAACTCTAACCCTAACACTAACCCTAGCCCTAACACTGACCCTAACAATAAACCCTAAAACAAACATTAAACCTAACCCTAACAGTAACAGTAACTCCAACTCTAACCCTAAACGTATCCAAAAACATAAACCTAACAATAACCATCCAATTGTCTAACCCTAGCCCTAAGCCTAACCCTTCCCCTAACCCAAACCCGAACCCTAACCCTTTAACCATAAGTCTAACCATAATCCTCTACGGTGAACCCGAACCCTAACCCTAATCCTAACAATATCCCTCTAATGCTAACCGTATCCCTAACACTAACCCGAATCCTAACCCTCTAACTATCTAGCCCTAACCCTAACCGTAAACCTAACACTAACCCTAATACTAACCATGATGCTAACCCTAACACTAACCCTATTCCTAAACCGAAATCTTACACTAAAAAAACCCTAACCCTAACCGTAACTTTAACCCCAACCCTAACCCTAAACCCTGATCCTAACCCTAACCCTAAAACTAACCCTAACTCTAAACCTAAGCCTATCCCTAGCCCTAAACCTCTATCCCTAACACTAATACTAACCCACAAACCCTAACACTAAACCTAATTGTTACCCTCTAAAGCTAACCTTATCCCTAACCCAAACCCTAACCCTCTAACTCTCTAAACATAACCCTAACACTTACCCTCTAATCCTAATCCTAAGCTTAACGATAGCCCTGAACTCAACCGTCACCCAAACCAAATCCTAAGCCTAAACTTTACCCTAACCCTAGCACTAACCATAACCATAACATTTACTCTTACCCTAACACTAACCCTAATCCTAACCCTAAACCTAACCCTAACACTAACACTAACCCTAAACCTAAACATATCCCTAGCCCTAACTCTCTATCCCTACCACTAATACTAACCCTCAAACCCTAACACTAACCCTAACTATAAGAATCTAACCCAAACCTTAACCCTAACCCCAATCCTAACCCTCTAACTCTCTAAATATAACCCTAACACTTACCTTCTAATCCTAACACAAAACCTAAACATAACCATAAACCCAACCTTCACTGAAACCTAAACCTAACCCTAACCATTATCCTAACCCTAACACTAACCCTAAACCTAACACTTACTCTTACCCTAACCCTAACCCTAAACATAACCCTAAACCTAACACTAAACCTAACCCTAAACCTAAACCTAACAATAACCCTACACTATCCCTAACCCTCTAACACTAAGCCTAACCCTATACCTCACATTAACTCTCTAACGCTCTAACCCTAACACTAACAATAACTGTAACCCTAACCCTAAACCTAACCCTAACCCTAACACTAACCCTAAATCTAACACTTACACTAACCCGAACCCTAACCCTAAGCCTCTAACCATAATTCTAACCATAATCCTCTAACGTGAACCCTAACCCTAACCTTAATCCTAATAATAACCCTCTAATGCTAACCGTATCCCTAACACTAACCCGAAACCTAGCCCTCTAACCCTCTAAACCTAACGCTAACCCTAAATCTAACGCTAAAACTAAATCTAACACTCTAAAACTAACACTATCAATAAGCCTCTAAAGCTATCCCTCTATCCCTAACCATAGCCCTAACCCTAACACTAACACTAAACCTAACCTCTAACCCTAACACTAAACCTAACCTCTAACCATAACACTAACCCTGACCCTAAGAACAACCCTAACCCTCTAAACCTAACCCTAACGCTAACCCCAACCCTCTAAACCTAACCATAACCATAACCCTAATCCTAAACATCCAACATTCTAACCCTAAACCTAACACTAACACCAATCCTTATACTAACCACGATGCTCACCCTAACACTAACCCTAATCCTAAACCGATGCCTTACCATAACCTCACATTAACACTAACCCTAACCCTCTCACCCTCAGCCTAACCCTATCCCTAACACTAAACCTCTCATACTCTAACCCTTATATAAACACTAACCCTAACCCTAACCCTAACCCTAACCCTAACCCTAACCCTAAAATTAAACCTAACCTTAACACTAAACCTAACCCTAATTCTAACACTAAAAGAAAACCTAACCCTAACCCAAACCCTAAAACTACCCTTAAACCCTAACCCTAAACTTAAACCTAAAACTAACTCTAACTCTAACCCTAACCCTAACCCTATCCCTAGCTAGAACCCTCTATCCCAAACACTAATACTAACCCTCAAACCCTAACACTAACCCTAATAGTAACCCTCTAACCCTAACCTTAAACCCAACCCTATCCCTATCCCTCTAACTCACTAAACATAACCGTAACACTTACCCTCTAATCCTACCCCTAAGCCTAAGCATATCCCTAAACCCAACCGTCAGCCAAACCAAATCCTAACCCTAACCGTTAGCCTAACCCTAACACTTTACCTAACCCTAAAACTTACTCTAACCCTAACCCTAACACTAAACCTAACACTAACACTAACGCTAACCATAAACCAAACCCTAACCGTAACCCTAACCCTCAAACTAACCCTAACTAAACCTAACCATAACCATAACCCTAACCCTAAACATCCTACCCTCTAAAACTTCACCTAACCCTAACCTTAACCCTAATACTAACTGTAACGCTAACCCTAAAACTAACCCTAATCCTAAACCTAAGTCTTACCCTAAACCTAACCTTAACCCTAACCCTAACACTCTAACTCTCTAAACATAACCCTAACACTTACCCCCTAACCTAACCATAAGCCTAACCATAACCCTAAATCGTACCGTCACCCAAACCTAATCCTAATCCTAACCGTTACCCTAACCCTAACCCTAACCCTAACACTTACTCTAACCCTAACACTAACATTAACACTAATCATAAACCTAAACCTAACCCTAACCCTAACCCTAACCCTCTAACTCTCTAAACATAACTTCTAACACTTAACTTCTAATCCTAAACCTAACCCTAACCATAACCCTAAACCCAACCCTCACCCAAACCTAATCCTAAACCTAACCTTTACCCTAACCTTAACACTAACACTAACCCTAACACTTACTCTTACACTAACCCTAACCCTAACCCTAAACCTAACACTAACCCTAACATTAAACCTAAACCTAACCCTAAACCTCACCCTAACACTAACCCTAACCCTCTAACTCTAAGCCCAACCCTATACCAAACACTCTAAACCTAACACTAACACTAACACTAACCCTAAACCTAAAGTTAAACCTAAGTCTAACACTAACACTAACCCTAACCCTAACACTAAAACTAACCCTAACACTAACCCAAACCCTAACCCTAAACCCAAACCCTAACCCTAACCCTAAAACTAACCCTAAACCTAACCCTAACTCTAAACCTAGCCCTAGCCCTAAGCCTCTAACCCTAACACTAATACTAACCCTCAAACCCTAAATTTAACAACAACCGTAACCCTCTAAACCTGACCTTAATCCCCACCCTAACCCTAACCCTCTAACTCTCTAAATATCACCCGAACACTTACCCTCTAATTCTTACCCTAAGCCTAACCATAAGCCTAAACCCTACCGTCACTGAAACCTAATCCTAACCCTAAACTTTACCCTAACCCTTACACTAACCCTAACCCTAACACTTACTCTAAACCTAACACTAACCCTAACACTAACACTAACCCTAACCATAAACCTAACTCTAACCATAACCCTAACCCTAACACTCTCACCTTAATTGTATCCCCAAACCTTAACCTAACCCTCAACCTAACCCTAAACTTAACCCTTAACTTAAACCTTACCCTAACCCCAACCCTATCCCTAAACCTAACCTAACCCTAACACTAAATCTAACACTAACTGTAACTCTAACCCTAACCCTAAACCTAACACCTAACATTAACATTAGCCCTAACACTAACCCTAACCCTAAACCCTAACACAAACCTTAACCCTAAACCTAACAGTAACGGTATCTCAAACTCTAACCATAACCCTATCCATAAACATAACCCTAACACTAACCATCCACTGGTCTAACACTAGACCTAACCCTAACACTTACCCTAACCCGAACCCTAACCCTAAGCCTCTAACTATGAGTCTAACCATAATCCTCTAACGTGAACCCTAACCCTAATCCTAACAATAACCCCCTAATGCTAACCGTATCCCTAACACTAAAACGAACCCTAACCCTCTAACCCTCTCACCCTAACGCTAACCCTAAATCTAACGCTAAACCTAAATCTAACACTCTAAACCTAACACTATCAATAAGCCTCTAAAATTATCCCTCTATCCCTAACCATAGCCCTAACCCTAACACTAACACTAAACGTAACTTCTAACCCTAACACTAAACCTAACCTCTAACCATAACACTAACCCTGACCCTAAACCAACCCTAACCCTCTAAACCTAACCATAACGCTCACCCCAACCCTCTAAACCTAACCATAACCATAACCCTAATCCTAAACATCCAACATTCTAACCCTAAACCTAACACTAACACTAATCCTAATACTAACCACAATGCTCACCCTAACACTAACCCTAATCCTAAACCTATGCCTTACCATAATCTCACATTAACACTAACCCTAACACTCTAACCCTAAGCCTAACCCTATCCCTAACACTAAACCTCTAATACTCTAACCCTTATATAAACACTAACCCTAACCCTAACCCTAAAATTAAACCTAACCTTAACACTAAACCTAACCCTAATTCTAACACTAAAAGAAACCCTAACCCTTACCCAAACCCTAAAACTACCCTTAAACCATAACCCTAAACATAAACCTAAAACTAACTCTAACTCTAACCATAAAACTAACCCTATCCCTAGCCAGAACCCTCTATCCCAAACACTAATACTAACCCTCAAACCCTAACACTAACCCTAATATTAACCATCTAACCCTAATCTTAAACCCAACCCTATCCCTATCCCTCTAACTCACTAAACATAACCGTAACACTTGCCCTCTAATCCTACCCCTAAGCCTAACCATATCCCTAAACCCAACCGTCAGCCAAACCAAATCCTAACCCCAACCGTTAGCCTAACTCTAACACTTTACCTAACCCTAACACTTACTCTAACCCTAACCCTAAACCTAAACCTAACACTAACACTAACGCTAACCATAAACCTAACCCTAACCGTAACCCTAACCCACAAACTAACCCTAACTAAATCTAACCATAACCATAACCATAACCCTAAACATCCTACCCTCTAAAACTACACCTAACCCTAATCTTAACCCTAATACTAACCGAAACGCTAACCCTAACACTAATCCTAATCCTAAACCTAAGTCTTAAACTAAACCTAACTTAACCCTAACCCTAACACTCTAACCTTAACCCTAACTCTAACCCTAAGTCTAACCCTAAGCCTAACGCTAACCCTAAACCTAACCACAAACCTAATCCTTACCCTAACCCAAACACTAACCCTAACCCTCTAACCATAAGTCTAACGATAATCATCTAACGTGAACTCTAAATCTAACCCTAACACTTACTCTAACACTAACACTAACTCTAACACTAACACTAACACTAACCATAAACCTAACCCTAACCATAAGCCTAACCCTAACACTCTCTCCCTAAACGTAACCCCAAACCTAACCCTAAGTCTCACCCTAAACTTAAACCTAACCCTTAACCTAAACCTGACCCATACTCCAACCCTAACACTAAACCTAACCTAACCCTAACACTAAATCTAACCCTAACTGTAACTCTAACCCTAACTCTAACCCTAACACTAACCCTAGCCCTAACACTGACCCTAACAATAAACCCTAAAACAAACATTAAACCTAACCCTAACAGTAACAGTAACTCCAACTCTAACTCTAAACGTATCCTAAAACAAAAACCTAACAATAACCAACCAATTGTCTAACCCTAGCCCTAAGCCTAACCCTTCCCCTAACCCAAACCTGAACCCTAGCCCTCTAACCATAAGTCTAACCATAATCCTCTACGGTGAACACGAACCCTAACCCTAATCATAACAATATCCCTCTAATGCTAACCGTATCCCTAACACTAAACCGAATCCTAACCCTCTAACTATCTAGCCCTAAACCTAACCCTAAACCTAAACCTAACCCTAATACTAACCATGATGCTAACCCTAACACTAACCCTAATCCTAAACCGAAACCTTACACTAAAAATAACCCTAACCCTAACTGTAACTTTAACCCCAACCCTAACCCTAAACCCTGATCCTAACCCTAACCCTAAACCTAACCCTAACTCTAACCCTAAACCTAAGCCTATCCCTAGCCCTAAACCTCTATCCTTAACACTAATACTAACCCACAAACCCTAACACTAACCCTAATTGTTACCCTCTAAACCTAACCTTATCCCTAACCCTAACCCTAACCCTCTAACTCTCTAAACATAACCCTAACACTTACCCTCTTAATCCTAACCCTAAGCTTAACGATAGCCCTGAACTCAACCGTCACCCAAACCAAATCCTAAGCCTAAACTTACCCTAACCCTAACACTAACCATAACCATAACACTTACTCTTACCCTAACACTAACCCTAACTCTAACCCTAAACCTAACCCTTACACTAACACTAACCCTAACCCTAACCATATCCCTAGCCCTAAACCTCTATCCCTACCACTAATACTAACCCTCAAACCCTAACACTAACCCTAACTATAAGAATCTAACCCAAACCTTAACCCTAACCCCAATCCTAACCCTCTAACTCTCAAAATATAACCCTAACACTTACCTTCTAATCCTAACCCTAACCCTAAACATAACCATAAACCCAACCGTCACCGAAACCTAAACCTAACCCTAACCATTATCCTAACCCTAACACTAACCCTAAACCTAACACTTACTCTTACCCTAACCATAACCCTAAACATAACCCTAAACCTAACACTAAACCTAACCCTAAACCTAAACCTAACAATAACCCTACACTAACCCTAACCCTCTAACACTAAGCCTAACCCTATACCTCACATTAACTCTCTAACGCTCTAACCCTAACACTAACAATAACTGTTACCCTAACCCAAAACCTAACCCTAACCCTAACACTAACCCTAACTCTAAACCTTACACTAACCCGAACCCTAACCCTAAGCCTCTAACCATAATTCTAACCATAATCCTCTAACGTGAACCCTAACCCTAACCGTAATCCTAACAATAACCCTCTAATGCTAACCGTATCCCTAACACTAACCCGAAACCTAGCCCTCTAACCCTCTAAACCTAACGCTAACCCTAAATCTAACGCTAAAACTAAATCTAACACTCTAAACCTAACACTATCAATAAGCCTCTAAACCTATCCCTCTATCCCTAACCATAGCCCTAACCCTAACCCTAACACTAAACCTAACCTCTAACCCTAACACTAAACCTAACCTCTAACCATAACACTAACCCTGACCCTAAGACCAAGCCTAACCCTCTAAACCTAACCCTAACGCTAACCCCAACCCTCTAAACCTAACCATAACCATAACCCTAATCCTAAACATCCAACATTCTAACCCTAAACCTAACACTAACACTAATCCTAATACAAACCACAATGCTCACCCTAACACTAACCCTAATCCAACATGTATGCCTTACCATAAACTCACATTAACACTAACCCTAACCCTCTAATCCTAAGCCTAACCCTATCCCTAACATAAACCTCTCATACTCTAACCCTTATATAAACACTAACCCTAAACCTAACCCTAACCCTAAAATTAAACCTAACCTTAACACTAAACCTAACCCTAATTCTAACACTAAAAGAAAACCTAACCCTAACCCAAACCCTAAAACTACCCATAAACCCTAACGCTAAACCTAAACCTAAAACTAACTCTAACTCTAACCCTAACCCTAACCCTGTCCCTAGCCAGAACCCTCTATCCCAAACAGTAATACTAACCCTCAAACCCTAACACTAACCCTAATAGTAACCCTCTAACCCTAACCTTAGACCCAACCCTATCCCTATCCCTCTAACTCACTAAACATAACCATAACACTTACCCTCTAATCCTACCCCTAAGCCTAAGCATATCCCTAAACCCAACGGTCAGCCAAACCAAATCCTAACCCTAACCATTAGCCTAACCCTAACACTTTACCTAACCCTAAAACTTACTCTAACCCTAACCCTAACCCTAAACCTAACACTAACACTAACGCTAACCATAAACCTAACCCTAACCGTACACCTAACCCTCAAACTAACACTAACTAAACCTAACCATAACCATAAATCTAACCCTAAACATCCTACCCTCTAAAACTTCACCTAACCCTAACCTTTACCCTAATACTAACGGTAACGCTAACCCTAAAACTAACCCTAATCCTAAACCTAAGTCTTACCCTAAACCTAACCTTAACCCTAACCCTAACACTCTAACTCTCTAAACATAACCCTAACACTTAACCCCTAACCTACCATAAGCCTAACCATAACCCTAAATCATACCGTCACCCAAACGTAATCCTAATCCTAATCGTTACCCTAACCCTAACCCTCACCCTAACCCTAACATTTACTCTAACCCTAACACTAACATTAACCCTAATCATAAACCTAAACCTAACACTAACCCTAACACTAACCCTCTAACTCTCTAAACATAACTTCTAACACTTAACTTCTAATCCTAAACCTAAGCCTAACCATAACCCTAAACCCAACCCTCACCCAAACCTAATCCTAAACCTAACCTTTACCCTAACCTTAACACTAACACTAACCCTAACACTTACTCTTACCCTAACCCTAACCCTAACCCTAATCCTAACACTAACCTTAACATTAAACCTAAACCTAAACCTAAACCTAACCCTAACACTAACCCTAACCCTCTAACTCTAAGCCCAACCCTATACCAAACACTCTAAACCTAACATTAACACTACCACTAACCCTAAACCTAAAGTTAAACCTAACTCTAACACTAACACTAACCCTAACCCTAACACTAAAACTAACCCTAACACTAACCCAAACCCTAACCCTAAACCCTAACCCTAACCCTAACCCTAAAACTAACCCTAAACCTAACCCTAACTCTAAACCAAGCCCTAGCCCTAACCCTCTAACCCTAACACTAATACTAACCATCAAACCCTAAATTTAACACCAACCGTAACTCTCTAAACCTGACCTTAATCCCCACCCTAACCCTAACCCTCTAACTCTCTAAATATCACCCGAACACTTACCCTCTAATTCTTACCCTAAGCCTAACCATAACCCTAAACCCTACCGTCACTGAAACCTAATCCTAACCCTAAAATTTACCCTAACCCTTACACTAACCCTAACCCTAACACTTACTCTAAACCTAACACTAACCCTAACACTAACCCTAACCCTAACCATAAACCTAACCCTAACCATAACCCTAAGCCTAACACTCTCACCTTAATTGTATCCCCAAACCTTAACCTAAACCTCAACCTAACCCTAAACTTAACCCTTATATTAAACCTTACCCTAACCCCAACCCTATCCCTAAACCTAACCTAACCCTAACACTAAATCTAACACTAACTGTAACTCTAACCCTAACCCTAAACCCTAACACAAACCTTAACCCTAAACCTAACAGTAACAGTAACTCAAACTCTAACCCTAACCCTATCCATAACCATAACCCTAACACTAACCATCCACTGGTCTAACACTAGACCTAACCATAACACTTACCCTAACCCGAACCCTAACCCTAAGCCTCTAACCATAAGTCTAACCATAATCCTCTAACGTGAACCCTAACCCTAACCCTAATCCTAACAATAACCCCCTAATGCTAACCGTATCCCTAACACTAACCCGAACCCTAACCCTCTAACCCTCTCACCCTAACGCTAACCCTAAATCTAACGCTAAGCCTAAATCTAACACTCTAAACCTAACACTATCAATAAGCCTCTAAAATTATCCCTCTATCCCTAACCATAGCCTTAACCCTAACACTAACACTAAACCTAAGCTCTAACCCTAACACTAAACCTAACCTCTAACCATAACACTAACCTTTACCCTAAGACCAACCCTAACCCTCTAAACCTAACCCTAACGCTAACCCCAACCCTCTAAACCTAACCATAACCATAACCCTAATCCTAAACATCCAACATTCTAACCCTAAACCTAACACTCACACTAATCCTAATACTAACCACAATGCTCACCCTAACACTAACCCTAATCCTAAACCTATGCCTTACCATAATCTCACATTAACACTAACCCTAACCCTCTAACCCTAAGCCTAACCCTATCCCTAACATTAAACCTCTAATACTCTAACCCTTATATAAACACTAAACCTAACCCTAACCCTAAAATTAAACCTAACCTTAACACTAAACCTAACCCTATTTCTAACACTAAAAGAAACCATAAACCTAACACAAACCCTAAAACTACCCTTAAACCCTAACCCTAAACCTAAAACTAAAACTAACTCTAACTCTAACCCTAACCCTAACCCTATCCCTAGACAGAACCCTCTATCCCAAACACTAATACTAACCCTCAAACCCTAACACTAACCCTAATATTAACCATCTAACCCTAACCTTAAACCCAACACTATCCCTATCCTTCTAACTCACTAAACATAACCGTAACACTTACCCTCTAATCCTACCCCTAAGCCTAACCATATCCCTAAACCCAACCGTCAGCCAAACCAAATCCTAACCCTAACCGTTAGCCTAACCCTAACACTTTACCTAACCCTAACACTTACTCTAACCCTAACCCTAAACACTAAACCTAACACTAACACTAATGCTAACCATAAACCTAACCCTAACCGTAACCCTAACCCACAAACTAACCCTAACTAAACCTAACCATAACCATAACCCTAACCCTAAACATCCTACCCTCTAAAACTACACCTAACCCTAACCTGAAACCTAATACTAACCGTAATGCTAACCCTAACACTAATCCTAATCCTAAACCTAAGTCTTAAACTAAACCTAACTTTAACCCTAACCCTAACACTCTAACCTTAACCCTAACCCTAACCCTAAGCCTAACCCTAAGCCTAACGCTAACCCTAAACCTAACCACAAACCTAATCCTTACCCTAACCAAAACACTAACCCTAACCCTCTAACCATAAGTCTAACGATAATCATCTAACGTGAACGATAAATCTAACCCTAACACTTACTCTAACACTAACACTAACTCTAACACTAACACTAATTCTAACCATAAACCTAACCCTAACCATAACCCTAACCCTAACACTCTCTCCCTAAACTTAAGCCCAAACGTAACCCTAAGTCTCACCCTAAACTTAAACCTAACCCTTAACCTAAACCTGATCCATACTCCAACCCTTACACTAAACCTAACCTAACCCTAACACTAAATCTAACCCTGACTGTAACTCTAACCATAACTCTAACCCTAACACCTAACACTAACCCTAGCCCTAACACTGACCCTAACAATAAACCCTAAAACAAACATTAAACCTAACCCTAACAGTAACAGTAACTCCAATTCTAACACTAAACATATCCAAAAACATAAACCTAACAATAACCATCCAATTGTCTAACCCTAGCCCTAAGCCTAAACCTTCCCCTAACCCAAACCCGAACCCTAACCCTTTAACCATAAGTCTAACCATAATCCTCTACGGTGAACCCGAACCCTAACCCTAATCCTAACAATATCCCTCTAATTCTAACCGTATCCCTAACACTAACCCGAATCCTAACCCTCTAACTATCTAGCCCTAACCCTAACCCTAAACCTAACTCTAACCCTAATACTAACCATGATGCTAACCCTAACACTAACCCTAATCCTAAACCTAAACCTTACACTAAAAATAACCCTAACCCTAACCGTAACTTTAACCCCAACCCTAACCCTAAAACCTGATCCTAACCCTAACCCTAAAACTAACCCTAACTCTAACCCTAAACCTAAGCCTATCCCTAGACCTAAACCTCTATCCCTAACACTAATACTAACCCACAAACCCTAACACTAACCCTAATTGTTACCCTCTAAACCTAACCTTATCCCTAACCCTAAACCTAACCCTCTAACTCTCTAAACATAACCCTAACACTTACCCTCTAATCCTAACCCTAAGCTTAACGATAGCCCTGAACTCAACCGTCACCCAAACCAAATCCTAAGCCTAAACTTTACCCTAACCCTAGCACTAACCATAACCATAACACTTACTCTTACCCTAACACTAACCCTAACCCTAACCCTAAACCTAACCCTAACACTAACACTAAACCTAACCCTAACCATATCCCTAGCCCTAACCCTCTATCCCTACCACTAATACTAATCGTCAAACCCTAACACTAACCCTAACTATAAGAATCTAACCCAAACCTTAACCCTAACACCAATCCTAACCCTCTAACTCTCTAAATATAACCCTAACACTTACCTTCTAATCCTAAACCTAAACCTAAACATAACAATAAACCCAACCGTCACCGAAACCTAAACCTAACCCTAACCATTATCCTAAGCCTAACACTAACCCTAAACCTAACACTTACTCTTACCCTAACCCTAACCCTAAACATAACCCTAAACTTAACACTAAACCTAACCCTAAACCTAAACCTAACAATAACCCTACACTAACCCTAACCCTCTAACACTAAGCCTAACCCTATACCTCACATTAAATCTCTAACGCTCTACCCCTAACAATAACAATAACTGTAACCCTAACCCTGAACCTAACCCTAACCCTAACACTAACCCTAACTCTAAACCTTACACTAACCCGAACCCTAACCCTAAGCCTCTAACCATAATTCTAACCATAATCCTCTAACGTGAACCCTAACCCTAACCTTAATCCTAACAATAACCCTCTAATGCTAACCGTATCCCTAACACTAACCCGAAACCTAGCCCTCTAACCCTCTAAACCTAACGCTAACCCTAAATCTAACGCTAAAACTAAATCTAACACTCTAAACCTAACACTATCAATAAGCCTCTAAACCTATCCCTCTATCCCTAACCATAGCCCTAACCCTAACCCTAACACTAAACCTAACCTCTAACCCTAACACTAAGGCCTAACCTCTAACCATAACACTAACCCTGACCCTAAGACCAAGCCTAACCCTCTAAACCTAACCCTAACGCTAACCCCAACCCTCTAAACCTAACCATAACCATAACCCTAATCGTAAACATCCAACATTCTAACCCTAAACCTAACACTAACACTAATTCTAATACTAAGCACAATGCTCACCCTAACACTAACCCTAATCCTAAACCTATGCCTTAGCATAACCTCACATTAACACTAACTCTAACCCTCTAACCCTAAGCCTAACCCTATCCCTAACACTAAACCTCTCATACTCTAACCCTTACATAAACACTAACCCTAACCCTAACCCTAACGCTAAAATTAAACCTAACCTTAACACTAAACCTAACCCTAATTCTAACACTAAAAGAAACCCTAACCCTTACCCAAACCCTAAAACTACCCTTAAACCCTAACCCTAAACCTAAACCTAAAACTAACTCTAACTCTAACCCTAACCCTAACCCTATCCCTAGCCAGAACCCTCTATCCCAAACACTAATACTAACCCTCAAACCCTAACACTAACCCTAATAGTAACCCTCTAACCCTAACCTTAAACCCAACCCTATCCCTATCCCTCTAACTCACTAAACATAAGCGTAACACTTACCCTCTAATCCTACCCCTAAGCCTAAGCATATCCCTAAACCCAACCGTCAGCCAAACCAAATCCTAATCCTAACCGTTAGCCTAACCCTAACACTTTACCTAACCCTAACACTTACTCTAACCCTAACCCTAAACCTAAACCTAACACTAACACTAACACTAACGCTAACCATAAACCTAACCTTAACCGTAAACCTAACCCTCAAACTAACCCTAACTAAACCTAACCATAACCATAACCCTAACCCTAAACATCCTACCCTCTAAAACTTCAACTAAAGCTAACCTTAACCCTAAAACTAACGGTAACGCTAACCCTAAAACTAACCCTATTCCTAAACCTAAGTCTTACCCTAAACCTAACTTTAACCCTAACCCTAACACTCTAACTCTCTAAACATAACCCTAACACTTACCCCCTAACCTAACCATAAGCCTAACCATAACCCTAAATCGTACCGTCAAACAAAACTAATCCTAATCCTAACCGTTACCCTAACCCTAACCCTAACCCTAACCCTAACACTTACTCTAAACCTAACACTAACAATAACCCTAATCATAAACCTAAACCTAACCCTAACCCTAACCCTAACCCTAACCCTCTAACTCTTTAACATAACTTCTAACACTTAACTTCTAATCCTAAACCTAAGCCTAACCATAACCCTAAACCCAACCCTCACCCAAACCTAATCCTAAACCTAACCTTTACCCTAACCTTAACACTAACACTAACCCTAACACTTACTCTTACCCTAACCCTAACCCTAACCCTAACCCTAAAGCTAACACTAACCCGAACATTAAACCTAAACCTAACACTAAACCTAACCCTAACACTAACCCAAACCCTCTAACTCTAAGCCCAACCCTATACCAAACACTCTAAACCTAACACTAACACTAACACTAACCCTAAACCTAAAGTTAAACCTAACTCTAACACTAACACTAAACCTAACCCTAACACTAAAACTAACACTAACACTAACACAAACCCTAACCCTAAACCCTAACCCTAACCCTAACCCTCTAACCCTAACACTAATACTAACCCTCAAACCCTAAATTTAACACCAACCGTAACCCTCTAAACCTGACCTTAATCCCCACCCTAACCCTAACCCTCTAACTCTCTAAATATCACCCGAACACTTACCCTCTAATTCTTACCCTAAGCCTAACCATAACCCTAAACCCTACCGTCACTGAAACCTAATCCTAACCCTAAACTTTACCCTAACCCTTACACTAACCCTAACCCTAACACTTACTCTAAACCTAACACTAACCCTAACACTAACACTAACCCTAACCATAAACCTAACTCTAATCATAACACTAACCCTAACACTCTCACCTTAATTGTATCCCCAAACCTTAACCTAACCCTCAACCTAACCCAAAACTTAACCCTTAACTTAAACCTTACCCTAACCCCAACCCTATCCCTAAACCTAACCTAACCCTAACACTAAATCTAACACTAACTGTAACTCTAACCCTAACCCTAAACCTAACACCTAACATTAACACTAGTCCTAACACTAACCCTAACCCTAAACCCTAACACAAACCTTAACCCTAAACCTAACAGTAACGGTAACTCAAACTCTAACCCTAACCCTATCCATACCATAACCCTAACACTAACCATCCACTGGTCTAACACTAGACCTAACCCTAACACTTACCCTAACCCGAACCCTAACCCTAAGCCTCTAACCATAAGTCTAACCATAATCCTCTAACGTGAACCCTAACCCTAACCCTAATCCTAACAATAACCCCCTAATGCTAACCGTATCCCTAACACTAACCCGAACCCTAACCCTCTAACCCTCTCACCCTAACGCTAACCCTAAATCTAACGCTAAACCTAAATCTAACACTCTAAACCTAACACTATCAATAAGCCTCTAAAATTATCCCTCTATCCCTAACCATAGCCCTAACCCTAACACTAACACTAAACGTAACCTCTAACCCTAACACTAAACCTAACCTCTAACCATAACACTAACCCTGACCCTAAACCAACCCTAACCCTCTAAACCTAAACCTAACGCTAACCCCAACTCTCTAAACCTAACCATAAACATAACCCTAATCCTAAAAATCCAACATTCTAACCCTAAACCTAACACTAACACTAATCGTAATACTAACCACAATGCTCACCCTAACACTAACCCTAATCCTAAACCTATGCCTTACCATAATCTCACATTAACACTAACCCTAACCCTCTAACCCTAAGCCTAACCCTATCCCTAACACTAAACCTCTAATACTCTAACCCTTATATAATCCCTAACCCTAATCCTAACCCTAAAATTAAACCTAACCTTAACACTAAACCTAACCCTAATTCTAACACTAAAAGAAACCCTAACCTTACCCAAACCCTAAAACTACCCTTAAACCCTAACCCTAAACATAAACCTAAAACTAACTCTAACTCTAACCCTAACCCTAACCCTATCCCTAGCCAGAACCCTCTATCCCAAACACTAATACTAACCCTCAAACCCAAACACTAACCCTAATAGTAACCATCTAACCCTAACCTTAAACCCAACCCTATCCCTATCCCTCTAACTCACTAAACATAACCGTAACACTTACCCTCTAATCCTACCCCTAAGCCTAACCATATCCCTAAACCCAACCGTCAGCCAAACCAAATCCTAACCCTAACCGTTAGCCTTACCCTAACACTTTACCTAACCCTAACACTTACTCTAACCCTAACCCTAACACTAAACCTAACACTAACACTAATGCTAACCATAAAGCTAACCCTAACCGTAACCCTAACCCACAAACTAACCCTAACTAAACCTAACCATAACCATAACCCTAACCCTAAACATCCTACCCTCTAAAACTACACCTAACCCTAACCTTAACCCTAATACTAACCGTAACGCTAACCCTAACACTAACCCTAATCCTAAACCTAAGTCTTAAACTAAACCTAACTTTAACCCTAACCCTAACACTCTAACCTTAACCCTAACCCTAACCCTAAGCCTAACACTAAGCCTAACGCTAACCCTAAACCTAACCACAAACCTAATCCTTACCCTAACCAAAACACTAACCCTAACCCTCTAACCATAAGTCTAACGATAATCATCTAACGTGAACTGTAAATCTAACCCTAACACTTACTCTAACACTAACACTAACTCTAACACTAACACTAACACTAACCATAAACCTAACCCTAACCATAATCCTAACCCTAACACTCTCTCCCTAAACGTAACCCCAAACCTAACCCTAAGTCTCACCCTAAACTTAAACCTAACCCTTAACCTAAACCTGACCCATACTCCAACCCTAACCCTAAACCTAACCTAACCCTAACACTAAATCTAACCCTAACTGTAACTCTAACCCTAACTCTAACCCTAACACCTAACACTGACCCTAGCCCTAACACTGACCCTAACAATAAACCCTAAAACAAACATTAAACCTAACCCTAACAGTAACAGTAACTCCAACTCTAACCCTAAACATATCCAAAAACATAAACCTAACAATAACCATCCAATTGTCTAACCCTAGCCCTAAGTCTAACCCTTCCCTTAACCCAAACCCGAACCCTAACCCAGTAACCATAAGTCTAACCATAATCCTATACGGTGAACCCAAACCCTAAACCTAATCCTAACAATATCCCTCTAATGCTAACCGTATCCCTAACACTAACCCCAATCCTAACCCTCTAACTATCTAGCCCTAACCCTAACCCTAAACTTAAACCTAACCCTAATACTAACCATGATGCTAACCCTAACACTAACCCTAATCCTAAATCGAAACCTTACACTAAAAATAACCCTAATCCTAACCGTAACTTTAACCCCAACCCTAACCCTAAACCCTGATCCTAACCCTAACCCTAAAACTAACCCAAACTCTAACCCTAACCCTAAGCCTATCCCTAGCCCTAAACCTCTATCCCTAACAATAATACTAACCCACAAACCCTAACACTAACCCTAATTGTTGCCCTCTAAACCTAACCTTATCCCTAACCCTAACCCTAACACTCTAACTCTCTAAACATAACCCTAACACTTACCCTCTAATCCTAACCCTAATCTTAACGATAGCCCTGAACTCAACCGTCACCCAAACCAAATCCTAAGCCTAAACTTTACCCTAACCCTAACACTAACCATAACCATAACACTTACTCTTACCCTAACACTAACCCTAACCCTAACCCTAAACCTAACCCTAACACTAACACTAACCCTAAACCTAAACATATCCCTAGCCCTAACCCTCTATCCCTACCACTAATACTAACCCTCAAACCCTAACACTAACCCTAACTATAAGAATCTAACCCAAACCTTAACCCTAACCCCAATCCTAACCCTCTAACTCTGTAAATATAAGCCTAACACTTACCTTCTAATCCTAACCCTAAACCTAAACATAACCATAAACCCAACCGTCACCAAAACCTAAACCTAACCCTAACCATTATTCTAACCCTAACACTAACCCTAAACCTAACACTTACTCTTACCCTAACCCTAACCTGAAACATAACCCTAAACCTAACACTAAACCTAACCCTAAACCTAAACCTAACAATAACCCAACACTAACCCTAACCCTCTAACACTAAGCCTAACCCTATACCTCACATTAACTCTCTAACGCTCTAACCCTAACACTAACAATAACTGTAACCCTAACCCTAAACCTAACCCTAACCCTAACACTAACCCTAACTCTAATCTTTACACTACCCAAACCCTAACCCTAAGCCTCTAAGCATAATTCTAACCATAATCCTCTAACGTGAACCCTAACCCGAACCTTAATCCTAACAATAACCCTCTAATGCTAACCGTATCCCTAACACTAACACGAACCCTAGCCCTCTAACCCTCTAAACCTAACGCTAACCCTAAATCTAACGCTAAAACTAAATCTATCACTCTAAACCTAACACTATCAATAAGCCTCTAAACCTATGCCTCTATCCCTAACCATAGCCCTAACCCTAACACTAACACTAAACTTAACCTCTAACCCTAACACTAAACCTAACCTCTAAACCTAACACTAACCTTGACCCTAAGACCAACCCTAACCCTCTAAACCTAACCCTAACGCTAATCCCAACCCTCTCAACCTAACCATAACCATAACCCTAATCCTAAACATCCAACATTCTAACCCTAAACATAACACTAACACTAATCCTAATACTAACCACAATGCTCACCCTAACACTAACCCTAATCCTAAACCTATGACTTACCATAACCTCACATTAACACTAACCTTAACCCTCTAACCCTAAGCCTAAGCCTATCCCTAACACTAAACCTCTAATACTCTAACCCTAACAAAAACACTAACCCTAAACCTAACCCTAAAATTAAACCTAACCGTAACACTAAACCTAAACCTAATTCTAACACTAAAAGAAACTCTAACCCTTACCCAAACCCTAAAACTACCCTTAAACCCTAACCCTAAACATAAACCTAAAACTAACTCTAACTCTAACTCTAACCATAACCCTATCCCTAGCCAGAACCCTCTATCCCAAACACTATAACTAACCCTCAAACCCTAACACTAACCCTAATAGTAACCCTCTAACCCGAACCTTAAACCCAACCCTATCCATATCCCTCTAACTCACTAAACATAACCGTAACACTTACCCTCTAATCCTACCCCTAAGCCTAACCATATCCCTAAACCCAACCGTCAGCCAAACCAAATCCTAACCCTAACCGTTAGCCTAACCCTAACACTTTACCTAAGCCTAACACTTACTCTAACCCTAACCATATCCCTAAACCTAACACTAACACTAACGCTAACCATAAACCTAACCCTAACCGTAACACTTACACTCAAACTAACCCTAACTAAACGTAACCATAACCATAAGCCTAACCTTAAACATCCTACCCTCTAAAACTACACCTATCCCTAACCTTAACCCTAATACTAACCGTAACGCTAACCCTAACACTAACCCTAATCCTAAACCTAAGTCTTAAACTAAACCTAACCTTAACCCTAACCCTAACACTCTAACCTTAACCCTAACCCTAACACTAACCCAAACCCTAACCCTAAGCCTAACGCTAACCCTAAACCTAACCCCAAACCTAATCCTTACCCTAACCCAAACACTAACCCTAACCCTCTAACCATAAGTCTAACGATAATCATCTAACGTGAACTCTAAATCTAACCCTAACACTTACTCTAACACTAACACTAACTCTAACACTAACACTAACACTAACCATAAACCTAACCCTAACCATAACCCTAACCCTAACACTCTATCCCTAAACGTAACCCCAAACCTAACCCTAAGTCTCACCCTAACCTTAAACCTAACCCTTAACCTAAACCTTACCCATACTCCAACCCTAAACGTAAACCTAACCTTACCCTAACACTAAATCTAACCCTAACTGTTACTCTAACCCTAACTCTAACCCTAACACCTAACACTAACCCTAGCCCTAACACTGACCCTAACAATAAACCCTAAAACAAACATTAAACCTAACCCTAACAGTAACAGTAACTCCAAATCTAACCCTAAACATATCCAAAAACATAAACCTAACAATAACCATCTAATTGTCTAACCCTAGCCATAAGCCTAACCCTTCCCCTAAAGCGAACCCGAACCCTAACCCTTAACCATAAGTCTAACCATAAACCTCTATGGTGAACACGAAACTTAACCCTAATCCTAACAATATCCCTCTAATGCTAACCGTATCCCTAACACTAACCCGAATCCTAACCCTCTAACTATCTAGCCCTAACCCTAACACTAAATCTAACCCTAACCCTAATACTAACCATGATGCTAACCCTAACACTAACCCTAATCCTAAACCTAAACCTTACACTAAAAATAACCCTAACCGTAACGTTAAACCCAAACCTAACCCTAAACCCTGATCCTAACCCTAACCCTAAAACTAACCCAAACTCTACCCCTAACCCTAAGCCTATCCCTAGCCCTAAACCTCTATCCCTAACACTAATACTAACCCACAAACCCTAACACTAACCCTAATTGTTACCCTCTAAACCTAACCTTATCCCTAACCCTAACCCTAACCCTCTAACTCTCTAAACATAACCCTAACACTTACCCTCTAATCCTAACCCTAAGCTTAACGATAGCCCTGAACTCAACCGTCACTCAAACCAAATCCTAAGCCTAAACTTTACCCTAACCCTAACACTAACCATAACCATAACACTTACTCTTACCCTAACACTAACCCTAACCCTAACCCTAACACTAAACCTAACCCTAACCCTAAACCTAACAATAACCCTAACACTAACACTAACCCTAAACCTAAACATATCCCTAGCCCTAACCCTCTATCCCTACCACTAATACTAACCCTCAAACCCTAACACTAACCCTAACTATAAGAATCTAACCCAAACCTTAACCCTAACCCCAATCCTAACCCTCTAACTCTGTAAATATAAGCCTAACACTTACCTTCTAATCCTAACCCTAAACCTAAACATAACCATAAACCCAACCGTCACCAAAACCTAAACCTAACCCTAACCATTATTCTAACCCTAACACTAACCCTAAACCTAACACTTACTCTTACCCTAACCCTAACCTGAAACATAACCCTAAACCTAACACTAAACCTAACCCTAAACCTAAACCTAACAATAACCCAACACTAACCCTAACCCTCTAACACTAAGCCTAACCCTATACCTCACATTAACTCTCTAACGCTCTAACCCTAACACTAACAATAACTGTAACCCTAACCCTAAACCTAACCCTAACCCTAACACTAACCCTAACTCTAACCTTTACACTACCCAAACCCTAACCCTAAGCCTCTAAGCATAATTCTAACCATAATCCTCTAACGTGAACCCTAACCCGAACCTTAATCCTAACAATAACCCTCTAATGCTAACCGTATCCCTAACACTAACACGAACCCTAGCCCTCTAACCCTCTAAACCTAACGCTAACCCTAAATCTAACGCTAAAACTAAATCTATCACTCTAAACCTAACACTATCAATAAGCCTCTAAACCTATGCCTCTATCCCTAACCATAGCCCTAACCCTAACACTAACACTAAACTTAACCTCTAACCCTAACACTAAACCTAACCTCTAAACCTAACACTAACCTTGACCCTAAGACCAACCCTAACCCTCTAAACCTAACCCTAACGCTAATCCCAACCCTCTCAACCTAACCATAACCATAACCCTAATCCTAAACATCCAACATTCTAACCCTAAACATAACACTAACACTAATCCTAATACTAACCACAATGCTCACCCTAACACTAACCCTAATCCTAAACCTATGACTTACCATAACCTCACATTAACACTAACCTTAACCCTCTAACCCTAAGCCTAAGCCTATCCCTAACACTAAACCTCTAATACTCTAACCCTAACAAAAACACTAACCCTAAACCTAACCCTAAAATTAAACCTAACCGTAACACTAAACCTAAACCTAATTCTAACACTAAAAGAAACTCTAACCCTTACCCAAACCCTAAAACTACCCTTAAACCCTAACCCTAAACATAAACCTAAAACTAACTCTAACTCTAACTCTAACCATAACCCTATCCCTAGCCAGAACCCTCTATCCCAAACACTATAACTAACCCTCAAACCCTAACACTAACCCTAATAGTAACCCTCTAACCCGAACCTTAAACCCAACCCTATCCATATCCCTCTAACTCACTAAACATAACCGTAACACTTACCCTCTAATCCTACCCCTAAGCCTAACCATATCCCTAAACCCAACCGTCAGCCAAACCAAATCCTAACCCTAACCGTTAGCCTAACCCTAACACTTTACCTAAGCCTAACACTTACTCTAACCCTAACCATATCCCTAAACCTAACACTAACACTAACGCTAACCATAAACCTAACCCTAACCGTAACACTTACACTCAAACTAACCCTAACTAAACGTAACCATAACCATAAGCCTAACCTTAAACATCCTACCCTCTAAAACTACACCTATCCCTAACCTTAACCCTAATACTAACCGTAACGCTAACCCTAACACTAACCCTAATCCTAAACCTAAGTCTTAAACTAAACCTAACCTTAACCCTAACCCTAACACTCTAACCTTAACCCTAACCCTAACACTAACCCAAACCCTAACCCTAAGCCTAACGCTAACCCTAAACCTAACCCCAAACCTAATCCTTACCCTAACCCAAACACTAACCCTAACCCTCTAACCATAAGTCTAACGATAATCATCTAACGTGAACTCTAAATCTAACCCTAACACTTACTCTAACACTAACACTAACTCTAACACTAACACTAACACTAACCATAAACCTAACCCTAACCATAACCCTAACCCTAACACTCTATCCCTAAACGTAACCCCAAACCTAACCCTAAGTCTCACCCTAACCTTAAACCTAACCCTTAACCTAAACCTTACCCATACTCCAACCCTAAACGTAAACCTAACCTTACCCTAACACTAAATCTAACCCTAACTGTTACTCTAACCCTAACTCTAACCCTAACACCTAACACTAACCCTAGCCCTAACACTGACCCTAACAATAAACCCTAAAACAAACATTAAACCTAACCCTAACAGTAACAGTAACTCCAAATCTAACCCTAAACATATCCAAAAACATAAACCTAACAATAACCATCTAATTGTCTAACCCTAGCCATAAGCCTAACCCTTCCCCTAAAGCGAACCCGAACCCTAACACTTAACCATAAGTCTAACCATAAACCTCTATGGTGAACACGAAACTTAACCCTAATCCTAACAATATCCCTCTAATGCTAACCGTATCCCTAACACTAACCCGAATCCTAACCCTCTAACTATCTAGCCCTAACCCTAACACTAAATCTAACCCTAACCCTAATACTAACCATGATGCTAACCCTAACACTAACCCTAATCCTAAACCTAAACCTTACACTAAAAATAACCCTAACCGTAACGTTAAACCCAAACCTAACCCTAAACCCTGATCCTAACCCTAACCCTAAAACTAACCCAAACTCTACCCCTAACCCTAAGCCTATCCCTAGCCCTAAACCTCTATCCCTAACACTAATACTAACCCACAAACCCTAACACTAACCCTAATTGTTACCCTCTAAACCTAACCTTATCCCTAACCCTAACCCTAACACTCTAACTCTCTAAACATAACCCTAACACTTACCCTCTAATCCTAACCCTAAGCTTAACGATAGCCCTGAACTCAACCGTCACTCAAACCAAATCCTAAGCCTAAACTTTACCCTAACCCTAACACTAACCATAACCATAACACTTACTCTTACCCTAACACTAACCCTAACCCTAACCCTAACACTAAACCTAACCCTAACCCTAAACCTAACCATAACCCTAACACTAACCCTAACTCTCTAGCAATAAGCCTAACCCTCTCCTTAACCCTAACCTTCTAAAGCTCTAAACCTAACCCTAACACTAAACCTAACCCTAACCCTAAACCTAACCCTAACACTAAACCTAACCCTAACCCTAACCATATCCCTAGCCCTAACCCTCTATCCCTACCACTAATACTAACCCTCAAACCCTAACACTAACACTATCCATAAGAATCTAACCCAAACCTTAACCCTAACCCCAATCCTTACCCTCTAACTCAATAAATATAACCCTAACACTTACCTTCTAAGCCTAACCATAACGATAAACCTAACCGTCACTGAAAACTAAACCTAACCCTAACAATTATCCTAACCCTAACAATAACAATAAACCTAACACATACTCTTACCCTAACCCTAACCCTAAACCTAACACTAACCCTAAACCTAACACTTACTCTTACCTTAACCCTAACCCTAAACCTAACCCTAACCCTAACACTAAACCTAACCCTAAACCTAAACCTAACAATAACCCTACACTAACCCTAACACTCTAACACGAAGCCTACCCCTATACGTCAGACTAACTCTTTAACGCTCTAACCCTAACACTAACAATAACTGTTACCCTAACCCTAACCCTAACCCTAACCCTAACACTAACCCTAACTCTAACCCTTACACTAACCCGAACCCTAACCCTAAGCCTCTAACCATAAGTCAAACCATAATCCACTAATGTGAACCCTAACCCTAATCCTAACAATAACACTCTAACACTAACCATATCCTTAACACTAACCCGAACCCTAACCCTCTAACCCTCTAACCGTAACCCTAACCCTAAATCTAACACTAACCCTAAATCTAATACTCTAAACCTAACACTATCAATAAGCCTGTAAACCTATCCCTCTATCCCTAACCATAGCCCTAACCCTAACACTAACACTAAACCTAACCTCTAACCCTAACACTAACCCTGATCCTAGACCAACCCTAACCCTCTAAACCTAACCCTAACTCTAACCCCAACCCTCTAAACCTAACCATAACCATAACCCTAACCCTAAACATCCAACCCTCTAACCCTAAACCTAACCCTACCCCTAACCCTAATACTAACCATAACGCTAACACTAACACTAACCCTAATCCGAAACCTAAGCCTTAGACTAAACCTAACATTAACCCTAACCCTAACCCTCTAACCCTAAGCCTAACACTACCTCTAACGCTATCCCTCTAACACTCTAACCCTAACACTAACACTAACCCTAACACTAAACCTAACCCTAACCCTAATCCTAACACTCTAACGCTAACCCTATCACTAACCGCAACTCTAACAGTAAACCCTAATCCTAACCCTAACCCTAAAACTAACCCTAACTCTAACCCTAAACCTAACCCTATCCCTAGCCCTAAACCTCTATACCTAAGACTAATACTAACCCACAAACCCTAACACTAACCCTAATCGTAACCCTCTAAACCTAACCTTATCCCTAACCCTAACCCTAACCCTAACCCTAACCTTCTAACTCTCTAAACATAACCCTAACACTTACCTTCTAATCCTAACCCTAAGCCTAACGATAGCCCTGAACTCAACCGTCACCCAAACCAAATCCTAAGCCTAAACTGTACCCTAACACTAACACTAACCATAACCATAACACTTACTCTTACCCTAACACTAACCCTAAACATAACCCTAACACTAAACCTAACCCTAAACCTAAACCTAACAATAACCCTACACTAACCCTAACCCTCTAACACTAAGCCTAACCCTATCCCTAACACTAACTCTCTAATGCTCTAACCCTAACACTAACACTATCCCTAACCCTAACCCTAAACCTAACCCTAAGCCTAACACTAACCCTAACTCTAAACCTTACACTAACACGAACCCTAACCCTACCCCTCTAGCCAAAAGTGTAACCATAAACCTCTAAAGTGAACTCTAACCCTAAACCTAATCCTAACAACAACCCTCTAATGCCAACCATATCCCTAACACTCCACTCGAACCCTAACCCTCTAACCCTCTAACCGTAACCCTAACACTAAACCTATCCCTAATCATAAATCTAACACCCATATCTAACCCTATCAATAAACGTCTAAACCTAACCCTCTAACCCTAAACCTAACCTTAACCCTGACCCTAAGACCAACACTAACCCTCTAAACCTAACCCTAACGCTAACACCAACCCTGTGAAGCTAACAATAACCATAACCCTAACCCTCAACATCCAACCCTCTAACCCTACAGCTCACCATATCCATAACCCTAATACTAACCTTAACGCTAACACTAACACTAACCATAATCCTAAACGTAGGCCTTACCCTAAACCTAACCGTAACCCTAAAACTAACACTCTAACCCTAAGCCTAACCCTACCCCTAACCCTATACCTCTAACACTCTAACCCTAAAACTAACACTAACCCTAAACTTAACCCTAACCGTAAACCTAACACTAACCCTAACACTTACCCAAACCTACCCCTAACACTAACCTTGCAACTAACCCTAACTCTAACCCTAATCCTAACATTAAACCCTAAGCCTAACCCTAACCCTGAGACTAACTCTAAATCTAACCCTAAGCCAAACCCTAGCACTAGCCCTAAACCTCTATCCCTAACACTAACACTAACCCTCAAACCCTAACACTAACCCTAACCCTAACACTTACTCTAACCCTAACACTAACCCTAACACTAACACTAACCCTAACCATAAACCTAACAATAACCTAACCCTAACACTAACCCTAAACCTAACACTTACTCTAACCCTAACACTAACCCTAACACTAACACTAACCCTAACCATAAACCTACCCCTAACTCTAACCCTCTAACTCTCTAAACATAACCCTAACACTTACCTTCTAATACTAACCCTAAGCCTAACGATAACCCGAAACCCAACTGTCACCCAAACCTAATCCTAACCCTAACCTTTACCCGAACCCTAACACTAACCCCAAACCTAACACTTACTCTTACACTAACCCTAACCCTAACACTTAACCTAACCCTAAACCAATCCCTAATGCTACCACTAACCATAACACTCTAACCCAAAGACTAACCCTATCCCTAACCCTAACCCTCTAATGCTCTAACCCTAACACAAACACCAGCACTAACCCAGCCCTAAACCATACCCTAACCCAAAAACTAACCCTAACCCTAACCCTAAAACTATCCCTAACACTAACCCTAATCCTAACATTAAAGCCTAACCACAACCCTAACCCTAAAACTAACCCTAACTCTAACGCTAACCCTAACCCTAACCCTAGCACTAACCCTCCAACCCTAACACTATAACTAATAATCAAAGCCTAACACTAACACTAACTGTAACCCACTAACCCTAACATGAACCACCACCCTAACCCTAAACCTGTAACTCTCTAAATATAACCCGAACACTTACTCTCTAATCCTTACCCTAAGGCTAACCATAACACTAAAACCCAACCATAACCCAAACCTAATCAAAAACCTAAACCTAACCCTAACACTAACACTAACCCTTACCCTAACCCTAACCATATCCCTAGCCCTAACCCTCTATCCCTACCACTAATACTAACCCTCAAACCATAAAACTAACCCTAACCATAAGAATCTAACCCAAACTTTAACCCTAACCCTAATCCTAAACCTCTAACTCTCTAAATATTACCCTAACACATACCTTCAAATCCTAACCCTAAACCTAACCATAACCATAAACCCAACCATCACCGAAACCTAAACCTAAACCTAACCATTATCCTAACCCTAACACTAACCCTAAACCTAACACTTACTCTTACCCTAACCCTAACCCTAAACATAACACTAACCCTAAACCTAACACTTACTCTTACCCTAACCCTAAACCTAACCCTAACCCTAACACTAAACCTAACAATAAACCTAAACCTAACAATAACCCTACACTAACCCTAACCCTCTAACACTAAGCCTAACCATATACCTCACACTAACTCTCTAACACTCTAACCCTAACACTAACAATAACTGTAACCCTAACCCTAAACTTAACCCTAACCCTAACACTAAACCTAACTCTAATCCTTATACTAAACCGAATCCTAAACCTAACCCTCTAACCGTAAGTCTAACCATAATCCTCTAACGTGAACCCTAACCCTAATCCTAACAATAACACTCTAACGCTAACCATATCCTTAACACTAACCCGAACCCTAAGCCTCTAACCCTCTAACCCTAACCGTAAATCTAACACTAACCCTAAATCTAACACTCTAAACCTAACACTATCAATAAGCCTCTAAACCTATCCCTCTATCCATAACCATAGCCCTAACCCTAATACTAACACTAAACCTAACCTCTAACCCTAACACTAACACTGACCCTAGACCAACCGTAAACCTCTAAACCTAACCCTAACTCTAACCCCAACCCTCTTAACCTAACCATAACCATAACCCTAACCCTAAACATCCAACCCTCTAACCCAAAACCTAACCCTACCCCTAACCCTAATACTAACCATAACGCTAACACTAACACTAACCCTAATCCGAAACCTGAGCTTTAGACTAAACCTAACATTAACCCTAACCCTAACCCTCTAACTCTAAGCCTAACACTACCCCTAACCCTATCCCTCTAACGCTCTAACCCTAACACTAACATTAACCCTAACCATAAACCCAACCCTAACCCTAATCCTAACACTCTAACCCTAACCCTAAACCTAACCATAACCCCAACCCTAACTGTAAACCCTAATCCTAACCCTAACCCTAAAACTAACCCTAACTCTAACCCTAACCCTAACCCTAGCCCTAGCCCTAACCCTCTATACCTAACACTAATACTAACCCACAAACCCTAACACTAACCCTAATCGTAACCCTCTAGACCTAACCTTATACCTAACCCTAACCCTAAACCTAAACCTAACCCTAAACCTCTAACTCTCTAAACATAACCCTAACACTTACCTTCTAATCCTAACCCTAAGCCTAATGATAGCCCTGAACTCAACCGTCACCCAAACCAAATCCTAAGCCTAAACTTTACCCTAACACTAACACTAACCATAACCATAACACTTACTCTTACCCTAACACTAACCCTAAACATAACCCTAACACTAAACCTAACCCTAAACCTAAACCTAACAATAACCCTACACTAACCCTAACCCTCTAACACTAAGCCTAACCCTATCCCTAACACTAACTCTCTAATGCTCTAACCCTAACACTAACACTATGCCTAACCCTAACCCTAAACCTAACCCTAAGCCTAACACTAATCCTAACTCTAAACCTTACACAAACACGAACCCTAACCCTAACCCTCTAGCCATAATTCTAACCATAATCCTCTAACGTGAACCCTAACCCTAAACCTAATCCTAACAACAACCCTCTAATGCTAAACATATCCCTAACACTCCACCCAAACCCTAACCCTCTAACCCTCTAACTGTAACCCTAACACTAAACTTAACCCTAACCATAAATCTAACACCCAACTCTAACCCTATCAATAAACGTCTAAACCTAACCCTCTAACCCTAAACCTAACCGTAACCCTGACCCTAAGACCAACACTAACCCTCTAAACCTAATCTTAACGCTAACACCAACCCTGTGAACCTAACCATAACCATAACCCTAACCCTCAACATCCAACCCTCTAACCCTACAGCTCACCATATCCATAACCCTAATATTAACCTTAACGCTAACACTAACACTAACCATAATCCTAAACCTAGGCCTTACCCTAAACCTAACCTTAACCCTAAACCTAAAACTCTAACCCTAAGCCTAACCCTACCCCTAACCCTATACCTCTAACACTCTAACCCTAAAACTAACACTAACCCTAAACCTAACCCTAACTGTAAACCTAACCCTAACCCTAACACTAACCCAAACCTACCACTAACACTAACCTTACAACTAACCCTAACTCTAACCCTAATCCTAAACTTAAACCCTAACCCTAACCCTGAAACTAACTCTAAATCTAACCCTAAGCCTAACCCTAGCACTAGCCCTAAACCTCTATCCCTAACACTAACACTAACCCTCAAACCCTAACACTAACCCTAACCCTAACACTTACTCTAACCCTAACACAAACACTAACCCTAACCATAAACCTAATAACCCTAACCCTAACACTAACCCTAAACCTAACACTTACTCTAAGCCTAACACTAAACCTAACACTAACACTAACCCTAAAACTAACACTAACCCTAACAATAAACCTACCCCTAACTCTAACCCTCTAACTCTCTAAACATAACCCTAACACTTACCTTCTAATACTAACCCTAAGCCTAACGATAACCCGAAACCCAACTGTCACCCAAACCTAATCCTAACCCTAAACTTTACCCGAACCCTAACACTAACCCTAACCCTAACACTTAACCTAACCCTAAACCTAAACCAATCCCTAATGCTACCACTAACCCTATCCCTCTAACCCAAAGCCTAACCCTATCCCTAACCCTAATCCTCTAACGCTCTAACCCTAACACAAACACTAACACTAACCCAGCCATAAACCTAACCCTAACACAAAAACTAACCCTAACCCTAACCCTAAAACTATCCCTAACACTAACCCTAACCCTAACCTTAAAGCCTAACCGTAACTCTAACCCTAAAACTAACCCTAACTCAAACCCTAACCCTAACCCTAACCCTATCCCTAACCCTCCAACCCTAACACTAATACTAACAATCAAAGCCTAACACTAACCCTAACTGTAACCTTCTAACCCTAACAAAAACCGCCACCCTAACCCTAAACCTGTAACTTTCTAAATATAACCCGAACACTTACCCTCTAATCCTTACCCTAAGCCTAACCATAACACTAAAACCCAACCATCACCCAAACCTAATCCTAACCGTTACACTAACCCTAAAACTAACCCTAACCCTAACACTTACTCTAACCCTAACCCTAACCCTAACCCTAACCCTAATCCTAACACTAACACTAACCATAAACCTAAGCCTAACCATAACCCTAACCATAACACTCTCACCCTATATTTAACTCCAAACCTAACCCTAACCCTCACCCTAACTAAAACTTAACACTTAAACTAAACCTTACACTTACCCCAACCCTAACCCTAAACGTAACCTAACCCGAATAATAAATCTAACCCTAACTGCAACTCTAAGCCTACCACTAACCCTAACACCTAACACTAACCCTAGCCCTAACACTAATCGTAACCCTAAACCCTAACACCAAACTTAACGCTAACCCTAACAGTAACTCGAAATCTAAACCTAATCCTATCCATAACCATAACCCTAACACTAACCATCCAATCGTCTAACCCTAGCCCTAACCCTATCTCTTAACCTAACCGGAACCCTAACCCTAACCCTCTAACCATAAGTATAACCATAATCCTCTAACATGAACCATAGCCCTAAACTTAATCCTAACAATAACCCTCTAATGCTAACCATATCCCTAACACTAATCGAACCCTAAACCTCTAAACCTCTAACCCTAACCTAACCCTAAATCTAACCCTAACCCTAAATCTAACACTCTAACCCTAAATCAATAAGCCTCTAAACCTAACCCTCTAACCCTAAGCCTACCCCTACCTCTAACCCTATCCCTCTAACACTCTAACCCTAAAACTGAAACTAACCCTAAATCTAACCCTAAACCTAACTCTAACACTAACCCTAACCCTAACCCTAGCCCTAACCAAAAACTAGCCATTACCCAAACCCTAACCCTAAACTCTAAATCTAAACCTAAACCTAACCCTAACTCTAACCCTAACCCTACCACTTACTGTAACACTGACCCTAACTATAACACTAACTCTAACCCTAACCATAAACCTAACACTAACTATACCCCTAACCCTAACACTCTCTCCCTAAACATAACCGCAAAACTATCCCTAAGTCTCACCCTAACGCTAAACCTAACCCTTAACCTAAACCTTACCCATACTCCAACCCTAACCCTAAACTTAACCTAACCCTAACACTAAATCTAACCCTAACTTTAACTCTAACCCTAAACCTAACCCTAACCCTAACCCTAACCCTAAACCCTATTCCTAACCCTAACCCTAAAACAAACCCTAACTCTAACACTAACCCTAACCATATCCCTAGCCCTAACCCTCTACCGCTAACACAAATACTAAACCTCAAACTCTAACACTTACCCTAACCGTAAGACTCTAACACAAACCTTAAACCTAACCCTAATCCTAACCCTCTAATTCTCTAAACATAACCCTAACACTTACCTTCTAATCCTAAACCTAAGCCTAACCATAACCCTAAACCCAACCTTAAGCCAAACCTAAACCTAACCCTAACCTTTATCCTAACCCTAACACTAACCCTAACTCTAACACTTACTCTTACCCTAAACCTAACCCTAACACTAACCCTAACCCTACTCCTAACCCTAACACTAAACCTAACCCTAAATCTAAAACTAACAATTACTCTACACTAACCCGAAGCCTCTAAGGCTAAGCCTAACCCTATCCCTAACACTAACTCTCTAACACTCTAACCCTAACACAAACACTAAACTTAAACCTAACCCTAAACTAACCCTAACCCTAACACTAACCCTAACTCTACCCTTACACTAACACGAACACTAACCCTAACAATTTAGCCATAAGTCTAACCATAATCCTCTAACGTGAACCCTAACCCTAAACCTAATCCTAACAATAAACCTCTAATGCTAACCATATCCCTAACACTAACCAGAACCCTAACCCTCTAAACCTCTAAACTTACCCTAACCCTAAAACTAACACTAACCCTAAATCTAACACTCTAACCCTAACCCTATCAATAAACCTCTAAACCTAACCCTCTAACCCTAAGCCTACACCTACCCCTAACCGTATTCCTCTAATTCTCTAGCCCTAACACTAACATTAACCATAAAACTAACCCTAAACCTAACTCTAACCCTAACACTAAACCTAACCCTAACACTAAAACTAGCCTTTACCCTAACCCTAACCCTAAACCCTAAACCTAACCCTAACCCTAAAACTAAACCAAACTCTATCCCTAACCCTTAGCCTATCCCTAGACCTAAACCTCTATCCCTAACACTAATACTAACCCTAAAACCCTAACACTAAACCTAACACTAACCCTAACCCTAAACCTAAACCGAACCCTAACCCTAACACTAACCCCAACCTTCTAATGCTAAGCATTACCCTAACCCTAACCCTAGCCCTCCAACGCTCTAAACCTAAAACTAACAATAACACTAATCCTAAACCTAAAACTAACCCTAACACTAACCCTAACCCTAACCCTAAACCCTAACCCTAACCCTAACCTTAAAACAAACCCTAACTCTAACCCTAACACTAACATTATCCCTAGCCCTAACCCTCTAACCCTAACACTAATCCTAACCCTCAAACCCTAACACTAACCCTAACCGTAGCCCTCTAACCCTAACGTTAACCCCAACCCTAACCTTAACCCTCTAACTTTCTAAACATTACCCTAACACTTACCCTCTAATACACTAAGCCTAAACATAACCCTAAACCCAACCGTCACGCAAACCTAATCCTAACCATAACCATTACTCTAAACCTAACACTAACCCTAACCCTAACACTTACTCTAACCCTAACCCTAACTGTTATGGTTCGATAACTAGTGGTCAACTTAACGCCAGCTGGATTACATCAGCATGCATTGAGAGAAGATGCTCCACCTGAGGAGGGCTGCAAGGATAAATAGGTGGAGAGGGGAGCTGTTGGAGAGGGATTGAGGCGTTATGGAGTCATTGTTGGTTCTCCTACAAGTTGCTGTCTGAGCTGTTGGTTCTGGAGAAGCTTTGGTCTTCACTCGAGCATTGCTTCCTGGCTCCAGAGGGGAAGACATGTGCTGCCTGGTCTCCAGGATGAACTCGTCACACTGCTTCCTGGCACGTACCCGACTGTGCTGGTCGTTGGAGGAGCTCGGGGCCTCCGTGTCACTGAGGACAGCTGTGGTTCCTTTCAGGACAGGCTCGCTCTTTGTTGTGAGTGTGACTTCTCAGCTCCAGTTTAGAACACTCATCCCACTAGCACAGCTCCTTCATCCTGCTGGCATAGACTTTCTGGCTTCCACCGCTGACCCTTGGGTTTCCCGGCACGAATCCGTAAAAAAGACTGGTGTGAATCCTTGTGGGCCCTGGACTTCCAGTTGGACTCGTGGAGGCGTTGTCCTGAGTTCTGGGTTTTTATCTGCACTCATGTGGGACATTGCCGTGGGGTTTAGGCTCTTGACTAATTAATCTATGTCGTTGGTGTTGCGGATGGATTTCCTGCATTCTCCTGTGTTAACTTCCGGTGACCATTATAAAAATAGTAATATAAACTCCATGTCCTGATCTGAATTGTTCACTGTGTACAACCCCTGACTACAACAGAAATTGGTACCAGGAGTGGGGTCATTGCTGTTATATTGTCTGGTCATGTGACTGGAGAGCCTTAGAAATTAATTTGAAAATATTTGAGAGACTAGCCAAAGAGAAAGCCCCTGTGTGCTGTATTATTTTGGAGACTCTGGTCGGACCCAGGAAGATCGGAGTACTGATGGAAATGCTGCCAGTTAAGATGAAGCTTGGGAGGCTTCTGTTGAGAAAGACTGCAATGTCTGCAGTTGACCAGGTAGTATATTGTGCTTTAGATGAAAGTTGGTCTTCTTGTTTGTATTTAGAGATATTACCTGGGTGGCAGAAGAATTTCAGTGCAGTCTACTTTTGGGATGGTAGTATGGTTACTTTAGAGAACTTTCGACCAGATGTATTCTGAAATTTAGAGCAAAGGGCGAGTAGAGTAAATTAAAACACTGGGCCAAGAAGAAGGCTCCATTGGAACTGTGGGTTGTAAGGATGAAACAGAGAACATGGTTGTTTAGAATAAGATAATGGAAAAATTAAGAGGTTATTTGAATTGCAGGAGATTCTTATATTTTCGTCTTACCATGCGATGTTATAGTTAATGGAAAGCGAGGACTGTGATTGTAATTGTTCTTTTACTGTGATTTTAATGTTATATTTGTTTGTCATCCAGTTGATTTGTCAAAATACTGTGTTTTAATGTTGAACTTTGGTCACCTTTTAAATGTTTTGGTTTTGATGCAGGAATTAAGTGTAAAAAGAATTATGTATATATGTAATTGTTTTATTAATGTAACAAATCTGCCACGAAGGACTATAGTAAAGGTAATGCGTGTGGTTATTAAGTTGACCAGGGGTGGATTGTTATGGTTCTATAACTAGTGGTCAACTTAACACCAGCTGGATTACATCAGCATGCATTGAAAGAAGATGCTCCACCTGAGGAGGGCTGCCAGGATAAATAGGTGGAGAGGGGAGCTGTTGGAGAGGGATTGAGGCGTTATGGAGGCATTGTTGGTTCTCCTACATGTTGCTGTCTGAGCTGTTGGTTCTGGAGAAGCTTTGTCTTTACATCGAGCATTGCTTCCTGGCTCTGGAGGGGAAGACATGTGCTGCCTGGTCTCCAGGATGAACCCATCACACTGCTTCCTGGCATGTAACCGACTGTGCTTGTCGTAGGAGGAGCTCGGGGCTTCCGTGTCACTGAGGACAGCTGTGGTACCTTACAGTACAGGCTCGCTCTTTGTTGTGAGTGTGACTTCTCAGCTCCGGTGTAGAACCCTCATCCCACTAGCACAGCTCCTTTATCCTGCTGGCATAGACTTTCTGTCTTCCACCGCTGACCCTTGGGTCTTCCTGGCACGAATCTGTAAAAAAGACTGGCGTGAGTCCTTGTGGGCCCTGGACTTCCAGTTGGAATCATGGAGGCGTTGTCCTGAGCTCTGGGTTTTTATCTGCACTCATGTGGGACATTGCCGTGAGGTTTAGGCTCTTGACTAAATAATCTATGTCGTTGGTGTTGCGGATGGATTTCCTGCATTCTCCTGTGTTAACTTCCGGTGACCATTATAAAAATAGTAATATAAACTCCATGTCCTGATCTGAATTGTTCTCTGTGTACAACCCCTGACTGCAACACTAACCCTAACCCTCACCTTAACTCTCACCCTAACCCTAAACCTATCCCTTAACCTAAACCTTACCTTTACTCCAACCTTAACACTACACCTAACCTAAACCGAACACTAAATCTAAACCTAACAGTAACTCTAACCCTAAACCTAATCCTAACACCTAACACTAACCGTAGCCTTAACACTAACTCTAACCTTAAACCCTAACAAAAACCTTAATCCTAACCCTAACAGTAACAGTGACTCTAACTGTAAACCTAACCCTATCCATAAACATAACCCTAACACTAACCATCCAATCGTCTAACCCTAGACCTAACCCTAATCTTTACCCTAAACCGAACCCTAACATTAACCCTCTAACCATAAGTATAACCATAATACTCTAACGTGAACTCTAACCCTAAACCTAATCCTAACAATAACCCTCTAAGGCAAACTATATCCCTAACACTACCCGAACCCTAACCATCTAAACCTGTAACCATAACCTAACCCTAAATCTAACCCTAACCCTAAATCTAACACTCTAACCCTAACCCTATCAATAAGACTCTAAACCTAACCCTCTAACCCTAAGCCTAACCCTACCCCTAACCGTATCCCTCTAACGCTCTAACCCTAACACTAATACTAACACTAACCCTAAACCTAAACCTAAACCTAACCCTAACCCTAACACTAACCCTAACCCTAATATTAACCCTAAACCTAAACTAGGCCTTACCCTAACCCTAACCCTATACCCTAAACCTAAACCTAACCCTAACTCTAACCCTATCCCTAAAACTTACTCTAACACTAACCCTAACTCTAACACTAACACTAACCCTAAGCATAAACCTAACCCTAACCATAACCCTAAACCTACCACTCTCTCCCTAAACGTAACCGCAAACCTAACCCTAAATCTCACCCTAACCCTAAACCTAACCCTTAACCTAAACCTTACCCATACTCCAACCCTAACCCTAAACTTAACCTAACCCTAATACTAAATCTAACCCTAACTTTAACTCTAACCCTAACGCTAACCCTAACCCTAAACCCTATTCCTAACCCTAACCCTAAAACAAACCCTAATTCTAACCCTAACCCTTGCCATATTCCTAGCCTTATCCCTCTATCCCTAACACTAATACTAACCATCAAACTCTAACACTAACCCTAACCGTAAGACTCTAAACCAAACCTTAACCCTAACCCTAATCCTAACCCTCTAACTCTCTAAACATAACCCTAACACTTACCTTCTAATCCTAACCCTAAGCATAACCAAAACCCTAAGCCAAACGTCACCCAAACCTAAACCTAACCCTAAACTTTATCCTAACCATAACACTAACCATAACCCTAACACTTACTCTGACCCTAACCCTAACCCTAACCCTAACACTAACCCTAACCCTAACCCTAACACTAAACCTAACCCTAAACCTAAAACTAACAATAACCCTACACTAAACCTAACACTCTAACTCTAACCCTAACCTTATCCCTAACGCTCTAACCCTAACACAAACACTAAACCCAACCCTAACCCTAAACTTAACCCTAACCCTAACACTAACCCTAACTCTATCCTTACACTAACATGAACCCTAACCCTAACCCTCTAGCCATAAGTCTAACCATAATCCTCTAACGTGAACCCTAACCCTAAACCTAATCCTAACAATAAACCTCTAATGCTAACCATATCCCTAACACTAACCCGAACCTTAACGCTCTAAACCTCTAACCCTAAACTAACCCTAAAACTAACCCTAACCCTAAATCTAACACTCTAACCCTAACCCTATCAATAAGTCTCTAAACCTAACACCCTAACCCTAAGCCTACCGCTATCCCTAACCGTATCCCTCTAACGCTCTAACCCTAACACTAACACTAACCCTAAACCTAACCCTAAACCTAACCCTAACCCTAAACCTAACCCTAACACTAACACTAAACCTAACCCTAAAATTAGCCCTTACCCTAACCCTAACCCGAAACCCTAAACCTAAATCTAACCCTAACACTAAAATTAAACCCAACTCTTTCCCTAACCCTAAGCCTATCCCTAGCCCTAAACCTCTATCCGTAACACTAATACTATCCCTAAAAGCCTAACACTAAACCTAACACTAACCCTAACCCTAAACCTAAACCGAACCCTAACCCTAACACTAACCCTAACCCTCTAACGCTAAGCCTTACCCTATCCTTAACCCTAACACTCTAACGCTCTAACCCTAAAACTAACACTAACCCTAACCCTAATCCTAAAACTAACCCTAACCCTAACCCTAACCCTAAACCCTAAACCCTAAACCCTAAACCTAACCCTAAACCTAAAACTAACCCTAAATCTAACCCTAACACTAACACTATCACTAGCCCTAACCCTCTAACCCTAACACTAATCCTAACCCTCAAACCCTAACACTAACCCTAACCGTAACCATCTATCCCTAACATTAACCCCCACCATAACCTTAACCCTCTAACTCTCTAAACATTACCCTAACACTTACCCTCTAATACTTACACTAAGCCTAAACATAACCCTAAACCCAACCGTCACCCAAAACTAATCCTAACCCTAAACATTACTCTAAACCTAACCCTAACCCTAACCCTAACACTTACTCTAACCATAACCCTAACTGTTATGGTTCGATAACTAGTGGTCAACTTAACGCCAGCTGGATTACATCAGCATGCATTGAGAGAAGATGCTCTACCTGAGGAGGGCTGCCAGGATAAATAGGTGGAGAGGGAAGCTGTTGGAGAGGGATTGAGGCGTTATGGAGTCATTGTTGGTTCTCCTACACGTTGCTATCCGAGCTGTTCGTTCTGGAGAAGGTTTGGTCTTCACATCAAGCATTGCTTCCTGGCTCCGGAGGGGAAGACATGTGCTGCCTGGTCTCCAGGATGAACTCGTCACACTGCTTCCTGGCACGTACCCAAATGTGCTTGTCGGAGGAGGAGCTCGGGGCCTCCGTGTCTCTGAGGACAGCTGTGGTTCCTTTCAGGACAGGCTCGCTCTTTGTTGTGAGTGTGACTTCTCAGCTCCAGTTTAGAACCCTCATCCCACTAGCACAGCTCCTTCATCCTGCTGGCATAGACTTTCTGTCTTCCACCGCTGACCCTTGGGTCTTCCTGGCACGAAATCCGTAAAAAAGACTGGCGTGAGTCCTTGTGGGCCCTGAACTTCCAGTTGGACTCGTGGAGGCGTTGTCCTGAGTTCTGGGTTTTTATCTGCACTCATGTGGGACATTGCCGTGGGGTTTAGGCTCTTGACTAAATAATCTATGTCGTTGATGTTGCGGATGGATTTCCTGCATTCTCCTGTGTTAACTTCCGGTGACCATTATAAAAATAGTAATATAAACTCCATGTCCTGATCTGAATTGTTCTCTGTGTACAACCCCTGACTACAACAGAAATTGGTACCAGGAGTGGGGTCATTGCTGTTATCTTGCCTGGTCATGTGACTGGAGAGCCTTAGAAATTAATTTGAAAATATTTGAGAGTCTGGCCAAAGAGACAGCCCCTGTGTCCTGTATTATTTTGGAGACTCTGGTCGGACCCAGGAAGATCGGAGTACTGATGGAAATGCTGCCTGTTAAGGGGAAGCTTGGGAGGCTATTGTTGAGAAAGACTGCAATGTCTGCAGTTGTCCAGGTAGTATATTGTGCTTTAGATGAAAGTTGGTCTTCTTGTTTGTATTTAGAGATATTACCTGGGTGGCAGAAGAATTTCAGTGCAGTCTACTTTTGGGATGGTAGCATGGTTACTTTAGAGAACTTTCGACCAGATGTATTTTGAAATTTAGAGCAAAGGGCGAGTAGAGTAAATTAAAACACTTGGCCAAGAAGAAGGCTCCATTGGAACTGTGGGTTGTAAAGATGAAACAGAGAACATGGTTGTTTAGAATACGATAATAGAAAAATGAAGATGTTATTTGAATTGCAGGAGAATCTTATATTTTTGTCTTACCATGCGATGTTATAGTTAATGGAAAGTGAGGACTGTGATTGTAATTGTTTTTTAGTGTGATTTTAATGTTTTATTTGTTTGTAACCCAGCTGATTTGTCAAAATACTGTGTTTTAATGTTGAACTTTGGTCACCTTTTAAATGTTTTGGTTTTGATGCAGGAATTAAGTGTAAAAAGTATTATGTTTATATGTAATTGTTTTATTAATGTAACAAATCTGCCACTAAGGACTATAGTTAAGGTAATGCATGTGGTTATTAAGTTGACCAGGGGTGGATTGTTATGGTTCTATAACTAGTGGTCAACTTAACACCAGCTGGATTACATCAGCATGCATTGAAAGAAGATGCTCTACCTGAGGAGGGCTGCCAGGATAAATAGGTGGAGAGGGGAGCTTTTGGAGAGGGATTGAGGTGTTATGGAGTCATTGTTGGTTCTTCTACAAGTTGCTGTCTGAGCTGTAGGTTCTGGAGAAGCTTTGTCTTTACATCGAGCATTGCTTACTGGCTCCGGAGGGGAAGACATGTGCTGCCTCGTCTCCAGAATGAACTCGTCACACTGCTTCCTGGCACGTACCCGACTATGCTTGTCGTCAGAGGAGCTCGGGGCCTCCGTATCAATGAGGACAGCTTTGGTTCCTTTCAGGACAGGCTTGCTCTTTTTTGTGAGTGTGACTTCTCAGCTCAAGTGTAGAACCCTTATTCCACTAGCACAGCTCCTTCATCCTGCTGGCATAGACTTTCTGGCTTCCACCGCTGACCCTTGGGTCTTCCTGGCACTAATCCATAAAAAAGACTGGCGTGAGTCCTTGTGGGCCTTGGACTTCCAGTTGGACTCGTGGAGGCATTGTCCTGAGCTCTGGGTTTTTATCTGCACTCATGTGGGACATTGCCGTGGGGTTTAGGCTCTTGACTAAATAATCTATGTCGTTGGTGTTGCGGATGGATTTCCTGCATTCTCCTGTGTTAACTTCCGGTGACCATTATAAAAATAGTATTATAAACTCCATGTCCTGATCTGAATTGTTCTCTGTGTACAACCCCTGACTACAACCCTAATCCTAACCCTAACCTTAACTCTCACCCTAACCCTAAACCTATCCCTTAACCTAAACCTTACCTTTATTCCAACCCTAACACTAAACCTAACTTAAACCGAACACTAACTCTAACCCTAACTGTAACTCTAACCCTAAACCTAACCCTATCCATAAACATAACCCTAAAACTAATCATCCAATCGTCTAACCCTAGCCCTAACCCTAATCTTTACCCTAACCCAAACCCAAAAATTAACCCTCTAACCATAAGTCCAACCATAATACTCTAACGTGAAACCAAACCCTAACCCTAATCCTAACAATAACCATCTAATGCTAACCATATCCCTAACAATAACCCGAACCCTAACCCTCTTACCCTCTAAACCTAACCCTAACCCTAAACCTAACCCTAACCGTAAAACTAACAATCTAACACTAACCCTATCCCTAAGGCTCCAACCCTAACCCTAACCCTAGCCCTAACAATAACAGTAACTCTAACTGTAACCCTATCCATAACCATAACCCTAACACTAAACATCCAATTGTCTAACCTGAACCCTAACCCTAACACTCACCATAAACCTAACTCTAAACCTAACCTTAACCCTAACACTAATCCTAACCCTCAAACTCTAAGCCTAACCCTATCCCTAACCCTAATCCTCTAATGCTCTAAATCTAACACTAACACTAACCCAAACCCTAACCCTAAACCTAACCCTAAACTTAAAGTAACCCTAACCCTAACACTAACACTAAAACTAACCCTAACCCGAACCCTAAAACCTAACCCTAACTCTAACCTTAACCCTAACACTTACTCTAACACTAACCCTAACTGTAACACTAACACTAACCCTAACCGTAATCCTAACCCTAACCATAACCCTAACCCTAAACTCTCACCCTAAACGGAACCCCAAACCTAACCATATGTCTCACCCTAACCCTAAACCTAACCCTTAACCTAAACCTTACCCATACTTCAACCCTAACCCTAAACCTAACCTAAACCTAAGACTAAATCTAACTCTAACTGTAACTCTAACCCTAACACTAACTCTAACACCTAACACTAACCCTAGCCCTAACACTGACCCTAACACTAAACCCTAAAACAAACATTAAACCTAACACTAACGGTAACAGTAACTCTATCTCTAACCCTAACCATATCCATAAACATAACCCTAACACTAACCATCCAATTGTCTAACCCTAGCCCTAAGCCTAACCCTTACATGAACCCAAAGACTAACCCTAACCATTTAACCATAAGTCTAACCATAACCCTCTAACGTGAACCCGAACCCTAACCCTAATCCTAACAAGAACCCTCTAATGCTAACCATATCACTAACACTAAGCTAACCCTAACCCTAACACTAATCCGAACCCTAACCCTCTAAGCCTCTAGCCCCAACCCTTACCCTAAAACTAACCCTAACCCTAAATCTAACAATCTAACCTGAACGCTATACCAAAGCCTCTAAACCTAACCCTCTAACCCTTTATCCCTAACCATAACCCTAACCCTAACCCTAACCCTAAAACTAACCTCTAACCCTAACGCTAACCCTGACTCTAACACCAATCCTAACCCTCTAAACCTAACCCTAACACTAACCTCAACCGTCAAAACCTAACCATAACCATAACCCTAACCCTAAACATCCAACAATCTAACCCTAAACCTAACCCTAACACTAACCTTAATACTAACCGTAACGCTAACCCAAACAGTAACCCTAATCCTAAACCTAAGCCTTACCCTAAACCTAACCTTAACCCTAAGCCTAACCCTCTAACCCTAACCCTAACCGGAACTCTATCTCTTTAACCCTAAGCCTAAACCTACCCCTAAACCTATCCCTGTAACGCTCTAACCCTAACACTAACACTAACACTAACCCTAACACTAAACCTAACCCTAAACATAACCCTAACCATAACCCTAACCCTAACCCTAAAACTAACCCTAATCCTAACCCTAACCCTAACCCCAAACCCTAACCCTAACCATAACCCTGAAACTAACCGTAATCTAACCCTAAGACTAACACTATACCTAGCCGTAACCCGCTATCCCTAACATTAATACTAACCCTAAAACCCTAACACTAACCCTAACCGTAACCCTCTATACCTAACCTTAATCCTAACCCTAACCATAACCCTCTAACTCTCTAAACATAACCCTAACACTTACCCTCTAAACCTAACCCTAAGCTGAATCATAACCTGAAACCCTACCATCAACCAAACCTAATCCTAATCCTAACCATTACCCTGACCCTAACACTAATCCTAACCCTAACCCTAACCCTAACCCTAACCCTAAACCTAAACCTAACCCTAACACTAACACTAACCCTAACACTCTAAACCTAAGCCTAACCCTATCCCTAACCCTAACCCTATAACGCTCTAACCCTAAAACTAACACTAACCCTAAACATAACCCTAACACTAACCCTAACCCTAACCTTAACCCTAAAACTAACCATAACCCTAACCCTATCCCTAAACCCTAACCCTAACCCTAAAACTAACCCTAAATCTAACCCTAACCCTAACACTATCCCTAGCCATAACCCTGTAAACCTAACACTAATACTAACCCTGAAACCCTAACATTAACACTAAGCATAACACTCTAACCCAAACCTAAACCAACACACTAACCATAACCCTCTAACTCTCTAAACATAACCCTAAAACTTACCCTCTAATCCTTACCCTAAGACTAACCAAAACCCTAAACCCAACCGTCACCCAAACATAATCCTAACCGTAAGACTTACCCTAAACCTAACACTAACCCTAACCCTAACACTTACTCTAACCCTATCCCTAATGCTAACACTAACACTAACCCTAACCATAAACTTAACCGTAACCATAACCCTAACCCTAACACTCTCACCCTAAACGTAACCCCAAAACTAACCTTAAGTCTCAATATAATCCTAAACCTAACCCTTAACCTAAACCTTAGCCTTACTCCAACCCTAACCCTAAACCTAAACTAACCCTAACATTAAATCTAACCATAACTGTAACTCTAACACTAACCCTCACTCTAACACGTAACACTAAACCTAGCCCTAACACAAACCCTAACCCTAAACCCTAACTCCAACATTAACCCTAACCCTAATAGTAACAGTAACTCTAAATCTAACCCTAATCCTATCCATAAACATAACCCTAACACTAGCCATCCATTTCTCTAACCCTACCCTTAACCCTAATCCATACCCTAACCCAAACCTAATCCTAACCCTAACCGTTACCCGACACCTAACAGTAAACCTAATCCTAACACTTACTCTAACACTAACCCTAACACTAACACTAACACTAACAATCACCATAAACCTAACCCTAACCATAAACCTAACCCTAACACTCTCACCCTAAACGTAACCCCAAACCTATCCCTAAGTGTCACCCTAACCCTAAACCTAACCCTTAACCTAAACCTTACCCTTACTCAAACCGTAAACCTAAACCTAACCTAAACCTAACACTAAATCTAATCCTAACTGTAACTCTAAACCTAACTCTAACCCTAACAACTAACACTAATACTAACCCTAACCTTAAACCTAACCGTAACCCTACACCCTGAAAAAAACCTTAAACCTAACCATAACTGTAACAGTAACTCTAACTCTAGCCCTTACCTTACCCATAAACATAACCCTAAAACTAAACATCCAATCGTCTAACCCTAGCCCTAAGCCTAACCCTTACCGTAACCCGAACCCTAACCCTAACCCTTTAACCATAAGTCTAACCATAATCCTCTAACGTGAACCCGAACCCTAACCCTAAGCATAACAATAAAACTCTAATGCTAACCATATACCTAACACTAACCCGAACCCTACCCTCTAATCCTCTAACCCAAACCCTAACCCTAAACCTAACCCTAACCCTAAACCTAATAATCAAACCCTAACCCTACCCCTAAGGCTCTAAACCTAAAACTCTAACCCTCTAACCCTAACCAAAACCCTAACCCTAACCGTAACACTAAACCTAACCTCTAAACCTAACGCTAACCGTGTCCCTAAGACCAACCCAAACCCTCTAAACCTAACGCTACCGATCACCCCAACCCTCTAAACCTAAACATAAACATAACCCTAAACCTAAACATCCAACCATCTAACCCTAAACCTAACCCAAACACTAACCCTAATCCTAAACCTAAGGCTAACCCTAAACCTAACCTTAACCCTAAAGCTAACACTCTAACCCTAAGCCTAGCCCTACCACTAACCCTATCCCTGTAACGCTCTAACCCTAACCCTAACACTAACCCTAACCCTAACCCTAAACCTAACCCTAACACTAAACCTAACCCTAACACTAACACTAACCCTAACCCTAACCCTAACAGTAAAACTAACCCTAATCCTAACCCTAACCCTAACCCTAAACCCTAACCCTAACCCTAACCCTGAAACTAACCGTAATCTAACCCTAAGACTAGCACTATCCCTAGCCCTAACCCTCTATACCTAACACTAATACTAACCCACAAACCCTAACACTAACACTAACCATAACCCTCTAAACCTAACTTTAACCCTAACCCTAACTGTAACCCTCTAACTCTCTAAACATAACCCTAACACTTACTCTCTAAACCAAACCCTAAGCTGAATCATAACCTTAAACCCTACCGTCACCCAAACCTAATCCTAATCCTAACCGTTACCCTAACCCTAACACTAACACTAACCCTAACCCTAACACTAAACCTAACCCTAATCCTAAACTTAAACCTAACCCTAACACTAACACTAACCCTAACACTCTAAACCTAAGCCTAACCTATCCCTAACCCTAACCCTCTAACGCTCTAACCTTAAAACTAACACTAACCCTAAACATGACCCTAAAACTAACCCTAACCCTAACCCTAACCATAAAACTAACCTTAAATCTACCGCTAAACCTAACTGTATCCCTAGCCTTAACCCTGTAAACCTAACACTAATACTAACCCTGAAACCCTGACATTAACACTAAGCGTTACCCTCTAACACAAACCTAAACCCACACCCTAACCATCACCCTCTAACTCTCTAAACATAACCCTAAAACTTACCCTCTAATCCTTACCCTAAGACTAACCAAAACCCTAAACCCAACCATCACCCAAACCTAATCCTAACACTAACAGTTACCCTACACCTAACAATAACCCTAACCGTAACACTTAGTCTAACCCTAACCCTAACCCTAACGCTAACACTAACACTAACCCTAACCATAAACCTAACCCTAACCATAACCCTAACCCTAACACTCTCACCCTAAATGTAACACCAAACTTAACCCTAAGTCTCAATATATTCCTAAACCTAACCCTTAACCTAAACCTTAGCCTTACTCCAACCCTAACCCTAAACCTAAACTAACCCTAACACTAAATCTAAGTCTAAGTGTAACTCTAACACTAACTCTAACTCTAACACCTAACACTAACCCTAGCCCTAACATGAACCCTAACCCTAAACCCTAACTCCAAGTTTAACCCTAAACCTAACAGTAACAGTAACTCTAACACTAACCATAATCCTATCCATAAACATAACCCTAACACTAACCATCCATTCCTCTAACCCTAGCCTTAAACCTAATCCTTACCCTAAACCAAACCTAATCCTAACCCTAACCGTTACACGAAACCAAAAAGTAAACCTAACCCTAACACTTACTCTAACACTAACCCTAACACTAACACTAACACTAACCATCACCATAATCCTAACCCTAACCATAACCCTAACACTCTCAACCTAAATGTAACCCCAAACCTAACCCTAAGTGTCACCCTAACCCTAAACCTAACGCTTAACCTAAACCTTACCCTTACTCCAACCCTAACACTAAACCTAACCTAAACCTAACACTAAATCTAACCCTAACTGAAACTCTAAACCTAACTCTAAGCCTAACACCTAACACTAACACTAACCCTAACCCTAACCTTAACCCTGACAAAAACCTTAAAACTAACCCTAACTGTAACATGAACTCTAACTCTAGCCCTAACCTTATCCATAAACATAACCTTAACACTAAACATCCAATCGTCTAACCCTAGCCCTAAGCCTAACACTTACCCTAACCCGAACCCTAACCCTAACAATCTAACCATAAGTCTAACCATAATCTTCTAACGTGAACCCTAACCCTAACCCTAAACATAACAATAAACCTCTAATGCTAACCATATACCTAACACTAACCCGAACCCTAACCCTCTAACCCTCTAACCCAAACCCTAACCCTAAACCTAACCCTAACGTTAAAACTAATAATCTAACCCTAACCCTATCCCTAAGGCTCTAAACCTAACCCTCTAACCCTCTAACCCTAACAAAAACCCTAACCCTAACCCTAACCCTCACACTAAACCTAACCTCTAAACCTAACGCTAACCGTGACCCTAAGACCAACCCTAACCTTCTAAACCTAACGCTACCGATAACCCCAACCCTCTAAACCTAACCATAAACATAACCCTAACCCTAAATATCCAACCCTCTAACCCTAGCCCTAAGCCTAACCCTAACCCTAATACTAACCGTAATGCTAACCCAAAAAGTAACCCTAATCCTAAATCTAAGGCTTACCCTAAACCTAACCTTAACACTACCCGTAACCCTCTAACCCTAAGCCTAACCCTACCCCTAACCCTATGCCTCTAACGCTCTAATCCTAACCTAACACTAACCCGAACCCTAACCCTAAAACTTACCCTAACCCTAACAATAACACTAAACACTAACCCTAACCCTAACCCTGAAACTAACCCTATATCTAACCCTAAGCTTAACCCTATCAGTAGCACTAACCCTCTATCCCTAACACTAATACTAACCCACAAACCCTAACACTAACACTAAATGTAACCCTCTAAACATAACCTTTACCCTAACGCTAACCCTAACCCTCTAACTCTCTATATATAACCCTAACACTTACCCTCTAAACCTAACCCTAAGCCTAACCATAACCTTAAAACCCACCATAAACTTAAACCCTCTAACTCTCTAAATATAACCCTAAAACTAACCCTCTAAACCTAACCCAAAGCCAAACCATAACCTTAAAGCCTACCGTCACCCAAACCTAATCCTAACCCTAACCGTTACACTAACCCTAACATTAAACCTAAACCTAACCCTAACACTAACCCTAAACCTAACCCTAACCCTAAAACTAACACATCACTCTAACCTTAAGCCTAACCCTATCCCTCACCCTAACCCTCTTACGCTCTAACTCTAACACTAACCCTAACCCTAACCCTAACCCTAAAACTAACCCTAACCCTAACCCTAACCCTAAACCCTAAACCCTAAACCTAAACCTAACCCTAAAACTAAACCTAATTCTAACACTAACCTAACACTAGCCCTAGCCCTAACCCTCTAACCCTAACACTAATAGTAACCCTCAAACCCTAACACTAACACTAACCGTAACCCTCTAAATCTAACCTTAACCCCCACCCTAACCATAACCCGCTAACTCTCTAAACATAACTCTAACACTTACCCTCTAATCCTTATCCTAATCATAACCTTAACCCTAAATCCAACCGTCACCCAAACCTAATCCTAACCCTAACCTTTACCCTAAACCTAACACTAAGCCTAATGCTAACACTCACTCTAATCCTAACCCTAACCCAAACACTAGCACTAACACTAACACTAACCATAAAGCTAACCTTAACCATAACACCAATACTAACACTCTCACCCAAAACGTAACCCCAAAGCTATCCCTAGTCTCACACTACCCCTAAAACTAAACCTTAACCTAAACCTTACAATTACTCCAAACCTAACCCTAAACCTAACCTAACACTAAATCTAACACTAACTGTAACTCTAACACTAACCCTAACACCTAACACTAACCCTAACCCTAACACTAACCCTAACCCTAAACCCTAACACAAACCTTAAACCTAATTCTAACAGTAACAGTAACTCTAACACTAACCCTAACCCTATCCATAAACATAACCCTAACACTAACAATCCAATCGTCTAACCCTAGCCCTAAGCCTAACTCTTACCCTAACCTGAACCCTAACACTAACGCTCTAAACATGTCTAACCATAATCCTCTAACGTGAACCCTAAGCCTAAACCTAATCCTAACAATAACACTCTAATACTAACCATATCCCGAATACTAACCCAAAACCTAAACCTCTAACCCTCTAACCCTAACCCTAAACCTAACCCTCACCATAAAACTAACAATCTAACCCTAAGCCTATCCCTAAGCCTCTAAACCTAACCGTCTATCCCTCTAACCATAACCATAACACCAAACCTATCTCTAACAGTAAACCTAACCTCTAAACCTAACGCTAACCCTGACCCTAACACCAACCCTAACCCTCTAAATCTAACCCTAACTCTAACCCCAACCCTTTAAACCTAACCATAACCATAACCCTAACCCTAATCTTCCAACACTCTAACCCTAAACCTAACCCTAACCCTAACCCTCTAAGTCTCTAAACATAACCCTAACACTTACCCTATAATGCTTACTCTAAGCCTAACCATAACACTAAACCCAACCGTCACCCATAACTAATCCTAAACCTAACCGTTACCCTAAACCTAACACTATCCCTAACACTAACACTAACCATCCAATCGTCTAAACCTAGCCCTAAGCCTAACCATAAACCTAACCCTATCCCTAACCCAAAAACTAACCCTAACTCTAACACTAACACTAAAACTATCCCTAGCCCTAACCCTCTAACACTAACACTAATAGTAACCCTAAAACCCTAATACTAACACTAACCGTAACCCTCTACCCCTAACCTTAACACCCACCCTAACGCTAAACCTCTAACTCTCTAAAAATAACCCTAACAATTACCCTCTAAAGCTAACCGTAAGCCTAACCATAATCTTAAACCCTACCATCACCCAAACCTAATCCTAATCCTAACAGTTACCGTAACCCTAAGCCTAACCCTAACACTCACCCTAACCCTCTAACACTAAGTGTAACCCTATCCCTAACATTATACCTCTAACGCTCTAACGCTAACACTAACACTAACCCTAATCCTAACCCTAAACCTAACCCTAAACCTAACCCTAAACCTAGCCCTAACCGTAACTCTAAAACTAACCCTAAACATAACCCTAACCATAACCCTAAACCATAACACTAACCCTAAATCTAACACTCTAACTCTAACCCTATTAATAAGCCACTAAACCTAACTCTCTAACCCTCTAACCCTAACCATAACCCTAACCCTAAACCTAACAATAAACCTAACCTCTAACCCTAACGCTAACCCTGATCCTAAGACCAAACCTAACCCTCCAAACCTAATCCTAACGTTAACCCCAACCCTCTAAACTTAACCATAACCATAACCCTAACCCTAAACATCCAAACCTCTAAACCTAAACCTAACACTAACCCTAACCTTAATACTAACCGTAATGCTAAAACTTACACTAACACTAATCCTAAACCTAAGCCTTACCCTAAACTTAACCTTAACCCTAAATCTAACCCTCTAACCCTAGACCTAACCCTACCCAAAACCGTATACCTCTAATGCTCTAAGCCTAACAATAAAAGAAACCCTAACCCTAACCTTAAAGATAACCCTAATCCTAAGACTAACCCTAACACTAACACTAACAATAAAAACAACCATAACCGTAACCCTAACCCTAAACCCTAACCCTAACCCTAACCCTAAACCCTAACCTAAACCTTACCCTTAGTCCAACCCTAAACCTAAACCTAACCTAACCTTAACACTAAATCTAACGCTAACTCTAACTCTAACTCTAACTCTAACTCTAACCCTAACACCTAACACTAACCCTACCCCTAACACTAACCCTAACCCTAAACCCTAACACGAACCTTAAACCTAACGCTAACAGTAACAGAAACTCTAACTCGAACCCTAAACCTATCGTGAAACCTAACCCTAACCCTAATCCTAACAATAACCCTCAAAGGCTAAACATATCCCTAACACTAACCCGAACCCTAACCCTCTAACCCTCTAACCCTAACCCCAACCCTAAACGTAACCCTAACCCTAAAACTAACAATCTAACCCTAACTATCACTAAGCCTCTAGACCTGACACTCTCACTCTCCTACCCTAACCATAACCCTAACCGTAACCCTTACACTAAACGTAACCTCTAACACTAACGCTAACCCTGACCTTAAGACCAATCCTAACCCTCTAAACCTAAACCTAACACTAACCCCAACCCTCTAAACCTAACCATAACCATAACCCTAACCCCAAACATCCAACCCTGTAACCCTAAATCGAACCCTAACACTAACCCAAATAATAACCGTAACGCTAACCCTAAAGCTAACCCTAATCCTAATGCTAAGCCTTACCCTAAATGTAACCTTAACCCTAACCCTAACCCTCTAACCTTAAGCCTAACCGTACCCCTAACTCTATTCCTCTAACGCTCTAACCGTAAAACTAACACTAACCCTAACCCTAACACTAACCCTAACCCTATCCCTAAACTAACCCTAAAACTAACACTAACCCTAACCATAACCCTAAACCTAACCCTAAACACTAACCCTAACCCTAAATCTAACACTCTAACTCTAACCCTATTAATAAGCCTCTAAACCTAACTGTCTAACCCTCTAATCCTAACCATAACCATAACCCTAAACCTAACACTAAACCTAACCTCTAACCCTAACGCGAACCCTGACCCTAAGACCAAACCTAACCCTCTAAACCTAATCCTAATGCTAACCCCAACCCTCTAAACTTAACCAAAACCATAACCCTAACCCTAAACATTCAAACCTCTAACCCTAAACCTAACACTAACCCTAACCTTAATACTAACCGTAATGCTAAACCTTACACTAACACTAATCCTAAACCTAAGCCTTACACTAAACTTAACCTTAACCCTAACCCTAACCCTCTAACCCTAAGCCTAACCCTACCCCTAACCCTATCCCTCTAACGCTCTAAGCCTAACACTAACAGAAACCCTAACCCTAACCACAAAGATAACCCTAATCCTAAGACTAAACCTAACCCTAACACTAACAATAAAAATAACCCTAACCCTAACCCTAACACTAAACCCTAACCATAACCCTAACACTAAACCTGAACCAAAACCTTACCCTTACTCCAACTCTAACCCTAAACCTAACCTAACCATAACACTAAATCTAACCCTAACTCTAACTCTAACTCTAACCCTAACACCTAACACTAACCCTACCCCTAACATTAACCCTAACCCTAAACCCTTACACGAATCTTAAACCTAACCCTAACAGTAACAGAAACTCTAACTCGAACCCTAACCTTATCGTGAACCCTAACCCTAACCCTAATCCTAACAATAACCGTCTAATGCTAAACATATCCCTAAAACCAACCCGAACCCTAACCCTCTAACCCTCTAACCCTAACCCTAACCCTAAACGTAACCATAACCCTAAAACTAACAATCAAACCCTAACTCTATCCCTAAGCCTCTAGACCTGACCCTCTAACACTCCTACCCTAACCATAACCCTAACCAGAACCCTAACACTAAATGTAACCTCTAACACTAACGCTAACCCTGACCCTAAGACCAATCCTAACCCTCTAAACCTAAACCTAACGCTAACCCCAACCCTCTAAACCTAACCATAACCATAACCCTAACCCCAAACATCAAACACTCTAACCCTAAATCGAACCCTAACACTAACCCTAATACTAACCGTAATGCTAACCCTAAAACTAACCCTAAACCAAATGCTAAGACTTACCTAAATATAAACTTAACCCTAACCTTAACCCTCTAACCCTAAGCCTAACCCTACCCCTAACTCTATCCCTCTAACGCTCTAACCCTAAAACTAACACTAACCCTAACCCTAACACTAAACCTAACCCTAACCCTGACACTAACCCTAACCCTATCCCTAAACCTAAACCTAAAACTAACACTAACCCTAACGCTAAACCTAGACCTAAACCCTAACCCTAAACCTAAACCTGAAACTAAACCTAAATCTAACCGTAAGCCTAACCCAGTCCATAGCTCTAACCCTCTATCCCTAACACTAATACTAACCCTCAAACCCTAACAATAACCCTAACCGTAGCCCTCTAAACCTAACCTTAAACCTAACCCTAACCCTAACCCTCTAACTCTCTAAACATAACCCAAACACTAACCCTCTAAACGGAACCCTAAGCCTAACCATAACCTTGAACCCTACCGTCACCCAAACCTATTCATCAAACTAACTGTTACCCTAACCCTAACACTAACCCTAACCCTAACCCTAACCCTAAAACTAACCCTAACCCTAACAATAAACATAACCCTCTAACACTAAGCCTAACCCTATCCCTAACCCTAACCCTCTAATGCTCTAACACTAACACTAACCCTATCTCTAACCCTAACCCTAACCCTAACCCTAAAAATAACCCTAACCCTTACCCTAACACGAACCCTAAACCCTAAGCCTAACCCTAACCCTAACCCTAAAACTAAACCTAACTTTAACCCGAATCCTAACACTATCCCTAGCCTTAACCCTCTAACCCTAACACTAATACAAACCCTCAAACCTAACACTAAGAGTAACCGTAACCCTCTAACGCTAACCTTAACCCCCACCCTAACCCTAACACACTAACTCACTAAACATAACCCTAACACTTACCCTCTAATACTTACGCTAAGCCTAACCATAACTCTAAACTAAACCGTCACCTAAACCTAATCCTAAACCTAACCGTTACCCTAAACATAACACTAACCCTAACACTAACACTTACTCTAACCCAAACCCTAACCCTAACACTAACACTCACCCTAACCATAAACCTAACCCTAACCATAACCCTAACTCTAAACATCCAACCCTCTAACCGTAAACCTAAACCTAACACTGACCTTAATACTAACCATAACGCTAACCCTAACAATAACCCAAATCCTAAACCTCAACCTTGCCCTAAACCTAACCTTAACCCTAATCCTAACCCTCTAACCCTAAGCCTAACCCTACCCCTAACCCTACCCCTCTAACGCTCTAACCCTAACACTAACACTAACCCTAATCCTAACCCTAAACCGAACCCTAACCCTAACACTAACATAACCCTAACCCTAAGCCTAACCCTAACCCTAACCTTAAAACTAACCCTAATCTTAACCCTAACCCTGAAACTAACCCTAAATCCAACCCTAATCTGAAAACTATCAATAGACCTAACACTCTATCCCTAACACTAATACTAACACTCAAACCCTAACACTGACCCTAACCGTAAGCCTCTAATCCTAACCTTAACTCTAACGCTAACCCTAAACCTGTAACTCTCTAAACATAACCCTACCACTTACCCTCTAAAGCTAACCGTAAGCCTAACCATAACCTTAAACCCTCCCATCACCCAAACCTAATCCTAACCCTAACAGTTACCCAAACCGTAACACTAAACCTAAACCGAACCCTAACACTAGTCCTAACCCTAAACCTAAACCTAACCCTAAACCTAACCCTAACCCTAAAACTAACCCTAGCCCTCTAACCCTAAGAGTAACCCTATCGCTAACCCTAACCCTCTAACGCTCTAATGGTAACACTAACACTAACCCTAAACCTAACCCTAAACCTAACCCTAAACCTAGCCCTAACCCTAACTCTAAAACTAACCCTAACCAAAACCCTAACCCTAACCCTAAACGCTAACCCTAACCCTAACCCTAAAACTAACCCTACCTCGAACCCTAACCCTGAAACTATCCCTAGCCCTAACCCTCTAACCTTAACTCTAATAGTAACCCTCAAACCCTAACACTACCACTAAACGTAACCCTTTACCCCTAACCTTAACCCCACCCTAACCCTAAGCCTCTAACTCTCTAAACATAACCCTAACACTTACCCTGTAATCCTAACCCTAAGCCTAACCATAACCCTAAACCCAACCATCACCCAAATCTAATCCAAACCCTAACCGTTACCCTAAACCTAACACAAACCCCAACCCTAACACTTACTCTAAGCCTAACACTAACCCTAACCCTAACATTACTCTCACAATAACCCTAATCCTAACACTCTCACCCTAAACGTAACCCCAAACCTAACCCTAAGTCTCACCCTAAACCTAAACCTAAACCATAACCTAAACCTCACACTTCCTCCAACCCTAACGCTAAACCTAACCCTAACCCTAACACTAACCCTAACACTCTAATCCTAAGCGTAACCCTATCCCTAACCCTAACCCTCTAACGCTCTAACCCTAACACTAAACCTAACCCTAAACCTAAACCTAAACCTAACCCTAACCTTAACCCTAACCCTACCCTAACCATCTATGTCTCTAAACATAACCCTAACACTTACCCTATAATGCTTACACTAAGCCTAACCATAACCCTAAATCCAACCGTCACCCATACCTAATCCTAACCCTAACCGTTACCCTAAACCTAACACTATCCCTAACCCTAACAATAACCAGCCAATCGTCTAAACCTAGCCCTAAGCCTCACCCTTAACTTAACCCGAACCCTAACCCTGACCCTCTAACCATAAGTCTAACCAAAATCCTCTAACGTGAACCCTAACCCTAACCCTAATCACAACAATAACACTCTATTGCTAACCATATCCGGAACACTAACCCGAACACTAACCCTCTAACACTCTAAACCTAACCCTAACCCTAAGCCTAACCCTAAACCTAAATCTAACACTCTAACACTAACCCTATTAATAAGCCTCTAAACCTAACACTCTAACCCTCTACCCCTAACCATAGCCCTAAACCTAAACCTAACACTAAACCTAACCTCTAACCCTAACACTAACCCTGAACCGAAGACCAAACCTAACCCTCTAAACCTAATCCTAACGCTAACACCAACCCTCTAAACTTAACCATAACCATGACCCTAACCCTAAACATCCAAACCTCTAAACCTAAACCTAACCCTAACCCTAACCCTAATACTAACCGTAATGCTAAAACTTACACTAACACTAATCCTACACCTAAGACTTACCCTAAACCTAACTTTAACCCTAACCGTAACACTCTAATCCTAAGCCTAACCTTACCCGTAGCCCTATCCCTCTAACGCTCTAAGCATAACAAAAACAGAAACCCTAACCCTAACCCTAAACTTAACCCTAACCCTAACACTAACCCTAAACCTAACACTAACACTAAAAATAAAAATAACCCTAACCCTAACACTAAAACCTAACCATAACCCTAAACCTAAACCTTAACCAAAGCCTTACTCTTTCTCCAATCCTAACCCTAAAAGTAACCTAACCTTAACACTAAATCTAACCCTAATTCTAACTCTAACTCTAACACTATCACCTAACACTAACCCTAGCCCTAACACTAACCCTAACCCTAAACCCTAACACGAACCTTAAACCTAAATATAACAGTAATTGAAACTCTAACTCGAACCCTAACCCTATCGTGAAACCTAATCCTAACAATAATCCTAACCCTAATCCTAACAATAACTCTCTAATGCTAAACATATCCCTAACACTAACCCGAACCCTAACCCTCTAACCCTCTAACCATAACCCTAACCCTAAACGTAACCCTAACCCTAAAACTAACAATCTAACCCTAACTCTATCCCTAAGCCTCTAAACCTGACCTTCTAACCCTCTAACCCTAACCATAATCCTAACCGTAACCCTAACACTAAACGTAACCTCTAACACTAACGCTAACACTGACCCTAAGACCAATCCTAAGCCTCTAACCTAAACCTAACGCTAACCCCAACCCTAGAAAACTAACAATAACCATAACCATAACCCCAAACATCCAACCCTCTAACCCTAAATTAAACTCTAATACTAAGCCTAATACTAACCGTAACGCTAAACCTAAAACTAAACCTAATCCTAAAGCTAAGCCTTACCCTAAAACTAACCATAACCGTAAGCTTAACACTCTAACCCTAAGCCTAACCCTACCCCTAACCCTATCACTCTAACGCTCTAACCCTAAAACTCACACTAACCCTAACGCTAACACTATCCCTAACCCTATCCCTAAACCTAACCCTAAAACTAACACTAACCCTAACGCTAAACCTAAACCTAAACAATAACCCTAAACCTAAACATGAAACTAACCCTATATCTAACCCTAAGCCTAACCCTGTCCCTAGCTCTAACCCTCTATCCCTAACACTAATACTAACCCTCAAACCCTAACACTAACCCTAACCGTAACCCTCTAAACCTAACCTTAACCCTAACCCTAACCCTAACCCTCTAACTCTCCAAACATAACCCTAACACTTACCCTCTAAACGGAACCCTAAGCCTAACCATAACCTTAAACCCTACCGTCACCCAAACGTATTCCTAACGCTAACTCTTTCCCTAACCCTAACAATAACCATAACCCTAACCCTAACCCTAACCCTAACCCTAACCCTAACACTCTAACCCTAAGCCTAACCCTATCCCTAACCCTAACCATCTAATGCTCTAACACTAACACTAACACTATCTCTAACCCTAACTCTAACCCTAACCCTTACCCTAACCTAACCCTAAACCCTAACCCTAACCCTAACCCTAAAACTAACCCTAACTTTAAACCTAACCCTAACACTATCCCTAGCCCTAACCCTCCAACAGTAACACTAATACTAACCCTCAAACCTAACACTAACACTAACCGTAACCCTCTAACCCTAACTTTAACCCCCACCTTAATCCTAACCCTCTAACTCACTAAACATAAACCTAACACTTACCCTATAATCCTTACACTAAGCCTAACGAAAACCCTAAACCCAAGCGTCACCTAAACTTAATCCTAACCCTAACCGTTACCCTAAACATAACACTAACCCTAACCCTCACACTTACTCTAACCCTAACCCTAACCCTAACACTAACCCACACCCTAACCATAAACCTAACCCTAACCATAACCCTAACCCTAAACATCCAACCCTCTAACCCTAAACCTAACCCTAACCCTAACCCTAATACTTACCGTAACACTAACCCTAACACTAAATAAAATCCTAAACCTCAGCCTTGCCCTAAACCTAACCCTAACCCTAATCCTAACCCTCTAACCCTAAGCCTAACCCTACCCCTAACCCTACCCCTCTAACGCTCTAACAATAACACTAACACTAATCCTAAACCTAACCCTAAACTTAACCCTAACCCTAACACTAACATAACCCTAAGCCTAACCATAACCCTAACCCTAACCCAAAAACTAACCCTAACCATAACCCTAACCCAAAACACTAACCCTAACACCTAACCCTGACACTATCCCTAAATCTAACCCTAAGCCGAACCTTATCAATAGCCCTAACGCTCTATCCCTAACACTAATACTAACACTCAAACCCTAACACTAACCCTAGCCGTAAGCGTCTAATCCTAACCTTAACCCTAACCCTAACCTTAACCCTCTAACTCACTAAAGGTAACACTAACACTTACCCTCTGAAGCTAAACGTAGCCCTAACCATAATCTTAAACCCTACCATCACCCAAACCTAACCCTAACCCTAACCGTTACCCTAACGCTAACACTAACTCTAAACCGAACCCTAACATTAACCCTAACCCTAACCTAACCCTAACCCTAACCCTAAACCTAACCCTAACCCTAACACTAACCCTAACCCTCTAACCGTAAGTGTATCCCTATCCCTAACCCTAACCCTCCAATGCTCTAACACTAACATTAACACTAACCCTAAACCTAACCCTAAACCTAGCCCCAAGCCTAACTCTAAAACTAACCCTAACCATAACTCTAACCCTAACCCTAAACCCTAAACCTAACCCTAACCCTAAAACTAAACCTAACTCTAACCCTAATCCTAAAACTATCCCTAGCCCTAACCCTGTAATCATAACACTATTAGTAACCCTCAAACCCTAACACTAACACTAACCATAACCCTCTATCCCAACCTTAACCCCCACCCGAACGCTAAAGCTCTAACTCTCTAAACATAACCCTAACACTTACCCTCTAATCCTAACCCTAAACCTAACCATAAGCCTAAACCCAACCGTCACCCAAATCTAATCCAAACCCTAACCATTACCCTAAACCTAACACTAACCCCAACCCTAACACTTACTATAACCCTAACACTAACCCTAACTCTAACACTTACTCTCACCATAACCCTTCTCCTAAAACTCTCACCCTAAACGTAACCCCAAACCTAACCCTAAGTCTCACCCTAACCCTAAACGAAACACATAACCCAAACCTTACACTTACTCCAACCCGAACCCTAACCCTAAAACTAACCCTAACACTAACCCTAAAACTCTAACCCTAAGGGTAACCCTATCCCTAACCCTAACCCTCTAACACTCTAACCCTAACACTAACACTAACCCTAACCCTAAACCTAAACCTACCCCTCTCCCTAACATTAAACCTAACCCTAACCCTAACCCTCTAAGTCTCTAAACATAACCCTAACACTTACCCTATAATGCTTACCCTAATCCTAACCATAACCCTAAACCCAACCGTCACCCATACCTAATCCTAACCCTAAACGTTACCCTAAACCTAACACTATCCCTAACCCTAACACTAAAAATCCGATCGTCTAAACCTAGCCCTAAGCATAACACTTAACTTAACCCTCACCCTAACCCTGTTCCTCTAACCATAAGTCTAACCATAATCCTCTAACGTGAACCCTAACCCTAACCGTAATCACAACAAAAACACTCTAATGCTAACCATATCCGGAACACTAACCCGAAAACTAACATAACTCTAACCCTAAACCTAAACCTAACACTATCCCTAACCCTAACAATAACCAGCCAATCATCTAAACCTAGCCCTAAGCCTCACCCTTAACTTAACCCGAACCCTAACCCTGACCCTCTAACCATAAGTCTAAACATAATCCTCTAATGTGAACACTAACCCTAACCCCAATCACAACATTAACACTCTAATGATAACCATATCCGGAACATTAACATGAACACTAACCCTCTAACCCTCTCAACCTAACCCTAAGTCTAAAAGTAACCCTAACTCTAAATCTATTACTCTAACACTAACCTTTTAATAATCCTCTAAACCTAACCCTCTAACCCTCTACCCCTAACCATAGCCCTAACCCTAAACCTAACACTAAATCTAACCTCTAATCCTAATGCTAACCCTGACCCGAAGACCAAACCTAACCCTCTAAACCTAATCGTAACGCTAACCCCAACCCTCTAAACTTAACCATAACCATAAACATAACCCTAAACATCCAAACCTCTAACCCTAAACCTAACCTAAAACCTAAACATAATACTAACCGTAATGCTAAAACTTACACTAACACTAATTCTAAGCCTAAGCCTTACCCTAACCCTAACCTTAAACCTAACACTAACCCTCTAACACTAAGCCTAACCCTACCCCTAGCCCTATCCCTCTAATGATCTAAGCCTAACACTAACAGAAACCCTAAACCTAACCCTAAACAAAGCCCTAACCCTAAATCTAACACTAAAAACAACACTAACCCTAACCCTAACCCTAACCCTAAACCTTAACCTAAACCTTACCCTTACTCCAACCCTAACCCTAAACCTAACCTAACCTTAACACTAAATCTAACACTAACTCTAACTCTAACTCTAACCCTAAAACCTAACACTCACCCTAGCCCTAACACTAACCCTAACCCTAAAACTTAACACGAACCTTAAACCTAACCCTAAAAGTAACAGAAAGTCTAACTCGAACACTAACCCTATCGTGAAACCTAACCCTAACCCTAATCCTAACAATAACCCTCTAATGTTAAACATATCCCTAACACTAACCTGAACCCTAACCCTCTAACCCTCTAACCCTAACCCTAACACTAAACGTAACCCTATCCATAAAACAATCTAACCATAACCCTAAACCTAACCCTCTAACTCTCTAAACATAGCCCTAACACTTACCCTCTAAACAGTACCCTAAGCGTAACCATAATCTTAAACCCTACGGTCACCCAAACCTGTTCCTAACCCTAACTATTACCCTAACCCTAACACTAACCCTAATCCTAACACAAACACTAACTCTAACCCTAAACCTAAACCTGACTTTAACACTAACCCTAACCCTCTAACCCTAAGCCTAACCCTCTCCCTAACCCTAAAAGTCTAATGCTCTAACACTAACACTATCTCTAACCCTAACCCTAAACCTAACCCTAACCCTAAAACTAACCCTAACCATTACCCTAACAGTAACCCTAAACCCTAACCCTAACCCTAACCCTAACCCTAAAACTAAACCTAACCCTTACCCTAAACCTAACCCTAAACCCTAACCCTAACCCTAAACCTAACCCTAAAACTAACGCTAACTTTAAATCTAACACTAACACTATCCCTAGTCCTAACCCTGTAACACTAACACTAATACTAACCATCAAACCTAACACTAACATTAACCGTAACGCTCTAACCCTAACCTTAACCCCCACCCTAACCCTAACCCTCTAACTCACTAAACATAAACCTAACACTCACCCTATAATGCTTACCTTAAGCCTAACGATAACCCTAAACGCAACCATCACCTAAACGTAATCCTAACCCTAACAGATACCCTAAACATAACACTAACCCTAACCCTCACACTTACTCTAACCCTAACCCAAACACTAACACTAACACTAACCCTAAACATAAACCTAACCATAACCATAACCCTAACCCTAAACATCCAACCCTCTAACCCTAAAGCTAACCCTAACCCTAACCCTAATACTAACGTAAACGCTAACCCTAACACTAACCCAAATCCTAAACCTCAGCCTTGGCCTAAACCTAACCTTAACCCTAATCCTAACCCTCTAACGATAAGCCTAACCCTACCCCTAACCCTTCCCCTCTAACGCTCTAACCCTAACACTAACCCTAAACCTAACCCTAAACCTAACCCTAACCCAAACACTAACATAACCCTAACACTAAACCCTAAGACTAACCCTAACCCTAACCCTAAAACTAACCCTAACTCTAATATCTAACCCTAACCCTAACCCTGAAACTAACCCTAAATCTAACCCTAAGCCGAACCCTATGAATAGCCCTAACGCTATATCCTTAACACTAATACTAACAATCAAACCCTAACACTAACACTAGCTGTAAGCCTCTAATCCTAACCTTAACCCTAACCTTAACCCTAACCCACTAACTCTCTAAAGATAACCCTAACGCTTACCCTCTAAAGCTAACCGTAAGTGTAACCATAACCTTAAACCCTACCATCACCCAAACCTAATCCTAACCCTAACCGTTACCATAACCCTAACACTAACCCTAAACCTAACCCTAACCCTAACACGAACCCTAACCCTCTAACCCTAAGCGTAACCCTATCCCTAACCCTAATCCTCTAACGCTGTAACACTAACACTAACTCTAACCCTAAATCTAACACTAAACCTAAACCTAACCCTAACCCTAAACCTAGCCCTAACCCTAACTCTAAAACTAACCCTAACCATAACACTAACCCTAAACCCTAAACCTAACCCTAACCCTAAAACTAACCCTAACTCTAACCCTAACCCTAAGACTATACCTAGCCCTAACCCTCTAACACTAACACTAATAGTAACGCTCAAACCCTAACACTAACACTAAGCGAAACCCTCTACCCCTAACCTTAACCCCCACCCAAACGCTAAACTTCTAACTCTCTAAACATAACCCTAACACTTACCCTCTAATCCTAACCCTAAACCTAACCATAACCCTAAACCCAACCGTCATCCAAATCTATTCCAAACCCTAACCGTAACCCTAAACCTAACACTAACCCCCACCCTAACACTTACTATAACCCTAACACTTACTCTCACCATAACCCTTCTTCTAACACTCTCACCGTAACGTAACCCCAAACCTAACCCTAAGTCTCACCCTATCCCTAAATGTAACTCATAACCCAAACCTTACACTTACTCCAACCCTTACCGTAACCCTAAAACTAACCCTAACACTAACCCTAACACTCTAACACTAAGCGAAACCCTATCCCTAACCCTAACCCTCTAAAGCTCTAGCCCTAACACTAACACTAAAGCTAACCCTAAACCTAAACCTAACCCTCTCCCTAACCTTAAACCTAACCCTAACCCTAACCCTCTAAGTCTCTAAACATAACCCTAACACTTACCCTATAATGCTTACCCTAATCCTAACCATAACCCTAAACCCAACCGTCAACCATACCTAATCCTAACCCTAACCGTTACCCTAAACCTAACACTATCCCTAACCCTAACACTAACCATCCAATAGCCTAAACCTAGCCCTAAGCCTAACACTTAACTTAACCCGCACCCTAACCTTGACCCTCTAACCATAAGTCTAACCATAATCCTCTAACGTGAACCCTAAACCCTAACCGTAATCACAACAATAACACTCTAATGCTAACCATATCCGGAACACTAACCTGAACACTAACATAACCCTAACCCTAACCCTAAACCTAACACTATCCCTAACGCTAACAATAACCATCCAATCGTCTAAACCTAGCCCTAAACCTCACACTTAACTTAACCCTAATCCTAACCCTGCCCCTCTAACCATAAGTCTAAACATAATCCTCTAACGTGAACCCTAACCCTAACCCCAATCACAACAATAACACTATATTGCTAACCATATCCGGAACACTAACCCCAACACTAACCCTCTAACCCTCTCAACCTAACCCTAAGCCTAAACCTAACCCTAAACCTAAATCTAATACTCTAACCCTAACCCTATTAATAATCCTCTAAACCTAACCCTCTAACCCTCTAACCATAACCATAACCCTAACCCTAAACCCAACACTAAACCTAAACTCTAAACCTAACGATAACCCTGACCCTAAGACCAAACCTAACCCTCTAAATCTAATCCTAATGCTAACCCCAACCCTCTAAACTTAACCATAACCATAACCCTAACCCTAAACATCCAAACCTCTAACCCTAAACCTAACCCTAACCCTAACCATAATACTAACCGCAATGCTAAACCTTACACTAACACTAATCCTAAACCTAAGTGTTACCCTAAACCTAACCTTAACCCTAACCCTAAAGCTCTAAACCTAAGCCTAACCCTACCCCTAACCCTATCCCTCTAACGCTCTAAGCCTCACACTAAGAAAAACCCTAACCCTAACCCTAAACATAACCCTAACCCTAACACTAACCCTAACCCTAACACTAACACTAAAAATAACCCTAACCCTAACCCTAACCCTAAACCTAAACCTTAACCTAAACCTTAACCTAAACCTTACCCTTACTCCAACCCTAACCCTAAACCTAACCTAATCTTAACACTAAATCTAACCCTAACTCTAACTCTAAATCTAACCCTAACACCTAAAACTCACCCTAGCCCTAACACTAACCCTAACCCTAAACCTTAACACGAACCTTAAACCTAACCCTAACAGTAACAGAAAGTCTAACTCGAACCCTAACCCTATTGTGAACCCTAACCCTAACACTAATCCTAACAATAACCCTCTAATGCTAAACATATCCCTAACACTAAACCGAAACCTAACCCTCTAACACTCTAACCCTAACCCTAACCCTAAACGTAATCCAAATCATAAAACAATCTAACCATAACCCTAACCCTGACCCTCTAACCCTCTAAACATAACCCTAACACTTACCCTCTAAACAGAACCCTAAGCCTAACCATAAACTTAAACCCTACCGTCCCCAAACCTATTCCTAACCCTAAATATTACCCTAACACTAACCCTAACGCTAACCCTAACCCTAACACTCACCCTAACACTAACCCTAACCCTAACCCTAAAACTAACCCTAACTCTAACCCTAAACCTAACCCTAACCCTAACACTAACCCTAACCCTCTAACCCTAAGCCTAACCCTATCCCTAACCCTAACCCTCTAATGCTCTAGCACTAACACTATCTCTAACCCTAACCCTAAACCTAACCCTAACCCTAAAATTAACCCTAACACTTACCCTAACCCGAACCCTAAACCCTAACCCTAACCCTAACCCTAAAACTAAACCTAACTTTAAACCTAACCCTAATGCTATCCCTAGCCCTAACCCTCTAACACTAACACTAATACTAACCATCAAACCTAACACTAACACTAACAGTAACCCTCTAACCCTACCCTTAACCCCCACCCTAACCCTAACCATCTAACTCACTAAACATAAACCTAACACTTACCCTATAATCCTTACCCTAAGCCTAAGGATAACCCTAAACCCAACCATCACCTAAACCTAATCCTAACACTAATGGTTAACCTAAACATAACACTAACCCAAACCCTCACACTTACTCTAACCCTAACCCTAACACTAACACTTACACTAACCCTAACCATAAATCTAACCCTAACCATAACCCTAACCCTAAACATCCAACCCTCTAACCCTAAAGCTAACCCTAACCCTAACCCTAATACTACCCGTAACGCTAACCCTAACACTAACCCAAATCCTAAACCTCAGCCTTGCCCTAAACCTAACCTTAACCCTAATCCTAACCCTCTAACTCCAAGCCTAACCCTACCCCTAACCCTTCCCCTCTAACGTTCTAACCCTAACACTAAACCTAAACTTAACCCTAACCCAAACACTAACATAACCCTAACTCTAAACCCTTACAGTAACCCTAACCCTAACCCTAAAACTAACCCTAACCCTAACCCTAATCCCTAACCCTAACCGTAACCCTGAAACTAACCCTAAATCTAACCCTAAGCCGAATCCTATGAATAGCCCTAAAGCTATATCCTTAACACTAATACTAACACTCAAACCCTAACACTAACACTAGCCATAAGCCTCTAATGCTAACCTTAACCCTTACCCTAAACCTAACCCACTAACTCTCTAAAGATAACGCTAACACTTACCCTCTAAAGCTAACCATAAGCCTAACCATAACCTTAAACCCTACCATCACCCAAACCTAATCCTAACCCTAACCGTTACCATAAACCTAACACTAACCCTAAACCTAACCCTAACCCTAACATGAACCCTAACCCTCTAACCCTAAGCGTAACCCTATCAATAACCCTAACCCTCTAACGCTGTAACACTAACACTAACTCTAACCCTAAATCTAACACTAAACCTAACCCTAAACCTAACCCTAAACCTAGCCCTAACCCTAACTCTGAAACTAACCCTAACCCTAACCCTAACCCTAACCCTAAACCCTAAACCTAACCCTAACCCTAAAACTAACCCTAACTCTAACCCTAATCCTAAGACTATCCCTAGCCCTAACCCCCAACACTAACACTAATAGTAATGCTCAAACCCTAACACTAAAACTAAGCATAACCCTCTACCCCTAACCTTAATCCCCACCCGAACGCTAAAGCTCTAACTCTCTAAACATAACCCTAACACTTACCCTCTAATCCTAACCCTAAACCTAACCATAACCCTAAACCCAACCGTCACCCAAATCTAATCCAAACCCTAACTGTTACCCTAAACCTAACACTAACCCCAACCCTAACACTTACTATAACCCTAACACTAACCCTAACCCTAACACTTACACTCACCAAAGCCCTTCTCCTAACACTCTCACCCTAAACGTAACCCCAAACCTATCCCTAAGTCTCACCCTAACCCTAAACGTAACCCATAACCCAAACCTTACACTTACTCCAACCCTAACCCTAAAACTAACCCTAACACTAACCCTAACACTCTAACCCTAAGTGTAACCCTATCCCTAACCCTAACCCTCTAATGCTCTAACGCTAACACTAACACTAACCCTAACCCTAAACCTAAACCTAACCCTATCCCTAACCTTAAACCTAACCCTAACCCTAACCCTCTAAGTCTCTAAACATAACCCTAACACTTACCCTATAATGCTTACCATAATCATAACCATAACCCTAAACCCAACCGTCACCAATACCTAATCCTAACCCTAAACGTTGCCCTAACCCTAACACTATCCCTAACCCTAACACTAACCATCCAATCGCCTAAACCTAGCCCTAAGCCTAACACTTAACTTAACCTGCACCCTAACCTTGACCCTCTAACCCTATATCTAACCATAATCCTCTAACGTAAACCCTAACCCTAACCGTAATCACAACAATAACACTCTAATGCTAACCATATCCGGAACACTAACCCGAACACTAACATAACCCTAACCCTAACCCTAAACCTAACACTATCCCTAACCCTAACAATAACCAGCCAATCGTCTAAACCTAGCCCTAAGCCTCACCCTTAACTTAGCCCGAACCCTAAACCTGACCCTCTAACCATAAGTATAAACATAATCCTCTAATGTGAACACTAACCCTAACCCCAATCACAACATTAACACTCTAATGATAACCATATCCGGAACACTAACATGAACTCTAACCCTCTAACCCTCTCAACCTAACCCTAAGTCTAAACCTAACCCTAACTATAAATCTAATACTCTAACCCTAACCCTATTAATAATCCTCTAAACCTAACTGTCTAACCCTCTAACCATAACCATAACCCTAAACCTAAACCTAACACTAAACCTAACTCTATACCTAATGATAATCCTGACCCTAAGACCACACCTAACCCTCTAAACTTAATCCTAACGCTAACCCCAACCCTCTAAACTTAACCATAACCATAACACTAACACTATCCCTAACCCTCTAACCCTAAGCCTAACCCTATACCTAACCCTAACCCTCTAATGCTCTAACACTAACACTAACACTATCTCTAACCCTAACCCTAAACCTAACCCTAACCCTAAAACTAACCCTAACACTTACCCTAACCGGAACCCTAAACCCTAACCCTAACCCTAACCCTAAAACTAACCCTAACTTTAAACCTAACCCTAACACTATCGCTAGCCCTAACCCTCTAACACTAACACTAATACTAACCCTCAAACCTAACACTAACACTAACCGTAACACTCTAACCCTAACCTTAACCCCCACCCTAACCCTAACCATCTAACTCACTAAACATAAACCTAACACTTACCCTATAATCCTTACCCTAAGCCTAACGATAACGCTAAACTCAACTATCACCTAAACCTAATCCTAACACTAACGGTTACCCTAAACATAACACTAACCCAAACCCTCACACTTACTCTAACCCTGACCCTAACACTAACACTAACACTAACACTAACCATAAATCTAACCCTAACCATAACCCTAACCCTAAACATCCAACACTCTAACCCTAAAGCTAACCCTAACCCTAACCCTAATACTAACCGTAACGCTAACCCTAACACTAACCCAAATCCTAAACCTCAGCCTTGCCCTAAACCTAAACTTAACCCTAATCCTAACCCTCTAACTCCAAGCCTAACCCTACCCCTAACCCTTCCCCTGTAACCTTCTAACCCTAACACTGACACTAACCCTAAACCTAACCCTAACCCAAACACTAACATAACCCTAACACTAAACCCTAACAGTAACCCTAACCCTAACCCTAAAACTAACCCTAACCCTAACCCTAATCCCTAACCCTAACCCTAACCCTGAAACTAAACCTAAATCTAACCCTAAGCCGAACCCTATGAATAGCCCTAACGCTATATCCTTAACACTAATACTAACACTCAAACCCTAACACTAACACTAGCCGTAAGCCTCTAATCCTAAACTTAACACTAACCCTAACCCACTAACTCTCTAAAGATAACCCTAACACTTACCCTCTAAAGCTAACCGTAAGCGTAACCATAACCTTAAACCCTACCATCCCCCAAACCTAATCCTAACCCTAAACGTTACCATAACCCTAACACTAACCCTAAAACTAACCCTAACCCTAACACGAAACCTAACCCTCTAACACTAAGCATAACCCTATCCCTAACCCTTACCCTCTAATGCTCTAACACTAACATTAACACTATCTCTAACCCTAACCCTAAACCTAACCCTAACCCTAAAACTAACCCTAACACTTACCCTAACCGGAACCCTAAACCCTAACCCTAAAACTAACCCTAACTTTAAACCTAACCCTAACACTGTCGCTAGCCCTAACCCTCTAACACTAACACTAATACTAACCCTCAAACCTAACACTAACACTAACCGTAACCGTCTAACCCTACCCTTAACCCCCACCCTAACCCTAACCCTCTAACTCACTAAACATAAACCTAACACTTACCCTATAATCCTTACCCTAAGCCTAACGATAACCCTAAACCCAACCATCACCTAAACCTAATCCTAACACTAACGGTTACCCTAAACATAACACTAACCCAAACCCTCACACTTACTCTAACCCTAACCCTAACACTAACACTAACACTAACACTAACCATAAATCTAACCCTAACCATAACCCTAACCCTAAACATCCAACCCTCTAACCCTAAAGCTAACCCTAACCCTAACCCTAATACTAACCGTAAAGCTAACCCTAACACTAACCCAAATCCTAAACCTCAGCCTTGCCCTAAACCTAACCTTAACCCTAATCCTAACCCTCTAACTCCAAGCCTAACCTTACCCCTAACCCATCCCCTCTAACTTTCTAACCCTAACACTAACACTAACTCTAAAACTAACCCTAACCCAAACACTAACATAACCCTAACACTAAACCCTAACAGTAACCCTAACCCTAAACCTAAAACTAACCCTAACCCTAACCCTAATCCCTAACCCTAACCCTAACCCTGAAACTAACCCTAAATCTAACCCTAAGCCGAACCCTATGAATAGCCCTAACTCTATATCCTTAACACTAATACTAACACTCAAACCCTAACACTAACACTAGCCATAAGCCTCTAATCCTAACCTTAACCCTAACCCTAACCCTAACCCACTAACTCTCTAAAGATAACCCTAACACTTACCCTCTAAAGCTAACCGTAAGCCTAACCATAACCTTAAACCCTACAATCACCCAAACCTAATCCTAACCCTAACCGTTACCATAACCCTAACACTAACCCTAAACCTAACCCTAACCCTAACACGAACCCTAACCCTCTAACCCTAAGCGTAAACCTATCCCTAACCCTAACCCTCTAACGCTGTAACACACTAACTCTAACCCTAAATCTATCACTAAACCTAACCCTAAACCTAACCCTACACCTAGCCCTAACCCTAACTCTAAAACTAACCCTAACCATAACCCTAACCCTAACCCTAAACCCTAAACCTAACCCTAACCCTAAAACTAACCCTAACTCTAACCCTAACCCTAAGACTATCCCTAGCCCTAACCCCCTAACACTAACACTAATAGTTACGCTCAAACCCTAAAACTAACACTAAGCATAACCCTCTACCCCTAACCTTAATCCCCACCCGAACGCTAAAGCTCTAACTCTCTAAACATAACCCTAACACTTACCCTCTAATCCTAACCCTAAACCTAACCATAACCCTAAACCCAACCGTCACGCAAATCTAATCCAAACCCTAACCGTTACCCTAAAACTAACACTAACCCCAACCCTAACACTTACTATAACCCTAACACTAACACTAACCCTAACACTTACTCTTAACATAACCCTTCTCCTAACACTCTCACCCTAATCGTAACCCCAAACCTATCCCTAAGTCTCACCCTAACCCTAAACGTAACCCATAACCCAAACCTTACACTTACTCCAACCCTAACCCTAAAACTAACCCTAACACTAACCCTAACACTCTAAACCTAAGCGTAACCCTATCCCTAACCCTAACTCTCTAACGCTCTAACCCTAACACTAACACTAACCCTAACCCTAACCCTAAACCTAAACCTAACCCTATCCCTAACCTTAAACCTAACCCTAACCCTAACCCTCTAAGTCTCTAAACATAACCCTAACACTTACCCTATAATGCTTACCATAATCCTAACCATAACCCTAAACCCAACCGTCACCCATACCTAATCCTAACCCTAAACGTTACCCTAAACCTATCACTATCCCTAACCCTAACACTAACCATCCAATAGCCTAAACCTAGCCCTAAGCCTAACACTTAACTTAACCTGCACCCTAACCTTGACCCTCTAACCATAAGTCTAACCATAATCCTCTAATGTAAACCCTAACCCTAACCGTAATCACAACATTAACACTCTAATGATAACCATATCCGGAACACTATCACGAACACTAACCCTCTAACCCTCTCAACCTAACCCTAAGTCTAAACCTACCCCTAACTCTAAATCTAATACTCTAACCCTAACCCTATTAATAATCCTCTAAACCTAACTGTCTAACCCTCTAACCATAACCATAACCCTAACCCTAAACCTAAAACTAAACCTAAACTCTATACCTAACGATAATCCTGACCCTAAGACCAAACCTAACCCTCTAAACTTAATCCTAACGCTAACTCCAACCCTCTAAACTTAACCATAACCATAACCCTAACACTAACCCTAACCCTCTAACCCTAAGCCTAACCCTCCCCCTAATCCTAACCCTTCCCCTACCCCTATCCCTCTAATGCTCTAACCCTAAAACTAACACTAACCCTAAAGCTAACCCTAAACCTAACCCTAACACTAACACTAACCCTAAACCTAACACTATCCCTAAGAATGCAACTAACCCTAACTTTAAACCTAACCCTAACCTGAAACCCTAACCCTAACCCTAACCCTGAAACTAACCCTAAATCTAAGCCCAAGCCTAACCCTAGCACTAGCCCTAACCCTCTATCCCTAACACTAACACTAACACTCAAACCCTCACACTAACCCTAACGGTAACACTCTGAAACTAACCTTAACCCTAACACTAACCCTAACCCTCTAACTTTCTAAACATAACCCTAAAACTTTCCCCCTATCCTAAACATAAGCCTAACCATAAACCTAAATCCTACTGTCACCCAAACCTAATCCTAACCCTAACCGTTACCCTAACCCTAACACTAACCCTAACCCTAACACTTACTCTAACCCTAACCCTAACCCTAACACTAACACTAAACCTAATCATAAACCTAAACCTAACCCTAACCCTCTAACTATCTAAACATAACTTCTAACACTTAACTTCTAATTCTAAACCTAAGCCTAACTATAATCCTAAACCCAACCCTCACCCAAACCTAATCCTAAACCTAAGCTTTACCCCAAAACTAACAATAAACCTAACCCTAACATTTACTCTTACACTAACCCTAACCCTAACCCCAACCCTAACACTAACCCTAACCCTAACATTAAACCTAAACCTATCCCTAAACCTCACACTAACACAACCACTAACCCTAACCCTCTAACTCTAAGCCAAACCCTATCCAAAACACTCTAACACTAACACTAACACTAACACTAAAACTAAACCTAACACTAAAACTAACCATAACAGTAAACCAAATCCTAACCCTAAACCGTAACCCTAACCCTAAGCCTAACCCTAACCCTAAAACTAACCCTAAACCTAAACCTAACGCTAACCCTAGCCCTAGCCCTAACCCTCTAACCCTAACTCTAATCCTCAAACCCTAAATTTACCACAAACCATAACCTTCTAAATCTGACCTTAATCCCCACCCTAACCCTCACCCTCTAACTCTCAAAATATCACCCGAACACTTACCCTCTAAACCTTACACTAAGCCTAACCATAACCCTAAACCCTACGGTCACTGAAACCTAATCCTAACTCTAAACGTTAACCTAACCCTTACACTAACACTAACCCTAACACTTACTCTAAACCTAACACTAAACCTAACACTAACACTAACCCTAACTGTAAACCTAACCATAACCATAACCCTAACCGTAACAATCTTACCCTAATTGTAACCCCAAATCTTAACCTAACCCTCACCCTAACACTAAATTTTACCCTTAACCTAAACCTTACCCTAACCCCAACCCTATTCCAAACCTAACCTAAACCTAACACTAAATCTAACATTAAATATAACTCTAACCCTAAACCTAAATCTCTAACCCTAAGCCTAACACTACCCCTAAGCCTAACCCTTCCCCTAACCCTATCCCTCTAACGCTCTAACCCTAAAACTAACACTAACCCTAACCCTAACCCTAACACTAACCCTAAACCTAACACTATCCCTAACCCTGCAAGTAACCCTAACTCTAACCCTAACACTATCCTTAAACCCTAACCCTAACCCTAACACTCAAACTAACCCTAAATCTAAGCCTAAGCCTAACCCTAGCACTATCCCTAACCCTCTATCCCTAACACTAACACTAACACTCAAACTCTCACGCTAACCCTAACGGTAACCCTCTGAACCTAACCTTAACCCTAACCGTACCCCTAACCCTCTAACTCTCTAAACATAACCCTAACACTTACCCCCTAAACTAACCATAAGCCTAACCATAACCCTAAATCGTACCGTCACCCAAACCTAATCCTAATCTTAACCATTACCCTAACCCTAACACTAACCCTAATCCTTACACTTACTCTAAACCTAACCCTAAACCTAACACTAAAACTAACACCAATCATAAACCTAAACCTAACCATAACCTTAACCCTAACCCTCTAACTCTCTAAACATAACTTCTAACACTTAACTTCTAATCCTAACCCTAAGCGTAACCATAACCCTAAACCCAACCCTCACCCAAACCTAATCCTAAACCTAACCTTTACCTTAACCCTAACACTATACCTAACCCTAACACTTACTCTTACGCTAACCCTAACCCTAACCGTAACCCTAAACCTAACACTATCCCTAAACCTAACATTAAATGTAAACCTAACCCTAACCCTAACACTAACCCTAACCCTCTAAAACTAAGCCTAACCCTATCAAAAACACTCTAACCCTTACACTAACACTAACACTAACACTAACCCTAAACCTAAACTTAACCCTAACTCTAACACTAACACTAACCCTAAGCCTAACACTACAACTAACCCTAACACTAACCCAAACCCTAACCCTAAACCCAAACCCTAACCCTAACCCTAAAACTAACACGAAACCTAAACCTAACCCTAAACGTAGCCCAAGCCCTAACCCTCTACCCTCACACTAGTACTGACCCACAAAGCCTAAATTTAACACAAACCGTAACCCTCTAACCCTGACCTTAATTCCCACCCTAACCCTAACCTTCTAACTCTCTAAATATCACCCAAACACTCACACTCTAAACCGTACCCTAAGCCTAACCATATCCCTAAACCCTACCATCACTGAAACCTAATACTAATCCTAAATGTTACCCTAACCGTTACACTAACCCAAACCCTAACACTTACTCTAAACCTAACACTAACCCTAACACTAACACTAAACCTAACCATAAACCTAACCCTAACCATAACCCTAACCCTAACACTCGCACCCTAATTGTAACCGCAAACCTTAACATAACCGTCAACCTAACCCTAAACTTAATCCTTAACCTAAACCTTACCCTAACCCCAATCCTATCCCTAAACCTAACCTAACCCTAACACTAAATCTAACAATCTCTGTAACTCTAAACCTAACCCTAACCCTAACTCCTAACACTAACTCTAGCCCTATAACTAACCCAAACCCTAAACCCTAACACAAAACTTAACCCTAACCCTAACAGTAATGGTAACTCTAACTCTAACCCTAACCCTATCCATAACCATAACCGTAACACTAACCATCCAATCGTCTAACACTAGCCCTAACTCTAACACTTACCCTAACCAGAAGCCTAACCCTAACCCTCTAACCATAAGTCTAACCATAATCCTCTAACGTGAAACCTAAACCTAACCCTAATCCTAACAATAACCCTCTAATGCTAACCATATCCCTAACACTAACCAGACCCTAACCCTCTAACCCTCTAACCTTAACCCTGACCCTAAACCTAAACTTAACCCTAAAACTACCACTCTAATCCTAACCCTATACCTAAGTCTCTAACCCTAACCCTAACCCGAACCCTAAACCTGACCTCTAACCCTCTAACCATAACCATAATCCTCACACTAACACTAAAACTAAACCTAACCTCTGAGCCTAACGCTAACCCTGACCCTAAGTCCAAAAATAAACCCTCTAAACCTAACCCTAACGCAAACCCCAAAACTCTAAACCTAACCATAACCATAACCATGAACCTAAAATTCCAACCCTCTAAACCTAAACCTAACCCTAACCCTAACACTAATACTAACAGTAACGCTAACCCTAACACTAACCCTAATCCGAAATCTAAGCCTTACCTAAACCTAACATTAACCCTAACCCTAACCCTCTCACATTAAGACTAACCCTACCCGTAACCCTATCCCTCTAACGCTCTAACGCCTTCCCTAACACTAACACTAACATTAACCTAACCCTAAACCTAAACCTATCTCTAACATTAACCCTAAACCTAACCCTAACCCTAACCCTAAACCTAAACCTTACCCTCACCCGAACGCTAAACTTAACCCTAACACTAACACTAACCCTAATCATAAAACTAACCCTAACCCTAACCCGAAACCTAAACCATAACGCTAACCTTAACCCTAAAACTAACCCTAACTCTAACCCTAAACCTAACCCTATCCCTAGACCTAACCCTCTATCCCTAACACTAATACTAACCCTCAAACCCTAACACTAACCCTAACTGTAACTCTCTAACGCTAACCTTAACCCTAACCCTAACCCTAACCCTCTAACTCTCTAAACATAACCCTAACACTTAAATTCTAATCCTAACCCTAAGCCTAACCCTAACCATAAGCCCGAACGTCACACAAACCTAATTCTAACCCTAAACTTGACCCTAACCCTAACCCTAAACCTAACCCTAAACCTAACCCTAACCCTAACACTAACCCTAACACTCTAACTCTAAGCCTAACCCTATGCCAAACACTCTAACCCTAACCCTAACCCTAACCCTATCCCTAACCCTAACCCTAACACTAAACCTAACCCTAACCCTAAACCTAACAGTAACCCTATAAATAACCCTGACTTTCTAACCCTAAGCCTAACCCTATCCCTAATACTAAACCTCTAACACTCTAACCCTAACACTAACACTAATGCTAACCCTAACCCTAAACCTAACCCTATCCCTAACACTAACCCTAACTCTAACCCTTACCCTAACCCTAACCCTCTAGCCATAATTCTAACCATAATCCTCTAACGTGAACCCTAACCATAAACATAATCCTAACAATAACCCTCTAATGCTAACCAAATCCCTAACACTAACCCGAACCCTAACCCTCTTACCCTCTAACCGTAACCCTAACACTAAACATAACCGTAATCCTATATCTAACACCCTAACGCTAACCCTATCAATAAGCCTCTAAACCTAATCCTCTAAACCTAACCCTAACGCTAACCTTAACCCTGATCCTAAGACAAACTCTAAAACACTCTAAACCTAAAACTAACGCTAACCCCAAACCTCTGAACATAACCATAACCCTAACCCTCAACATCCAACCCTCTAACCCTAAAGCTTACCCTAACCCTAACCCTAATACTAACCTTAACGCTAACACTAACAATAACCATAATCGTAAACCTAGGCTGAAGCTAAATGTAATGTTAACCCTAAACCTAAGCCTCTAACCCTAAGCCTAACCCTACCCCTAAGCCTAACCCTTCCCCTAACCCTATCCCTCTAACGCTCTAACCCTAAAACTAACAGTAACCCTAACCCTAACCCTAAACCGAACAATATCCCTAACCCTGCAACTAACCCTAAGTCTAACCCTAACCCTAACCTTAAACCCTAAACCTAACCCTAACCCTAACCCTGAAACTAACTCTAAACCTAAGCCTAAGCCTAACCCTAGCACGAGCCCCAACCCTCTATCTGTAACACTAACACTAACACTCAAACCCTCACACTAACCCTAAGGGTAACACTCTGAAAGTAACCTTAACCTTAACCCTAACCCTAACCCTAACCCTAACCATCTAACTCTCTAAACGTAACCCTAACACTTACCCACTAACCTAACCATAAGCCTAACCATACCCCTAAATCCTACTGTCACTGAATCCTAATCCTAACCCTAACCGTTACCCTAACCCTAACACTAACCCTAACCCTAACACTTACTCTAACCCTAACACTAACACTAACACTAACCCTAAACCTAATCATAAACCTAAACCTAACCCTAACCCTATCCCTAACCATCTAACTCTCTAAACATAACTTCTAACACTTAATTTCTAATCCTAACCCTAAGCCTAACTATAATCCTAAACCCAACCCTCACCCAAACCTAATCCTAAACCTAAGGTTTACCCCAAAACTAACAATAAACCTAACCCTAACACTTACTCTTACACTAACACTAACCCTATCCCTAACACTAACACTAACCCTAACATTAAACCTAAACCTAACCCTAAACCTAACACTAACACTAAAACTAACACTAACCCTCTAACTCTAAGCCAAATCCTATCCCAAACACTCTAACCCTAACACTAACACTAACACTAACACTAACACTAACACTAAAACAAACACTAACACTAAACCTAAATTTAACCGTAACTCTAACCCTAACACTAACCCTAATCCTAACAAAAAAACTAACCCTAACACTAACCCAAACCCTAACCCTCAACCGTAACCCTAAACCTAACCCTAACCTTAAAACTAACCCTAAACCTAAACCTAGCCCTAACCATAGCCCTAGCCCTAAATCTATAACCCTAACTCTAATCCTCAAACTCTAAATTTAAGACAAACTATAACCCTCTAAACCTGACATTAATCCCCACCCTAACCCTAACCCTCTAACTCTCTAAATATCACCCGAACACTTACCCTCTAATCCTTACCTAAGCCTAACCATAACCCTAAACCCTACCGTCACTGAAACCTAATCCTATCCCTAAACATTACCCTAACCCTTACACTAACCCTAACCCTAACACTTACTCTAAACCTAACACTAACCCTAACACTAACACTAAACCTAACCATAAACCTATCCCTAACCATAACCCTAACCCTAACATTCTCACCCTAATTGTAACCCCAAACCTTAACCTAACCCTCACCCTAACCCTAAATTTATCCCTTAACCTAAACCTTACCCTAACCCCAACCCTATTCCTAAACCTAACCTAAACCTAACACTAAATCTAACATTAAATGTAACTCTAACCCTAACCCTAACCCTAAAACCTAACACTAACACTAGCCCTAACACTAACCCAAACCCTAAACCCTAAAACAAAACTTAACCCTAAACCTAACAGTAACGGTAATTCTAACTCTAACCCTAACAGTATCCATAACCATAACCCTAACACTAACCATCCAATCGTCTAACACTAGCCCTAACCCTAACACTTACCCTAACCCGAACCCTAACCCTAACCCTCTAACCATAAGTCTAACCATAATCCTCTAACGTGAACCCTAACCCTAACCCTAATCCTAACAATAACCCTCAAATGCTAACCATATCCCTAACACTAACCCGAACCCTAACCCTCTAACCCTTTAACCTGAACCCTAAATCTAACCCTAACCCTAAATCTAACACTCTAAACCTAACACTATCAATAAGCCTCTAAACCTATCCCTCTATCCCTAACCATAGCCCTAACCCTAACACTAACACTAAACCTAACCTCTAACCCTAACACGAACCCTGAACCTAAGAACAACCCTAACCCTCTAAACCTAACCCTAACGCTAACCCCAACCCTCTAAACTTAACCATAACCATAACCCTAATCCTAAACATCCAACATTCTAACCCTAAACCTGACACTAACACTAATCCTAATACTAACCATAATGCTCACCCTAACACTAACCCTAATCCTAAACCTATGCGTTACCATAACCTAACATTAACACTAACCCTAACACTCTAACCTTAAGCCTAACCATATCCCTAACAATAAACCTCTAATGCTCTAACACTAAGATAAACACTAACCCCAACCCTAACCCTAAAACTAAACCTAACCCTAACACTAAACCTAACCCTAATTCTAACAGTAAAAGAAGCCCTACCCCTAACCCAAACCCTCAAACTACCCATAACCATAACACTAACCCTAACCCTAACCCTAACCATAACCCTAAACTAAATAAACCTAACCATAACCATAAACCTAACCCTAAACATCCAACCCTCTAAACCTAAACCTAAACCTAATAATAACCCTAATACTAACCGTAACGCTAACCCTAACTCTAACCATAATCCTAAACCTAAGTCTTACCCTAAACCTAACCTTAACCATAACGCTAACCCTCTAACCTTAACCCTAACCCTAACCCTAACCCTAAGCCTAATGCTAACCCTAAACCTAACCCCAAACCTAATCCTTACCCTAACCCGAACACTAACCCGAACCCTCTAACTATAAGTCTAACGATAATCCTCTAATGTGAACTCTAACTCTAGCCCTAACACTTACTCTAACACTAACCCTAACTGTAACACTAACACTAACCCTAACCGTAACCCTAACCCTAACATTCTCTCCCTAAACGTAACCCCGATGCTAACCCTAAGTCTCATACTAAGCTTAAAACTAACCCTTAACCTAAACCTTACCCATACTCCAACCCTAACCCTAAACCTAACCTAACCCTAACACTAAATCTAACCCTTACTGTAACTCTAAACCTAACCCTAACCCTAACACCTAACACTAACCCCAGCCCTAACACTGACCCTAACACTAAACCCTAAAACAAACATTAAACCTAACCCTAACAGTAACAGTAACTCTAAATCTAACCCTAAACATATCCATAAACATAAACCTAACAATAACCATCCAATTGTCTAACCCTAGCCCTAAGCCTAACCCTTACTCTAACCCGAACCCTAACTGTAACCCTTTAACCATAAGTCTAACCATAATCCTCTACGGTGAACCCGAACCTAACACTAATCCTAACAATAACCCTCTAATGCTAATCAAAACCCTAACACTAACCCGAACCCTAACCCTCTAACACTCTAGCCCTAACCCTAACCCTAAACCTAACCCTAAAACTAACAATCTAACACTAACTCTTTCCCTAAGCCTCTAAACCTAACCCCCTAACCCTCTAACACTAAACATAACCATAACCCTAACCCTAACCTCTAACCCTAACGCTAAATCTGACCCTAACACCAACCCTAAACCTCTAAACCTAACCCTAATGCTAACCCTAACCTTCTAAACCTAACCATAACCATAACCATAACCCTAAACATATAACCCTCTAACCCTAAACATAACACTAACACTAACCCTAATACTAACCGTAACGCTAACCCAAACACTAACCCTAATCCTAAACCTAAGCCTTACCCTAAACCGAACCTTAACCCTAACCCTAGCACTGTAACACTAAGCCTAATCCTACCCCTCAACCTATCCCTGTAACGCTCTAACACTAACACTAACACTAACCCTAACCCTAACCCTAAACCTAAACCTAACCCTAACACTAAACCTAACCCTAACACTAACCTTAACCCTAACCCTAACCCTAACCCTAAAACTAAACCTAATCCTAAACCTAACCCTAACCATAAACCCTAACCCTAACCCTATCCCTGAAACTAACCTTAATCTAAACCTAAGACTAACACTATCCCTAGCCCTAACCCTCTATCCCTAACACTAACACTAACCATAGCCCTCTAAACCTAACCTTAACCCTAACCCTAACCATAACGCTCTAACTCTCTAAACATAACCATAATAGTTACCCTCTAAACCTAACCCTAAGCCTAATCATAACCCTAAACCCTACCGTCACACAAAGCTAATCCTAACCCTAACCGTTACCCTAACCCTAACACTAACCATCAACCTAACACTTAGTCTAACGCTAACCCTAAACCTAACACTAACGCTAACCCTAACCATAAACCTAACCCTAACCGTAACCGTAACCCTAACCCTAACACTAACACTAACCCTAATCATAAACCTAAACCTAACCCTAACCCTAACCATAACGCTCTAACTCTCTAAACAAAACCATAACACTTAACGTCTAAACCTAACGCTAAGCTGAATCACAACTTTAAACCCTACCGTCACACAAACCTAATCCTAAACCTAACCATTAACCTAACCCTAACACTAACCCTAACCCTAACACTAACCCTAACCCTAACCCTAAACCTAACCCTAACACTAAACCTAACACTGTAACCCTAAGCCTAACAATATCCTTAACCCTAATCCTCTAACGCTCTAACCCTAACACTAACACTAACCCAATCCATAACACTAACACTAACCCTAAACCTAACCCTAACCTTAAAACTAACCCTAACCGTAACCCTAACCCTAAACACTAACCCTAACCCTAACCCTAACCCTAAATCTAACCCTAACCCTAACACTATCCCTAGCCCTAACCCTGTAAACCTAACACTAATACTAACCCTGAAACCCTAACATTAACACTAACTGTAACCCTCTAACCCAAACCTAAACCCACACCCTAACCATAACCCTCTAACTCTCTAAACATAACCCTAAAACTTACCCTCTAATCCTTACCCTAAGACTAACCAAAACTCTAAACCCAACCATCACCCAAACCTAATCCTAAAGCTTACAGTTAACCTACACCTAACACTAACGCTAACCCTAACAATTACTCTAACCCTAACCCTAACGCTAAAACTAACACTAACGCTAACCATAAACCTAACCCTAACCATAACCCTAACCATAACACTCTCACCCTATACGTAACCCCAAACCTAACCCTAAGTCTCAATATAACCCTAAACCTAAACCTTAACCTAAACCTTAGCCTTACTCCAACCCTAACCCTAAACCTAAACTAACACTAACACTAAGTCTAACCCTAACTGTAAATCTAACCCTAACCCTAACCCTAACACCTAACACTAACCCTAGTCCTAACACTAACCCTAAACCCTAACACCAAATTTAACCCTAACCCTAACAGTGAAAGTAACTCTAACTCTAACCCTAACCCTATCCATAAACATAACCCTGATACTATCTATCCAATCCTCTAACCCTAGCCCTAACACTAATCCTTACCCTAACCGGAACCCTAAACCTAACCCTAATCCTCTAACCATAAGGCTAACCATAATCCTCTAACGTGAACCCTAACCCTAACCCTAATCATAACAATAACCCTCTAATGCTAACCATATCCCTAACACTAACCAGACCCTAACCCTCTAACCCTCTAACCATAACCCTAAACCGAAACCTAAACTTAACCCTAAAACTAACACTCTAATCCTAACCCTATACCTAAGCCTCTAACCCTAACCCTAACCCGAACCCTAAACCTAACCTCTACCCCTCTAACCATAACCATAACACTAACACTTACGCTAAAACTCAACCTAAGCTCTGAGCCTCACGCTAACTCTGACCCTAAGTCCAACAATAAACCCTCTAAACCTAACCCTAACGCAAACCCAAACCCTCTAAACCTAACCATAACCATAACCCTAACCCTCAACATCCAACCATCTAACCCTAAAGCTCACCCATCCATAACCCTAATACTAAACTTAACGCTAACACTAACAACAAACATAATACTAAACATAGGCCTTATCCTAAACGTAACGTTAACCCTAAACCTAAACCTCTAACCCTAAGCCTAACCCTACCCCTAAGCCTAACCCTTCCCCTAACCCTATCCCTCTAACGCTCTAACCCTAAAACTAACACTAACCCTAACCCTAACCCTAAACCTAACCCTAACCCTAACACTAACCCTAAACTTAACACTATCCCTAACCCTGCAACTAACCCTAGCTCTAACCCTAACCCTAACCTTAAACCCTAACCCTAAGCCTAACACTCAAACTAACCCTAAATCTAAGACTAAGCCTAACCCTAGCACTAGCCCTAACCCTCTATCCCTAACACTAACATTAACACTCAAACCCTCACACTAAACCTAACGGTAACGCTCTGAACCTAACCTTAAACCTAACCCTAACCCTAAGCCTCTAACTCTCTAAACATAACCTAACAATTACCCCCTAACCTAATCTTTAGCCGAACCATAACCCTAAATCGTACCATCACCCAAACCTAATCCTAATCCTAACCGTTACCCTAAACCTAACACTAACCCTAACCCTAACACTTACTCTAACCCTAACACTAACCCTAACACTAACACTAACCCTAATCATAAACCTAAACCTAACCCTAACCCTAGCCCTAACCCTAACCCTAACCCTAACCCTCTAACTCTCTAAACATAACTTCTAACACTTAACTTCTAATCCTAACCCTAAGCCTAACAATAACCCTAAACCCAACCCTCACCCAAACCTAATCCTAAACCTAACCTTTACCCTAACCCTAACACTAACCCTAACCCTAACACTTACTCTTACCCTAACCCTAACCCTAAACCTAACCTTAACCCTAACACTAACCCTTACCCTCTAAAACTAAGCCTAACCCTATCACAAACACTCTAACCCTAACACTAACACTAACACTAACACTAACACTAACACTAACACTAACACTAACCCTAAACCTAAACTTAACCCTAACTCTAACGCTAACACTAACCCTAACCCTAACACTAAAACTAACCCTTGCACTAACCCAAACCCTAACCCTAAACCCTAACCCTAACCTTAACCCTAAAACTAACACTAAACCTAACCCTAACACTAAACCTAGGCCTAGACCTAACCCTCTAACCCTAACACTAATACTAACCCTCACACCCTAAATTTAACACAAACCGTAACCCTCTAACCCTGACCTTAATCCCCACCCAAACCCTAATCCTGTAACTCTCTAAATATCACCCGAAAACTTACCCTCTCATCCTTACCCTAAGCCTAACCATAACCCTAAACCCTACCGTCACTGAAACCTAATCCTAACCCTAAACCTTACCCTATCCCTTACACTAACCCTAACCCTAACACTTACTCTATACCTAACACTAACCCTAACACTAACACTAACCCTAACCATAAACCTAACCATAACCATAACCCTAACCCTAACACTCTCACCCTAATTGTAACCCAAAACCTTAACCTAAACCTCACCCTAACCCTAAACTTAACCCTTAACATAAACCTTACCCTAACGCCAAACCTATCCCTAAAACTAACCTAAACCTAACACTAAATCTAACACTAACTGTAACTCTAAACCTAACACTAACCCTATCTCCTAACACTAACTCTAGCCCTAACACTAACCCAAAACCTAAACCCTAACACAAACCTTAACCCTAACCCTAACAGTAATGGTAACTCTAACTCTAACCCTAGCCCTATCCATAACCATAACCCTAACACTAACCATCCAATCGTCTAACACTAGCCCTAACCGTAACACTTAACCTAACCCGAACCCTAACCCTAACCCTCTATCCATAAGACTAACCATAATTCTCTAACGTGAACCCTAACACTAACCCTAATCTTAACAATAACCCTCAAATGCTAACCATATCCCTAACACTAACCCGAACCCTAACCCTCTAACCCTTTAACCCTAACCCTAAATCTAATCCTAACCCTAAATCTAACACTCTAAACCTAACACTATCAATAAGCCTCTAAACCTGTCCCTCTATCCCTAACCATAGCCCTAACCATAATACTAACACTAAAACTAACCTCTAACCCTAACACCAACCCTGACCCTAAGACCAACAATAACCCTCTAAACCTAACCCTAACTCTAACCCCAACCCTCTAAACCTAACCATAACCATAACCCTAATCCTAAACATCCAACATTCTAACCCTAAACCTAACACTAACACTAATCCTAACACTAACTATAAAGCTCACCGTAACACTAACCCTAATCCTAAACCTATGCTTACCATAACCTAACATTAACACTAACCCTAACCCTCTAACCCTAAGCGTAACCCTATCCCTAACACTAAACCTCTAATGCTCTAACCCTAACATAAACACTAACCCTAAACCTAACCCAAAAACTAAACCTAACCCTAACACTAAACCTAATCCTAATTCTAACACTTAAAGAAACCCTAACCCTAACCCAAACCCTAAAACTACCCCTAAATTCTAACCCTAACCCTAAACCAAAACCTAAGTCTAACTCTTACCGTAAACCTAACCCTAGCCCTAGCCCTAACCGTCTAACATTAACACTAATACTAACCCTCAAACCCTAACACTAATCCTAACAGTAACCATCTAACCCTAACCTTAACCCCAAACCTATTCCTATCCCTCTAACTCTCTAAACATAACCCTAACACTTACAATCTAATCCTAACCGTAAGCCTAACCATATCCCTAAACCCAACCGTCAGTCAAACCAAATCCTAACCCTAAACATTAGCCTACCCCAAACACTATCCATAACCCTAACACTTACTCTAACCCTAACCATAAACCTAACACTAACACTAACCCTAACCATAAACCTAACCCTATCCGTAACCCTAAACCTCAAACTAAACCTAACTAAACCTAACCATAACCATAACCCAAACGCTAAACACCCAACCCTCTAAACCTACACCTAACCCTAACATTAACCCTAATACTAACCGTAACGCTAACCCTAACACTAAACCTAATCCTAAACCTAAGTCTTACCCTAAACCTAACCTTAACGCTAACCCTAACCCTCTAACCTTAACCCTACCCCTAACCGTAACCCTAACCCTAAGCCTAATGCTAACCCTAAACCTAACCCCAAACCTAATCCTTACCCTAATCCGAACACTAACCCTAACCCTCTAACCATAAGTCTAACGATAATCCTCTAACGTGAACTCTAACTCTAACCCTAACACTTACTCTAACACTAACCCCAACTCTAACACTAACACTAACCCTAACCATTAAACTAAACCCTAACCATAACCCTAACCCTAACATTCTCTCCCTAAACGTAACCCCGAACCTAACCCTAAGTCTCACCATGACCTTAAAACTAACACTTACCCTAAACCTTACCCATACTCCAACCCTAACCCTAAACCTAACATAACCCACACTAAATCTAACCCTAACTGTAACTCTAACCCTAACCCTAACCCTAACACCTAACACTAACCCTAGCCCTAACACTGACCCTAACACTAAACCCTAAAACAAACATTAAACTTAACCCTAACAGTAACAGTAACTCTAAATCTAACCCTAAACATATCCATAAACATAAACCTAACAATAACCATTCAATTGTCTAACCCAACCCTAAGCCTAACCCGAACCCTAACGCGAACCCTAACTGTAACCTTTAACCATAAGTCTAACCATAATCATCTACGGTGAACCCGAACCCTAACCCTAATCCTAACAATAACCCTCTAATGCTAATCAAAACCCTAACACTAACCCGAACCATAACCCTCTAAACCTCCAGCCCTAACCCTAGCCCTAAACGTAACCCTAACCCTAAAATTAACAATCTAACCCTAACCCTATCCCTAAGCCTCTAAACCTAACCCTCTAACACTCTAACCCTAAACATAACCCTAACCCTAACCCTAACCTCTAACCCTAACGCTAAACCTGACCCTAACACCAACCCTAAACCTCTAAACCTGACACTAACGCTAACCCCAACCTTCTAAACCTAAGCATAACCATAACCATAACCCTAAACATATAACCCTCTAACCCTTACACTAACACTAACACTAACACTAACACTAACCCTAACCCTAACCCTAAACCTAAACCTAACACTAACACTAAACCTAACCCTAACACTACCCTTAACACTAACCCTAACCCTAACCCTCAAACTAAACCTAACTAAACCTAACCATAACCATAACCCTAACCCTAAACATCCAACCCTCTATACCTACACCTAACCCTAAACTTAACACTAATACTAACCGTAATGCTAACCCTAACACTAACCCTAATCCTAAACCTAAGTCTTACCCTAAACCTAACCTTAACCCTAACCCTAACCCTCTAACCTTAACCCTAACCCTAACCCTAACCCTAACCCTAACACTAACACTAAGCCTAACGCTAACCCTAAACCTAACCCCAAACCTAATCCTTACCCAAACCCGAACACTAACCCTAACCCACTAACCATAAGTATTACGATAATCCTCTAACGTGAACTCTAACTCTAACCCTAACACTTACTCTAACACTAACCCTAACTCTAACACTAACACTAACCCTAACCATAAACCAAACCCTAACCATCACCCTAACCCTAACACTCTATCCCTAAATGTAACCCCGAACCTAACCCTAAGTCTCAGCCTAACCTTAAACCTAACCCTTAACCTAAACCGTACCCATACTACAACTCTAACACTTAACCTAACCTAACCCTAACACTAAATCTAACCCTTACTGTAACTCTAACCCTAACCCTAACCCTAACACCTAACACTAACCCTAGCCCTAACACTGACCCTAACACTAAACCCTAAAACAAAGATTAAACCTAACCCTAACAGTAACAGTAACTCTAAATGTAACCCTAAACATATCCATAAAAATAAACGTAACAATAACCATCCAATTGTCTAACCCTAGCCCTAAGCCTAACCCTTACCATAACCCGAACCCTAACCCTAACCCTTTAACCATAAGTCTAACAATAATCCTCTAACGTGAAACCTAACCCTAACCCTAATCCTAACAATAACCCTCTAATGCTAACCATATCCCTAACACTAACCAGACCCTAACCCTCTAACCCTCTAACCATAACCCTAAACCTAAACCTAACCTTAACCCTAAAATTAACACTCTAATCCTAACCCTATACCTAAGCCTCTAACCCTAACCCTAACCCTAACCTTTACCTTAACCCTAACACTAACACTAACCCTAACACTAACACTTACTCTTACCCTAACACTAACCCTAACCCTAACCCTAACCCTAAACCTAACACTAACACTAACCCTAACATTAAACCTAAACCTAACCCTAACCCTAACACTAACCCTAAACCTCTAAAACTAAGCCTAACCCTATCAAAAACACTCTAACCCTAACCCTAACACTAACACTAACACTAACACTAACCCTAAACCTAAACTTAACCCTAACTCTAACACTAACACTAACCCTAACCCTAACCCTAACACTGAAACTAACCCTAACACTAACCCAAACCCTAACCCTAAACCCAAACCCTAACCCTAACCCTAAAATTAACCCTAAACCTAACCCTAACCCTAAACGTAGCCCTAGCCTTAACCCTCTAACCCTAACACTAATACTAACCCACAAACCCTACATTTAACACAAACCGTAACCCTCTAACCCAGACCTTAATCCCCACCCTAACCCTAACCTTCTAAGTCTCTAAATATCACCCGAACACTTACCCTCTAATCCTTACCCTAAGCCTAACCATAACCCTAAACCCTACCATCACTGAAACCTAATACTAACCCTAAACGTTACCCTAACCGTTACACTAACCCTAACCCTAACACTTACTCTAAACCTAACACTAACCCTAACACTAACACTAACCCTAACCATAAACCTAACCCTAACCATAACCGTAACCCTAACACTCTCACCCTAATTGTAACCCCAACCCTTATCATAACCGTCAACCTAACCCTAAACTTAACCCTTAACCTAAACCTTACCCTAACCCCAACCCTATCCCTAAACCTAACCTAACCCTAACACTAAATCTAACAATCTCTGTAACTCTAAATCTAACCATAACCCTAACTCCTAACACTAACTCTAGCCCTATAACTAACCCAAACCCTAAACCCTAACACAAAACTTAACCCTAACCCTAACAGTAAAGGTAACTCTAAATCTAACCCTAACCCTATCCATAACCATAACCCTAACACTAACCATCCAATCGTCTAAAACTAGCCCTAACTCTAACACTTACCCTAACCCGAATCCTAACCCTAACCCTCTAACCATAAGTCTAACCATAATCCTCTAACGTGAAACCTAACCCTAACCCTAATCCTAACAATAACCCTCTAATGCTAACCATATCCCTAACACTAACCAGACCCTAACCCTCTAACCCTCTAACGTTAACCCTAACCCTAAACCTAACCTTAACCCTAAAACTAACACTCTAATCCTAACCCTATACCTAAGCCTCTAACCCTAACCTTAACCTGAACCCTAAACATAACCTCTACCCCTCTAACCCTAACCATAACCCTCACACTAACACTAAAACTAAACCTAACATCTGAGCCTAACGCTAACGCTGACCCTAAGTCCAACAATAAACCCTCTAAACCTAACCCTAACACTAACCCCAACCCTCTGAACCTAACCATAACCATAACCCTAACCCTCAACATCCAACCCTCTAACCTTAAAGCTCACGCATCCTTAACCCGAATACTAAAATTAACGCTAACACTAACAATAAACATAATACTAAACCTCGGCCTTATCCTAAACTCAACGATAACCCTAATCCTAAACCTCTAACCCTTAGCCTAACCCTACCCCTAAGCCTAAACCTTCCCCTAACCCTATCCCTCTAACGCTCTAACCCTAAAACTAACACTAACCCTAACCCTAAACCTAACCCTAACCCAAACACTAACCCTAAACCTAACACTATCCCTAACCCTGAAACTAACACTAACTCTAACCCTAACCCTATCCTTAAACCCTAACCCTAACCCTAACCCTCAAACTAACCCTAAATCTAAGCCTAAGCCTAACCCTAGCACTAGCCCTAACCCTCTATCCCTAACACTAACACTAACACTCAAACCCTCACACTAACCATAACGGTAACCCTCTGAACCTAACCTTAACCCTAACCCTAACCCTAACCCTCTAACTCTCTAAACATAACCATAACAGTTACCCCCTAACCTAACAATAAGCCTAACAAATAACCCTAAATCGTACCATCACCCAAACCTAATCCTAATCCTAACCGTTACACTAACCCTAACACTAACCCTAACCCTAACACTTACTCTAACCCTAACCCTAACACTAACACTAACATCAACCCTAAACATAAACCTAAACCTAACCCTAACACTAACCCTAAACCTAAGCCTCTAACTCTCTAAACATAACTTCTAACTCTTAACTTCTAATTCTAACCCTAAGCCTAACCATAACCCTAAACCCAACCCTCACCCAAACCTAATCCTAAACCAAACCTTTACCCTAACCCTAACACTAACCCTAACCCTAACACTTACTCTTACCCTAACCCTAACCCTAAACATAACCCTAAACCTAACACTAACCCTAACCCTAACATTAAACCTAAACCTAACCCTAAACCTAACTCTAACCCTAACACTATCCCTAAGCCTCTAAAACTAAGCCTAACCATATCACAAACACTCTAACCCTAACACTAACACTAACACTAACACTAACACTAACACTAACACTAACACTAACCCTAAACCTAAACTTAACCCTAACTCTAATGCTAACACTAACCCTAACCCTAACACAAAAAATAACCCTAGAACTAACCCAAACCCTAACCCTAAACCCTAACCCTATCCTTAACCCTAAAACTAACACTAAACCTAACCCTAACACTAAACCAAGGCCTAGACCTAACCCTCTAACACTAACACTAATACTAACCCACAAACCCTAAATGTAACACAAACCGTAACCCTCTAACCCTGACCTTAATCCCCACCCTAACCCTAATCCTGTAACTCTCTAACTATCACCCGAAAACTTACCCTCTAAACCTTACCCTAAGCCTAACCATAACCCTAAACCCTACCGTCACTGTAACCTAATCCTAACCCTAAACGTTACCCTAACCCTTACACTAACCCTAGCCCTAACACTTTCTCTAAACCTAACACTAACCCTAACACGAACACTAACCCTAACTATAAACCTAACCCTAACCATAACCCTAACCCTAACACTCTCACCCTAATTGTAACCCAAAACCTTAACCTAAACCTCACCTTAACCCTAATCTTAATCCTTAACATAAACCTTCCCCTAACACCAACCCTATCCCTAAACCTAACCTAACCCTAACACTAAATCTAACACTAACTGTAACTCTAAACCTAACCCTAACCCTAACTCCTAACACAAACTCTAGCCCTAACACTAACCCAAACCCTAAACCCTAACACAAACCTTAACCCTAACCCTAACAGTAATGGTAACTCTAACTCTAACCCTAACCCTATCCATAACCCTAACCCTAACACTAACCATCAAATCGTCTAACACTAGCCCTACCCCTAACACTTACCCTAACCCGAACCCTAACCCTAACCCTCTAACCATAAGTCTAACCATAATCCTCTAACGTGAGCTATAACCCTAACCCTAATCCTAACAATAACCCTCTAATGCTAACCATATCCCTAACACTAGCCCGAACCCTAACCCTCTAACCCTTTAACCCTAACCCTAAATCTAACCCTAACCCTAAATCTAACACTCTAAACCTAACACTATCAATAAGCCTCTATACCTGTCCCTCTATCCCTAACCATAGCCCTAACCCTAACCCTAACACTAAACCTAACCTCTAACCCTAACACTAACCCTGACCCTAAGACCAACCATATCCCTCTAAACCTAACCCTAACTCTAACCCCAACTCTCTAAACCTAACCATAACCATAAACCTAATCCTAAACATCCAACATTCTAACCCTAAAGCTCACACTAACACTAATCCTAATACTAACTATAAAGCTCACCCTAACACTAAACCTAATCCTAAACCTATGCTTACCATAACCTAACATTAACACTAACCCTAACCCTCTAACCCTACGCCTAACACTACCCCTAACACTAAACCTCTAATGCTCTAACCCTAACATAAACACTAACCCTAACCCTAACCCTAAAACTAAACCTAACCCTAACACTAAACCTAACCCTAATTCTAACACTAAAAGAAACCCTAACCCTAACCCAAACCCTAAAACTACCCCTAAATCCTAACCCTAACCCTAAACCAACAACTAACTCTAACTCTAACCCTCAACCTAACTCTAGCCCTAGCCCTAACCCTCTAACACTAACACTAATACTAATGCTCAAACCCTAACACTAATCCTAACGGTAACCCTCTAACCCTAACCTTAACCCCAAACCTATTCCTATCCCTCTAACTCTCTAAACATAACCCTAACACTTACCCTCTGATCCTACCCCTAAGCCTAACCATATCCCTAAACCCAACCATCAGTCAAACCAAATCCTAACCCTAACCGTTAGCCTAACCCTAACACTATCTCTAACCCTAACACTTACCCTAACCCAAACCATAAACCTAACACTAACACTAACCCTAACCATAAACCTAACCCTGACCGTAACCCTAACCCTCAAACTAAACCTAACTAAACCTAACCATAACCATAACCCTAACCCTAAACATCCAACCCTCTAAACCTACACCTAACACTAACCTTAAGCCTAATACTAACTGTAACGCTAACCCTAACACTAACCCTAATCCAAAACCTAAGTCTTACCTTAAACCTAACATTAACTCTAACCCTAACCCTCTAACCTTAACCCTAACCCTAACCCTAAACCTAACCCTAACTCTAACCCTAAACCTAACCCCAAACCTAATCCTTACCCTAACCCGAAAACTAACCCTAACCCTCTAACCATAAGTCTAACGATAATCCTCTAACGTGAACTCTAACTCTAACCCTAACACTTACTCTAACACTAACCCTAACTTTAACACTAACACTAACCCTAACTATAAAGCTAACCCTAACCATAACCCTAACCCTAACACTCTATCCCTAAACGTACCCCGAACCTAACCCTAAGTCTCACCCTAACCTTAAACCTAACCCTAAACCTAAACCTTACCCATACTCATACACTAACCCTAAACCTAACCTAACCCTAACACTAAATCTAACCCTTACTGTAACTCTAACCCTAACCTTAACCCTAACCCTAACACCTAACACTAACCCTAGCCCTAACACTGACCCTAACACTAAACCCTAAAAGAAACATTAAACCTAACCCTAAGAGTAACAGTAACTCTTAATCTAACCCTAAACATATCCATAAACATAAACCTAACAATAACCCTCCAATTGTCTAACCCTAGTCCTAAGCCTAACCCTTACCGTAACCCAAATCCTAACCCTAACCCTTTAACCAAAAGTCTAACCATAATCCTCTAACGTGAGCCCTAACCCTAAACCTAATCCTAACAATAACACTCTAACTCTAACCATATACCTAACACTAACCAGACCCTAATCCTCTAACACTCTAACCATAACCCTAACCCTAAACCTAACCTTCACCCTAAAACTAACACTCTAATCCTAACCCTATACCTAAGCCTCTAACCCTAACCCTAACCCGAACCCAAACCTAACCTGTACCCCTCTAACCCTAATCATAACCCTCACACTAACACTAAAACTAAACCTAACTTCTGAGCCTAAAGCTAACCCTGACCCTAAGTCCAACAATAAACCCTCTAAAGCTAACCCTAACGCAAACCCCAACACTCTAAACCTAACCATAACCATAACCATAAACCTAAACTTCCAACCCTCTAAACCTAAACCTAACCATAAACCTAACACTAATACTAACCGTAAAGCTAACCCTAACACTAACCCTAATCCGAAATCTAAGCCTTACCTAAACCTAACATTAACCCTAACCCTGACCCTCTAACACTAAGCCTAACCCTAACCTAAACCCTATCCCTCTAATGCTCTAACCCTATCCCTAACATTAACAATAACCCTAACCTAACCCTAAACCTAACCCTATCCCTAACACTAACCCTAAACCTAACCCTAACCCTAACACTAAAACTAATCCTTACCCTCACCCAAACCCTAACCCTAACACTAACACGAAAGCTAATGATAAAACTAACCCTAACCCTAACCCGAACCCTAAACCCTAACGCTAACCTTAACTCTAAAACTAAACCTAACTCTAACCCTAAACCTAACCCTATCCCTAGCCCTATCCCTCTAACACTAACACTAATACTAACCCTCAAACCCTAACACTAACCCTAACCGTAACCCTCTAACCCTAACCTTAACCCACACCCTAACCCTTAACCTAACCCTCTAACTCTCTAAACATAACACTAACACTTAAATTCTAATCCTAACCCTAAGCCTAACCATAACCCTAAAGCCAAACGTCACACAAACCTAACCCTAACCCAAAACTTGACCCTAACCCTAACCCTAACCCTAAACCTAACCCTAACCCTAACACTTACCCTAACACTCTAACTCTAAGCCTAACCCTATCACAAACACTCTAACCCTAACCCTAACCCTAACCCTAACAATAACCCTAACCCTAACACTAAACCTAGCCCTAACCCTAACCCTAAATCTAACAGTAACCCTATCACTAACCCTAACTCTCTAACCCTAAGACTAACCCTATCCCTAACACTAACACTCTAATGCTCTAACCCTAACACTAACACAAACCCTAACCCTAACCCTAACCCTAAACCTAACCCTAACCGGAACCCTAACCCTAACCCTCTAGCCATAATTCTAACCATAATCCTCCAACGTGAACCCTAACCGTAAACATAATCCTAACAATAACCCTCTAATGCTAACCATATCCCTAACACTAACCCGAACCCTAAACCTATAACCCTCTAACCATAACCCTAACACTAAACCTAACCCTAATCCTACAACACCCTATCCCTAACCCTATCAATAAGCCTCTAAACCTAAACCTCCAAACCTAACCCTAATGCTAACCCCAACCCTGACCCTAAGATGAACCCTAACCCTCGAAACCTAACCCTAACGCTAACCCCAACCCTCTGAACATAAACATAACCATAACCCCAACCCTCAACAGCCAACCCTCTAACCCTAAAACTCACCTTAACCCTAACCCTAATACTAACCTTAACGCTAACACTAACACTAACCATACTCCTAAACCTAGGCCTTACACTAAACGTAACCTTAACCCTAAACCTAAACCTCTAACCCTAAGCCTAACCCGACCCCTCAGCCTAACCCTTCCCCTAACCCTATCCCTTTAACGCTCTAAACCTAAAACTAACACTCACCCTAACCCTAACCCTAAAGCTAACCTTAACCCTAACACTAACCCTAAACCTAACCCTATCGCTAACCCTGCAACTAACCCTATCTCTAACCCGAACCTTAAACACTAACCCTAACCTTAACCCTGAAACTAACCCTAAATTTAAGCCTAAGCCTAACCCTAGCACTAGCCATAACCCTCTATCCCTAACACTAACACTCAAACCCTCACACTAACCATAACGGTAACACTCTGAAACTAATCTTAACCCTAACCCTAACCCTAACCCTCTAACTCTCTAAACATAACCCTAACACTTACCACCTAACCTAACCATAAGCCTAACCATAACCCTAAATCCTACCGTCACCCAAACCTAATCCTAACCCTGTTACCCTAACCCTAACACTAAACCTAACCCTAACACTTATTCTAAACCTAACCCTAACCCTAACACTAACACTAACACTAACCCTAACCATAAACCTAAACCTAACCCTAACCCTAACCCTCTAACTCTGTAAACATAACTTCTAACACTTTACTTCTAATCCTAAACCTAAGCCTAACCATAACCCTAAACCCAACCCTCACTCAAACCTAATCCTAAACCTAAGCTTTACCCTAACCCTAACACTAACCCTAACCCTAACACTTACTCTTACACTAACCCTAACCCTAAACCTAACACTAACACTAACCCTAACCCTAACATTAAACCTAAACCTATCCCTAAACCTAACACTAACCCTAACACTAACCCTAACCCTCTAACTCTAAGCCTAACCCTATCCCAAACACTCTAACCCTAATACTAACACTAACACTAACCCTAACCCTAACCCTAACACTAAAACTAACCCTAACACTAACCCAAACCCTAACCCTAAACCCTAATCCTAACACTAACCCTAAAACTAACCCTAAACCTAACCCTAACCCTAACCCTAGCCCTAGCCCTAACCCTCTTACCCTAACACTAATACTAACCCTCAAACCATAAATTTAACACAAACCATAACCCTCTAAACCTGACCTTAATCCCCACCCTAACCCTAACCCTCTAACTCTCTAAATATCACCCGAACACATATCCTCTAATCCTTACCCCAAGCCTAACCATAACCCTAAACCTACCGTAACTGAAACCTAATCCTAACCCTAAACGTTACCCTAACCCTTACACTAACCCTAACCCAAACACTTACTCTAAACCTAACACTAACCCTAACACTAACACTAACCCTAACCATAAACCTAACACTAACCATAACCCTAACACTCTCACCCTAATTGTAACCCCAAACCTTAACCTAACCCTCACCCTAACCCTAAATTTAACCCTTAACCTAAACCTTACCCTAAACCCAAACCTATCCGTAAACCTAACCTAAACCTAACACTAAATCTAACATTAACTGTACTTCTAACCCAAGCACTAACCCTAACACCTAACACTAACACTAGCCCTAAAACTAACCCTAACCCTAAAACCTAACACAAACCTTAACCCTAACCCTAACAGTAACGGTAATTCTAACTCTAACCCTAACCCCTATCCATAACCATAACCCTAACACTTACCATTCAATCGTCTAACACTAGCCCTAACCCTAACACTTACCCTAACCCGAACCCTAACCCTAACCCTCTAACCATAAGTCTAACCATAATCCTCTAAACTGAACCCTAACCCTAACCCTAATCCTAACAATAACCCTCTAATGCTAACCATATCCCTAACACTAACCGAAATCCTAACCCTCTAACCCTCTAACCCTCTAACCCTGACCCTAACCCTAAATATAACCCTAACCCTAAATCTAACACTCTAAACCTAACACTATCAATAAGCCTCTATACCTATACCTCTATCCCTAACCATAGCCCTAACCCTAACATTAACACTAAACCTAACCTCTAACCCTAACACTAACCCTGACACTAAGACCAACCCTAACCCTCTAAACCTAACACTAACGCTAACCCCAACCCTCTAAACCTAACCATAACCATAACCCTAATCCTAAACATCCAACATTCTAACCCTAAACCTAACACTAACACTAATCCTAATACTAACAATAATGCTCAACCCTAACACTAACCCTAATCCTAAACCTATGCCTTACCATAACCTAACATTAACACTAACGCTAAGGTTCTAACCCTAAGCCTAACCCTATCACTAACACTAAACCTCTAATGCTCTAACCCTAACATAAACACTAACCCTAACCCTAACCCTAAAACTAAACCTAACCCTAACACTAAACCTAACCCTAATTCTAACACTAAAAGAAACCCTATCCCTAACCCAAACCCTAAAACTACCCCTAAACCCTAACTGTAACCCTAACCCTAAAACTAACTCTAAGTCTAACCCTAACCCTAACCCTAGCCCTAGCCCTAACCCTCTAACACTAACACTAATACTAACTCTCAAACCCTAACACTAACCCTAACAGTAACCCTCTAACCCTAACCTTAACCCCAACCCTATCCCTATCCCTCTAACTCTCTAAACATAACCGTAACACTTACCCTCTAATCCTATCAATAAGACTAACCATATCCCTAAACCCAACAGTCAGCCAAACCAAATCCTAACCCTAACCGTTAGCCTAACCCTAACAGTATCCCTAACACTTACTCTAACCCTAACCCTAAACCTAAAACTAACACTAACCCTAACCATAAACCTAACCCTAAACGTAACCCTAACCCTCAAACTAACCCTAACTAAACCTAACATAACCATAACCCTAACACTAAACATCCAACACTCTAAACCTACACCTAACCCTAACCTTAACCCTAATACTAACCATAACGCTAACCCTAACACTAACCCTAATCCTAAACCTAAGTCTTACCCTAAACGTAACATTAACCCTAACCCTAACACTCTAACCTTAACCCTAACCATAAGCCTAACGCTAACCCTAAACCTAACCCTAAACCTAATCCTTAACCTAACCCGAACACAAACCCTAACCCTCTAACAATAAGTCTAACGATAATCCTCTAACGTGAACTCTAACTCTAACCCTAACACTTACTCTAACAGTAACCCTAACTCTAACACTAACACTAACCCTAACCATAAACCTAACCCTAACCATAACCCCAACCCTAACACTCTCTCCATAAACGTAACCCCAAACCTAACCCTATGTCTCACCCTAACCCTAAACTTAACCCTTATCCTAAACCTTACCCATACTCCAACCCTAACCCTAAACCTAACCTAACCCTAACAATAAATGTAACCCTAACACCTAACTCTAACACTAAGCCTAACCCTAACACCTAACACTAACCCCAGCCCTAACACTGACCCTAACACTAAACCCTAAAACAAACATTAAACCTAACCCTAACAGTAACAGTAACTCTAACTCTAACCCTAAACATATCCATAAACATGAACCTAACAATAACCATCCAATTGTCGAACCCTAGCCCTAAGCCTAAACCTTAGCCTAACCCGAACCCTAACCCTAACCCTTTAACCATAAGTCTAACCATAATCCTCTAACGTTCACCCGAACCCTAACCCTAATCCTAACAATAACACTTTAATGCTAACCATTTCCCTAACACTAACCCGAACCCTAATCCTCTAACCCTCTAGTCCTAACCCTAACCCTAAACCTAACCCTAACCCTAAAACTAACAATCTAAAACTAACCCTATCCCTACGCCTCTAAACCTAACCCTCTAACCCTAACCATAACCCTAAACCTAACCCTAACACTAAAACTAACCTCTAACCCTAATGCTAACCCTGACCCAAACACCAACCCTACCCCTCTAAACCTAACCCTAACGCTAACCCCAACCCTCTAAACCTAACCATAACTATTACCCTAACCCTAAACATCCAACTGTCTAACCCTAAACCTAACTCTAACACTAACCCTAATACTAACCGTAATGCTAACCAAAACACTAATCGTAATCCTAAACCTAAACCTTACCCTAAACCTAACATTAACCCTAACCCTAACACTCTAACCCTAAGCCTAACCTTACCCCTAACCCTATCCCTGTAACGCTCTAACCCTAACACTAACACTAACCCTAACCCTAAATCTAAACCTAACCCTAACACTAAACCTAACCCTAACACTAACCCTAACCCTAACCATAAAACTAACCCTAATCCTAAACCTAACCCTAACCCTAACCCTGAAACTAACCGTAATCTGAACCTAACCATAAACCTAACCATAACCCTAACCCTAACCCTAAACCTAAACCTATCCCTAACCCTGCAACTAGCCCTAACTCTAACCCTAACCCTAACCCAAATGCTGAAACTAAAACTAAATCTAAGCCTAAGCCTAAACCTAGCACTACCCCTAACACTAACACTAACACTCAACACCATCACACTAACCCTAAAGGTAACCCTCTGAACCTAAACTTAACCCTAACCCTAACCCTAACCCTAACCCTCTAACTCTCTAAACATAACCCTAACACTTACCCTCTAAATCAAACCGTAAGCCTATCAATAACCCTAAATCCTACCGTCACCCAAACATAATCCTAACCCTAACCGTTACCCTAACCCTAAGACAAACCCTAACCCTAACACTTACTCTAACCCTAACCCTAACCCTAACCATAAACCTAAACCTTACCCTAACCCTAACCCTAACCCTCTAACTCTCTAAACATAACTTCTAACACTTAAATTCTAATCCAAACTCTAAGCCTAATCATAACTAAACAACCCTCACCCAAACCTAACCCTAAACCTAACCTTTACCCTAATCCTAACACTAACCCTAACCCTAACACTTACTCTAACCCTAACACTAACCCTAACCATAAACCTAAACCTTACCCTAACCGTAACCCTAACCCTCTAACTCTCTAAACATAACTTCTAACACTTAAATTCTAATCCAAACTCTAAGCCTAATCATAACCCTAAACAAACCTCACCCAAACCTAACCCTAAACCTAACCTTTACCCTAATCCTAACACTAACCCTAACCCTAACACTTACTCTTACCCTAACCCTAACCCTGACCCTAACACTAACCCTAACCCTAACACTAAACCTAAACCTAACCCTAAACCTAACACTAAACCTAACATTCTAACCCTAAGCCTAACCCTAAAAGTAACACTCGAACCCTAGCCCTATACTTACCCTCTAAACCTAACCCTAAACCAAACCCTAAACCTAAACTCTAACCATCTGACGCTAACCATAACCCTAAACATAACCCTAAAACTAACACTAAACCTAACCTCCAATCCTAGCGCTAACTTTAACACCAAGACGAACCCTAACCCTCTAAACCTAACCCTAAAGCAACCCCAACCCTCTAATCCTAAACATAACCAGAACCCTAACCCTAAACATCGAACACTCTAACCCTAAACCTAACCCTAACCCTAACCTTAATACTAACAATGACGCTAACCCTAACACTAACCCTAATCCTAAACCTAAGCCTTACACTAAACCTAACCCTAACCCTAACCCTAACGTTAACCCCAACCCTAACTCTGAACCCTGATCCTAATCCTTACCCTAAAACTAACCCTAACTCTAACCCTAACACTATCCCTAGCCCTAACCCTCTATCCCTAACACTAATACTGACCCACAAATCCTAACACTAACCCTAACTGTAACCCTCTAAACCTAACCTTATCCCTAACCCTAACCCTAACCCTCTAACTCTCTAAACATAAACCTAACACTTACACTCTAATCCTAAACCTAGCTTAACTATAGTCCTGAACTCTACCGTCACCCAAACCAAATCCTAAGCCTAAACTTTACTCTAACCCTAACACTAACCATAACCATAACACTTACTCTTACCCTAACACTAACCCTAACCCTAACACTAAACCTAACTCTAACCCTAAACCTAAACCAAACCCTAACACTAACCCTAACCCTCTAGCCATAAGCCTAACCCTACCCCTAACCCTAACCTTCTAAAGTTCTAAACCTAAACCTAACACTAAACCTAACCCTAACCCTAAACCTAACCCTAACCCTAACACTAACCCTAACCCTAACCCTAAAACCTATTCATAACCCTAACCCTAAAACAAACCCTAACTCTAACCCTAAACCTAACCATATCCCTAGCCCTAACGCTCTATCCCTACCACTAATACTAACCCTCAAACCCTAACACTAACCCTAACCATAAGAATCTAACCCTAACCTTAACCCTAACCCGAATCCTAACCCTCTAACTCTCTAAACATAACCCTAACACTTACCTTCTAATGCTAACCCTAAGCCTAACCATAACCCTAAACCCGACCTTCTCCCAACCCTAAACCTAACCCTAACCATTATCCTAACCCTAACACTAACCCTAACCCTAACACTTATTCTTACCGTAAACCTAACCCTAAACCTAACCCTAACCCTAACACTAAACCTAACCCTAAACCTAAACCTAACAATAATCCTACACTAACCCTAACCCTCTAACCCTAAGCCTAACCCTATCCCTCACACTTACTCTCCAATCCTCTAACCCTAACACTAACACTAACTGTAACCGTAACCCTAAACCTAACCCTAACCCTGACACTAACCCTAACTCTAACCCTTACACTAACCCGAAACCTAACCCTAACCCTCTAAACATAAGTCTAACCATAATCCTCTAACGTGAACCCTAACCCTAACCCTAATCCTAACAATAACTCTCTAACGCTAACCATATCCTTAACACTAATCCGAAACTTAACCCTCTAATCCTCTAACCCTAACCCTAACCCTAAATCTAACACTAACCCTAAATCTAACACTCTAAACCTAACACTGTCAATAAGCCTCTAAACCTATCCCTCTATCACTAACCATAGCCCTAACCCTAACACTAACACTAAACCTAACCTCTAACCCTAACACTAACCCTGACCCTAGACCAACACTAACCCTCTAATCCTAACCCTAACTCTAACTCCAACCCTCTAAACCTAACCATAACCATAACCCTAACCCTAAACTTCCAACCTTCTAACCCTAAACCTAACCCTAACCCTAACCCTAATACTAACCATAACGCTAACACTAACACGAACCCTAATCTGAAACCTAAGCCTTAGACTAAACCTAACATTAACCCTAACACTAACCCTCTAACCCTAAGGCTAACCCTACCCCTAACCCTATCCCTCTAACGCTCTAACCCTAACACTAACACTAACCATAACCCTAACCCTAAACCTAACACTAACCCTAATCCTAACCCTCTAAACCTAACCCTAACCCTAACCCCAACCCTAACCGTAAACCCTAATCCTAACCCTAATCCTAAAACTAACCCTAACTCTAACCCTATCCCTAACCCTATCCCTAGCCCTAACCCTCTATACCTAACACTAATACTAACCCATAAACCCTAACACTAACCCTAATTGTAACCCTCTAAACCTAACCTTATCACTAACCCTAACCCTAACCCTAACCCTCTAACTCTCTAAACATAACCCTAACACTTACCCTCTAATCCTAACCCTAAGCATAACGATAGCCCTGAAATCAACCAACACCCAAGCCAAATCTTAAGCCTAAACTTTACCCTAACCCTAACACTAACCATAACCATAACACTTACTCTTACCCTAACACTAACCCTAACCCTAACCCTAACACTAAACCTAACCCTAAACCTAAACCTAACAATAAACCTACACTAACCCTAACCCTATAACCCTAAGCCAAACCCTATCCCTAACACTAACTCTCTAACGCTCTAACCCTAACACTAACACTAACCCTAACCCAAACCCTAAACCTAACCCTAACTCTAAACCTTACACTAACACGAACCCTAACCCTACCCCTCTAGCCATAAGTCTAACCATAATCCTCTAACGTGAACTCTAACCCTAAACCTAATCCTAACAACAACCCTCTAATGCTAACCATAACCCTAACACTCACCCGAACCCTAACCCTCTAACCCTCTAACCGTAACCCTAACACTAAACCTAACCTTAACCATAAATCTAACACCCAACTCTAACCCTATCAATAAGCCTCTATACCTAACCCTCTAACACTAAACCTAATACTTACCCTGACCCTAAGACCAACACTAACCCTCTAAACCTAACCCTAACGCTAACCCCAACCCTCTGAGCATAACCATAACCATAACCCTAACCCTCAACATCCAACCTTCTAACCCTAAAGCTCACCGTAACCTTAAACCTAATACTAACCTTAACACTAACACTAACACTAACCATAATCCTAAACCTAGGCCTTGCCCTAAACCTAACCTTAACCCTAAACCTAACACTCTAATCCTAAGCCTAACCCTACCCGTAACCCTATAACTCTAACACTCTAACCCTAAAACTAACACTAACCCTAACACTAAACCTAACCGTAAACCTAACCCTAACCCTAACACTAACCCAAACCTAAACCTAACACTAACCTTGCAACTAACCCTAACCCTAACCCTAACCCTAACCCTAACCCTAAGCCTATCCCTAGCACTAGCGCTAAACCTCTATCCCTAACACTAACACTAACCCTCAAACCCTAACACTAACCCTAACCCTAACACTTACCGTAAACCTAACACTAACCTTAACACTAACACTAACACTAACCCTAACCATAAACCTAACCCTAACCCTAACCCTAACACTAACCCTAACCCTAACACTTACTCTGACCCTAACACTAACCCTAACATTAACACTAACCCTAACCATAAACCTACCCCTAACCCTAACCCTCTAACTCTCTAAACATAACCCTAACACTTACCTTCTAATACTAACCCTAAGCCTAACGATAACCCGAAACCCAACAGTCACCCAAACCTAATCCTAACCCTCACCTTTACTCTAACCCTAACACTAACCCTAAACCTAACCCTAAAACTATCCCTAACACTAACCCTAACCCTAACCCTATAGCCTAACCATTACCCTAACCCTAAAACTAACCCTAACTCTAACCCTAACCCTAACCCTAACCCTAGCCGTAACCCTCCAACCCTAACACTAATACTAACAATCAAAGCCCAACACTAACCCTAACTGTAACCCTCTAACCCTAACATATGAACCGCCACCCTAACCCTAACCCTGTAACTCTCTAAATATAACCCGAACACTTACCCTCTAATCCTTACCCTAAGGCTAACCATAACACTAAAACCGAACCATCACCCAAACCTAATCCTAACCCTAACCGTTACCCTAAACCTAACACTATCCCTAACCCTAACATTTACTCTAACCCTAACTCTAACCCTAACCCTAACACTAACACTAACCGTAAACCTAACCCTAACCATAACCCTAACCATAACACTCTCACACTAAATTTAACTCCAAAGCTAATCCTAATCCTCACCCTAACTCTAAACTTAACACTTAAACTAAACCTTACACTTACCGCAACCCTAACCCTAAACGTAACCTAACCCAAACACTAAATCTAAACCTAACTGTAACTCTAAGCCTAACACTAACCCTAACACCTAACACTAACACTAGCCCGAACACTAACCCTAACCCTAAACCCTAACACCAACCTTAACGCTAACCCTAACAGTAACAGTAACTCGAAATCTAAACCTAATCCTATCCATAACCATAACCCTAACACTAACCATCCAATCGTCTAACCCTAGACCTAACCCTATATCTTACACTAGCCCGAACCCTAACCCTAACCCTCTAACCATAAGTATAACCATAATACTCTAACGTGAACCATAGCCCTAAAGCTAATCCTAACAAAAACCCTCTAATGCTAACCATATCCCTAACACTACCCGAACCCTAACCCTCTAAACCTCTACCCCTAACCTAACCCTAAATCTAACCCTAACCCTAAATCTAACACTCTAACCCTAACCCTATCAATAAGCCTCTAAACCTAACACTCTAAACTTAAGCCTAACACTACCCCTAACCATATCCCTCTAACGCTCTAACCCTAACACTAACACTAACCCTAAACCTAACCCTAAACCTAAACCTAACCCTAACACAAACACTAACCCTAACCCTAAACCTAAAACTAGCCCTTACCCTAACCTTAAACCTAAACGCTAAACCTAAACCTAACCCTAACTCTAACCTTAACCCTAACACTTACTCTAACACTAACCCTAATTCTAACACTAACACTAACCCTAACCATAAACCTAACCCTAACCATAACCCTAACCCTAACACTCTCTCCCTAAACGTAACCACAAACCTAACCTAAGTCTCACCCTAACCCTAAACCTAAACCTTAACTTGAACATTACCCATACTCCAACACTAAACCTAAATTTAACCTAAACTTAACACTAAATCTAACCCTAACTTTAACTCTAACCCTAACCCTAACCCTAACCCTAACCGTAAGCCTAAACCCTATTCCTAACCCTAACCCTAAAACAAACCCTAACTCTAACCCTACTCCTAACCATATCCCTAGCCCTAACCCTCTATCCCTAACACTAATACTAACCCTCAAACTCTAACACTAACCCTAAACGTAAGACTCTAACCCAAACATTAACCCTAACCCTAATCCTGACCCTCTAACTCTCTAAACATAACCCTAACACTTACCTTCTAAACCTAACCCTAAGTCTAAGCATAACCCTAAACCCAACAGTCACGCAAACCTAAACCTAACCCTAACATTTATCCTAACACTAACACTAACCCTAAACCTAACACTTACTCTTACCCTAAACCTAAACCTAATCCTAACCCTAAGCCTAACCCTAACACTAAACCTAATCCTAAACCTAAAACTAACAATAACCCTACATTAACCCTAACCCTCTAACTCTAACCCTAACCCTATCCCTAACACTAAATCTCTAACGCTCTAACCCTAATCCTAACACTAAACCTAACCCTAAACCTAAAACTAACAATAACCCTACACTAACCCTAACCCTCTAACCCTAAGCCTAACCCTATCCCTAACACTAAATCTCTAACGCTCTAACCCTAACACTAACACTAAACCTAACCCTAACCCTAAACCTAACCCTAACCCTAACACTAACCCTAACTCTATCCTTACACTAACACGAACCCTAACCCTAACACTCTAGCCATAAGTCTAACCATAATCCTCTAACGTGAACGCTAACTTTAAACCTAATCCTAAACATAAACCTCTAATGCTAACCATATCCCTAACACTAACCTGAACCCTAACCCTCTAAACCTCTAACCCTAACCTAACCCTAAAGCTAACCCAAACCCAAATCTAACACTCTAACCCTACCCCTATAAATAAGCCTCTAAACCTAACCCTCTAACTCTAAGCCTAAAACAACCCCTAACCGTATCCCTCTAACGCTCTAACCCTAACACTAACACTAACCCTAAACCTAACCCGAAACCTAACCCTAACACTAACCCTAACCCTAACCCTAAACCTAAACCAAAAACTAGCCCTTACCTTAACCCTAACCCTAAAATTAAACCAAACTCTATCCCTAACCCTAAGCCTATCCCTAGCCCTAAACCTCTATCCCTAACACTAATACTAACCCTAGAACCCTAACACTAAACCTAACACTAACCCTAACCCTAAACCTAAACCGAACCCTAACCCTAACACTAACCCTAACCCTCTAACGCTAAGCCTTAGCCTATCCATAACCCTAACCCTCTAACGCTCTAACCCTAAAACTAACACTAACCCTAACGCTAATCCTAAAACTAACCCTAACTCTAACCCTAACTCTAACCCTAAACCCTAACCCTAACCCTAACCCTAAAACTAACCCTAACACTAACCCTAATACTAACACTATCCCTAGCCCTAACCCTCTAACCCTAACACTAATCCTAACCCTCAAACCCTAACACTAACCCTAACCGTAACCCTCTAACCCTAACATTAACCCCCACCATAACCTTAACCCTCTAACTATCTAAACATTACCCTAACACTTACCCTCTAATACTTACACTAAGCCTAAACATAACCCTAAACCCAACCGTCACCCAAACCTAATCCTAACCCTAACCATTACTCTAAACCTAACACTAACCCTAACACTAACACTTACTCTAACTCTAACCCTAACGGTTATGGTTCGATAACGAGTGGTCAACTTAACGCCAGCTGGATTACATCAGCATGCATTGAGAGAAGATGCTCCACCTGAGGAGGGCTGCCAGGATAAATAGGTGGAGAGGGGAGCTGTTGGAGAGGGATTGAGGCGTTATGGAGTCATTGTTGGTTCTCCTACAAGTTGCTGTCTGAGCTGTTGGTTCTGGAGAGGCTTTGGTCTTCACATCGAGCATTGCTTCCTGGCTCCAGAGGGGAAGACATGTGCTGCCTGGTCTCCAGGATGAACTCGTCACACTGCTTCCTGGCACGTACCCGACAGTGCTTGTCATCGGAGGAACTGGGGGCCTACGTGTCAGTGAGGACAGCTGTGGTTCCTTTCAGGACAGCCTGGATCTTTGTTGTGAGTGCGACTTCTCAGCTCCAGTGTAGAACCCTCATCCCACTAGCACAGCTCCTTCATCCTGCTGGCATAGACTTTCTGGATTCCACCGCCGACCCTTGGGTCTTCCCGGCACGAATCCGTAAAAAAGACTATCGTGAGTCCTTGTGGGCCCTGGACTTCCAGTTGGACTCGTGGAGGCGTTGTCCTGAGCTCTGGGTTTTATCTGCACTCATGTGGGACATTGCCGTAGGGTTTAGGCTCTTGACTAAATAAACTATGTCGTTGGTGTTGCGGATGGATTTCCTGCATTCTCCTGTGTTAACTTCCGGTGACCATTATAAAAATAGTAATATAAACTCCATGTCCTGATCTGAATGGTTCTCTGTGTATAACCCCTGACTACAACAGAAATTGGTACCAGGAGTGGGGTCATTGCTGTTATCTTGCCTGGTCATGTGACTGGAGAGCCTTAGAAATTAATTTGAAAATATTTGAGAGACTGGCCAAAGAGACAGCCCCTGTGTGCTGTATTATTTTGTAGACTCTGGTCGGACCCGGGAAGATCGGAGTACTGATGGAAATGCTGCCAGTTAACATGAAGCTTGGGAGGCTTCTGTTGAGAAAGACTGCAATGTCTGCAGTTGTCCAGGTAGTACATTGTGCTTTAGATGAAAGTTGGTCTTCTTGTTTGTATTTAGAGATATTATCTGGGTGGCAGAAGAATTTCAGTGCAGTCTACTTTTGGGATGGTAGCATGGTTACATTAGAGAACTTTCGACCAGATGTATTTTGAAATTTAGGGCAAAGGGCGAGTAGAGAAAATTAAAACACTTGGCCAAGAAGAAGGCTCCATTGGAACTGTGGGTTGTAATGATGAAACAGAGAACATGGTTGTTTAGAATAAGATAATGGAAAAATGAAGTTTATTTGAATTGCAGGAGATGCTTATATTTTAGTCTTACCATGCCATGTTATAGTTAATTGAAAGCGAGGACTGTGATTGTAATTATTCTTTTAGTGCGATTTTAATGTTTTATTTGTCTGTAACTCAGTTGTTTTCTCAAAATACTGTGTTTTAATGTTGAACTTTGGTCACCTTTTAAATGTTTTGGTTTTGATGCAGGAATTAAGTATAAAAATAATTATGTATATATGTAATTGTTTTATTAATGTAACAAATCTGCCACTAAGGACTATAGTTAAGGTAATGCGTGTGGTTATTAAGTCGACCAGGGGTGGATTGTTATGGTTCTATAACTAGTGGTCAACTTAACGCCAGCTGGATTACATCAGCATGCATTGAGAGAAGATGCTCCAGCTGAGGAGGGCTGCCAGGATAAATAGGTGGAGAGGGGAGCTGTTGGAGAGGGATTGAGGCGTTATGGAGGCATTGTTGGTTCTCCTACAAGTTGCTGTCTGAGCTGTTGGTTCTGGAGAAGCTTTGGTCTTCACATCGAGCATTGCTTCCTGGCTCCAGAGGGGAAGACATGTGCTGCCTGGTCTCCAGGATGAACTCGTCACACTGCTTCCTGGCAAGTACCCGACTGTGCTTGTCGTCGGAGGAGCTCGGGGCCTCCGTGTCACTGAGGACAGCTGTGGTTCCTTTCAGGACAGCCTGGATCTTTGTTGTGAGTGTGACTTCTCAGCTCCAGTGTAGAACCCTCATCCCACTAGCACAGCTCCTTCATCCTGCTGGCATAGACTTTCTGGCTTCCACCACTGACCCTTGGGTCTTCCCGGCACGAATCCATAAAAAGACTATCGTGAGTCCTTGTGGGCCCTGGACTTCCAGTTGGACTCGTGGAGGCGTTTTCCTGAGCTCTGGGTTTTTATCTGTGCTCATGTGGTACATTGCTGTGGGGTTTACGCTCTTGACTAAATAATCTATGTCGTTGGTGTTCGGATGGATTTCCTGCATTCTCCTGTGTTAACTTCCGGTGACCATTATAAAATTAGTAATATAAACTCCATGTCCTGATCTGAATTGTTCTCTGTGTACAACCCTGAATACAACACTAACCCTAACCCTAACCCTAACCTGAACCCTAACATTAACCCTCTAACCTTAAGTCTAACTATAATCCTCTAAGGTGTACCCTAAGCCTAACCCTATTCCTAACAATAACCCTCTAATGGAAACCATAACCCTAACACTACCCGAACCCTAACCCTCTAAACCTCTAACCCTAACCCAAACCTAAATCTAACCCTAACCCTAAATTTAACACTCTAACCCTAACCTTATCAATAAGACTGTAAACCTAACCCTCTAACACTAAGCCTAACCCTACCCCTAACCATATTCGTCTAACGCTCTAACCCTAATACTAACACTATCCCTAAACCTAACCCTAAACCTAAACCTAACCCTAACCCTAACCTAACACTAACCCTAACCCTAACCTAACCCTAACCATAACCCTAACCCTAACACTCTCACCCTAAACATAACCCTAAACGTGACCCTAAGTCTCACCTTAACCTTAAACCTAACCCTTAACCTAAACCTTACACATACTTCAACCCTAACCCTAAACCTAACCTAACCCTAACATTAATCTAACCCTAACTGTAACTCTAAACCTAACCCTTACCCTAACACCTAACACTAACCCTAGCCCTAACACCGACCCTAACACTAAACCCTAAAACAAACATTAAACCTAACCCTAACAGTAACAGTAACTCTAACTCTAACCCTAAACATATCCATAAACATAAACCTAACAATAACCATAAAATTGTCTAAACCTAGCCCTAAGCCTAACCCTTACCCTTACCCGAACCCTAACCCTAACACTTTAACCATAAGTCTAACCAAAATCCTCTATGGTGAACCCGAACCCTAACCCTAATCCTAACAATAACACTCTAATGCTAACCATATACCTAACACTAACCCGAACCTTAACCCTCTAAACGTCTAGCCCTAACCCTTACCCTAAACCTAACGCTAACCCTAAAACTAACAATCTAACCCTAACCCTATCCCTAAGCCTCTAAACCTAACACTCTAACCCTCTAACCCTAACCATAACCCTAAACCTAACCCTAACACTAAACCTAACCTCTAAACCTAACACTAACCCTGACCCTAACACCAACCCTAAACCTCTAAACCTAACCCTAACGCTAACCCCAACCCTCTAAACCTAACCATAACCATAACTGTAACCCTAAACATCCAACCATCTAACCCTAAACCTAACCCTAACACTAACCCTAATACTAACCGTAATGCTAATCCAAACACTAACCCTAATCCTAAACCTAAGCCTTACACTAAACCGAACCTTAACCCTAACCCTAGCCCTCTAACCCTATGCCTAACCCTACCCCTAACCCTATCCCTGTAACGCTCTAACCCTAACATTAACACTAACACTAACCCTAAACCTAACCCTAAACCTAACCCTAACCCTAACACTAAACCTAACCCTAACACTACCCCTAACCCTAACACTAACCCTAACACTAACCCTAAAACTAATCCTAATCCTAAACCTAAACCTAACCCTAAACCCTAACCCTACCTCTAACCCTGAAACTAACCGTAATCTAACCCTAAGACTAACCCTATCCCTAGCCCTACCCCTCTATTCCTAACACTAATACTAACCCTCAAACCCTAACACTAACCCTAACCATAAACCTCCAAACCTAACCTTAACCCTAACCCTAACCATAACCCTCTAAGTCTCTAAACATAACCCTAACACTTACCCTCTAAACGTAACCCTAAGCTGAATCATAACCTTAAACCCTGCCGTCACTGAAATCTAATCCTAACCCTAAACGTTACCCTAACCTAAACATCCAGCATTCTAACCCTAAACCTAACACTAACACTAACCCTAACCTAACCCTAAACCTAACCCTATCCCTAACACTAACCCTAAACCTAACCCTAACCCTAAAACTAACCCTTACCCTCACCCTAACACTAACGCTAACACTAACACTAACACTAACCCTAATCATAAAACTAAACCTAACCCTAACCCGAACCCTAAACCCGAACGCTAACCTTAACCCCAAAGCTAACCCTAAGTCTAACCCTAAACCTAAACCCTATCCCTAGCACTAACCCTCTATCCCTAACACTAATACTAACCCTCAAACCCTAACTTAACCCTAACCCTAACCCTCTAATTCTCAAAACATAACCCTATCATTAAATTCTAATCCTAAATCTAAGCGTAAACATAACCCTAAACCCAAACGTCACCCAAAACTAAACCTAACCCAAAACTTGACCCTAACACTATCCCTAACCCTAACCCTAAACCTAACCCTAAACCTAACCCTAACCCTAATACTAACCCTAAAACTCTAACTCTAAGCCTAACCCTATCCCAAACACTCTAACACTAACCCTAACCCTAACAGTAACCCTAAACCTAACCCAGCACTAAACCTAACCCTAACCTTAAACCTAACAGTAACCCTATCAGTAACCCTAACTCTCTAACCCTAAGCCTAACCCTATCCCTCACACTAACCCTCTAACGCTCTAACCCTAACACTAACACTAACCCTAACCCTAACCATAACCCTAAACCTAACCTTATCCCTAACACTAACCCTAACTCTAAACCTTACTCTTACCCGAACCCTAACCCTAACACTCTAGCCGTGATTCTAACCATTATCGTCTAACGTGAACCCTAACCATAAACATAATCCTAACAATAACCCTCTAATGCTAACCATATCCCTAACACTAACCCGAACCCTAATCCTCTAACCCTCTAACCGTAACCCTAACACTAACCCGAACCCTAACTCTCTAACCCTCTAACCGTAACCCTAACACTAACCGTAACCATAATCCTATAACACGCTAACCCTAACCCTATCAAAAAGCCTCTAAATCTAACCCTCTAATCCTAACACTAATGCTAACACTAACCCTGACCCTAAGACGAACCCTAACCCTCTAAACCTAACCCTAACGCTAACCCCAACCCTCTGAACATAACCATAACCATAACCATAACCCTCAACATCCAACCGTCTAACCCTAAAGCTCACCCTAACCCTAACCCTAATACTAACCTTAACCCTAACACTAACACTAACCATAATCCTAAACCTAGGCCTTACCCTAAACATAACCTTAACCCTAAACCTAAACCTCTAACCCTAAGCCTAACCGCACCCCTAAGCCTAACCCTTCCCCTAACCCTATCCCTCTAACGCTCTAAACCTAACACTAGCCCCAACCCTAACCCTAACCCTAAACCTAACCCTAAACCTAAACATAACCCTAACTCTAACACTAAAACTAACCCTAACACTAACACTAAAATTAACCCTAACACTAACCCAAACACTAACCCTAAAACCTAACCCTAACCCTAACCCTAAAACTAACCCTAAAACTAACCCTAACCCTAAGCCAAACCCTAGCCCTAACCCTCTAACACTAACACTAATACTGACCCTCAAACCCTAAATTTAACACAAACCGTAACCCTCTAAACCTGATCTTAATCCCCACCCTAACCCTAACCCTCTAACTCTCTAAATATCACCCGAACACTTACCCTCTAATCCTTACCCTAAGCCTAACCATAACCCTAAACCCTACCGTCACTGAAACCTAATCCTAACCCTAAACGTTACCCTAACCGTTACACTAACCCTAACCCTAACACTTACTCTAAACCTAACACTAACCCTAACCCTAACACTAACCCTAATCATAAACCTACCCCAACCATAACCCTAACCCTAACACTCTCACCCTAATTGTAACCCAAAACTTTAACCTAAACCTCACCCTAACCCTAAACTTAACCCTTAACATAAACCTTACCCTAACACCAACCCTATCCCTAAACCTAACCTAACCCTAACACTAAATCTAACACTAACTGTAACTCTAAACCTAACCCTAACCCTAACTCCTAACACTAACTCTAGCCCTAACACTAACCCAAAACCTAAACCCTAACACAAACCTTAACCCTAACCCTAACAATAATGGTAACTCTAACTCTAACCCTAACCCTATCCATAACCATAACCCTAACACTAACCATCCAATCGTCCAACACTAGCCCTAACCCTAACACTTACCCTAACCCGAACCCTAACCTTAACCCTCTAACCATAAGTCTAACCATAATTCTCTAACGTGAACCCTAACCCTAACCCTAATCCTGACAATAACCCTCAAATGCTAACCATATCCCGAACACTAACCCGAACCCTAACCCTCTAACCCTTTAACCCTAACCCTAAATCTAACCCTAACCCTAAATCTAACACTCTAAACCTAACACTATCAATAAGCCTCTAAACCTGTCCCTCTATCCCTAACCATAGCCGTAACCCTAATACTAACACTAAACCTAACCTCTAACCCTAACACTAACCCTGACCCTAAGACCAACAATAACCCTCTAAACCTAACCCTAACTCTAACCCCAACCCTCTAAACCTAACCAAAACCATAACTCTAATCCTAAACATCCAACATTCTAACCCAAACCTAACATTAACACTAATCCTAATACTAAGTATAAAGCTCACCCTAACACTAACCCTAATCCTAAACCTATGCTTACCATAACCTAACATTAACACTAACCCTAACCCTCTAACCCTAAGCGTAACCCTATCCCTAACACTAAACCTCTAATGCTCTAACCCTAACATAAACACTAACCCTAAACCTAACCCTAAAACTAAACCTAACCCTAACACTAAACCTAACCCTAATTCTAACACTAAAAGAAACCCTAACCCTAACCCAAACCCTAAAACTACCCCTAAATTCTAACCCTAACCATAAACCAAAAACTAACTCTAACTCTAACCGTAAACCTAACCCTAGCCCTAGCCCTAACCCTCTAACATTAACACTAATACTAACCCTCAAACCCTAACACTAATCCTAACAGTAACCCTCTAACCCTAACCTTAACCACAACCCTATTCCTATCCCTCTAACTCTCTAAATATAACCCTAACACTTAACCTCTAATCCTAGCCCTATGCCTAACCATATCCCTAAACCAAACCGTCAGTCAAACCAAATCCTAACCCTAACCGTTAGCCTAACCCTAACACTATCCCTAACCCAAACACTTACTCTAACCCTAACCATAAACCTAACATTAACACTAACCATAACCATAAACCTAACCCTAACTGTAACCATAAACCTCAAACTAAACCTAACTAAACCTAACCATAACCATAACCCAAACCCTAAACATCCAACCCTCTAAACATACACCTATCCTTAACATTAACCCTAATACTAACCGTAACGCTAACCCTAACACTAACCCTAATCCTAAACCTAAGTCTTACCCTAAACCTAAACTTAACACTAACCCTAACCCTCTAACCTTAACCCTACCCCTAACCGTAACACTAACCCTAAGCCTAATGCTAACCCTAAACCTAACCCCAAACCTAATCCTTACCCTAATCCGAACACTAACCCTAACCCTCTAACCATAAGTCTAACGATAATCCTCTAACGTGAACTCTAACTCTAACCCTAACACTTACTCTAACACTAACCCTAACTCTAAAACTAACACTAATCCTAACCATTAAACTAAACCCTAACCATAACTCTAACCCTAACATTCTCTCCCTAAACGTAACCCCGAACCTAACCCTAAGTCTCACACTAACCTTAAAACTAATACTTATCCTAAACCTTACCCATACTCCAACCCTAACCCTAAACCTAACCTAACCCTAACACTAAATCTAACCCTAACTGTAACTCTAACCCTAACCCTAACCCTAACACCTAACACTAACCCTAGCCCTAACACTGACCCTAACACTAAACCCTAAAACAAACATTAAACCTAACCCTAACAGTAACAGTAACTCTAAATCTAACCCTAAACATATCCATAAACATAAACCTAAGAATAACCATTCAATTTTCTAACCCTAGCCCTAAGCCTAACCTGAACCCTAACCCGAACCCTAACTGTAACCCTTTAACCATAAGTCTAACCATAATCCTCTATGGTGAACCCGAACCCTAACCCTAATCCTAACAATAACCCTCTAATGCTAATCAAAACTATAACACTAACCCGAACTCTAACCCTCTAACCCTCTAACCCTAAACATAACCCTAACACTAACCCTTACCTCTAACCCTAATGCTAAACCTGACCCTAACACCAACCCTAAACCTCTAAACCTAACCCTAACGCTAACCCCAACCTTCTAAACCTAACCATAACCATAACCATAACCCTAAATATATAACCCTCTAACCCTAACACTAACACTAACACTGACACTAACCCTAACCCTAAACCTAAACCTAAACCTAACCCTAACACTAAACTTAACCCTAACACTAACCTTAACCCTAACCCTAACCCTAACCCTGAAAGTAAACCTAACTAAACATAACCATAACCATAACCCTAACCCTAAACATCCAACCCTCTAAACCTACACCTAACCCTAACCTTAACCGTAATACTAACCGTAACGCTAACCCTAACACTAACCCTAATCCTAAACCTAAGTCTTACCATAAACCTAACCTTAAGCCTACCCTTACCCTCTAACCTTAACCCTAACCCTATCCCTAACCCTAACCCTAACCCTAACCCTAACTCTAAGCCTAACGCTAACCCTAAACCTAACCCCAAACCTAATCCTTACCCTAACCCGAACACTAACCCTAACCCTCTAACGATAAGTCTAACGATAATCCTCTAACGTGAACTCTAACTCTAACCCTAACACTTACTCTAACACTAACCCTAGCTCTAACACTAACACTAAACCTAACCATAAACCAAACCCTAACCATCACCCTAACCCTAACACTCTATCCCTAAATGTAACCCCGAACCTAACCCTAAGTCTCAGCCTAACCTTAAACCTAAACCTTAACCTAAACCTTACCCATACTACAACCCTAACACTTAACCTAAGCTAACCCTAACACTAAATCTATCCCTAACTGTAACTCTAACACTAACCCTAACCCTAACACCTAACACTAACCCTAGCCCTAACACTGACCCTAACACTAAACCCTAAAACAAACATTAAACCTAACCCTAACAGTAACAGTAACTCTAAATGTAACCCTAAACATATCCATAAAAATAAACGTAACAATAACCATCCAATTGTCTAACCCTAGCCCTAAGCCTAACCCTTAGCATAACCCAAAACCTACCCCTAACCCTTTAACCATAAGTCTAACAATAATCCTCTAACGTGAAACCTAACCCTAACCCTAATCCTAACAATAACCCTCTAATGCTAACCATATCCCTAACACTAACGAGACCCTAACCCTCTAACCCTCTAACCATAACCCTAACCCTATACCTAACCTTAACCCTAAAACTAACACTCTAATCCTAACCCTATACCTAAGCCTCTAACCCTAACACTAACCCGAACCCTAAACCTAACATCTACCACTCTAACCCTAACCATAACCCTCACACTAACACTAAAACTAAACCTAACCTCTGAGCCTAACACTAACCCTGACGCTAAGTCCAACAATAAACCCTATAAACCTAACCCTAACGCAAACCCCAACCCTCTAAACCTAAACATAACCATAACCACAAACCTAAACTTCCAACCCTCTAACCCTAAACCTAACCCTAAACCTAACACTAATACTAACCGTAACACTAACCCTAACACTAACCCTAATCCGAAATCTAAGCCTTACCTAAACCTAACATTAACCCTAACCCTAACCCTCTAACACTAAGCCTAACCCTACCCGTAACCCTATCGCTCCCACGCTCTAACCGTATCCCTAACACTAACACTAACCCTAAACTAACCCTAAACCTAACCCTATCCCTAAAACTAACCCTAAACATAACCCTAACCCTAACCCTAAAACTAACCCTTACCCTCACCCTAACCCTAACCTTAACACTAACACTAACCCTAATCATAAAACTAACCCTAACCCAAACCCTAAACCCTAACGCTAACCTTAACCCTAAAACTAACCCTAAATCTAACCCTAAACCTAATCCTATCCCTAGCCCTAACCCTCTATCCCTAACACTAATATTAACACTCAAACCCTAACACTAACCCTAACTGCAACACTCTAACCTTAACCTTAACCCTATCCCTAACCCTAACCCTCTAACTCTCTAAACATGACACTAACACTTAAATTCTAATCCTAACCCTAAGCCTAACCATAACCCTAAACACAAATGTCACCCAAACTTTATCCTAAGCCAAAACTTGAAACTAACCCTTACCCTAACGCTAACCCTAACCCTAAACCTAACCCTATATCTAACCCTAACCCTAACACTAAACCTAACACTCTAACTCTAAGCCTAACCCTATCCCAAACACTCTAACCCTAACCCTAACCCTAACCCTAACCCTAACCCTAACACTAACCCTAACCCTCACCTAACCCTCTAAACCTAACCTTAACCCTAACCCCAACCATAACCCTCCAACTCTCTCAACATAACCCTAACACTTACCCTATAAACCTAACCCTAAGCTGAATCATAACCTTAAACCCTACCGTCACCCAAACCTAATCCTAACCCTAACCGTTAACCTAACCCTAACACTAACCCTAAACATAACATAACACTAACCCTAACCCGAACGCTAAACCTAACCCTAACACTAACACTAACCCTAACACTCTAACCCTAAGCCTAACCCTATCCCTAACCCTAACCCTCTAACGCTCTAACCCTAACACAAACACTAACACTAACCCTAACCCTAACCCTAAAACAAACCCTAACCCTAACCCCAACCCTAACCCTAACCCTAACCCTAAATCTAACCCTAAATCTAACCCTAACCCTAACACTATCCCTAGCCCTAACCCTGTGAACCTAACACTAATACTAACCCTGACACCCTAACATTAACACTAACCACAACCCTCTAACCCAAACCTCAACCCACACCCTAACCATAACCCTCTAACTCTCTAAACGTAAAGCTAAAACTTACCATCTAATCCTTACCCTAAGACTAACCAAAACCCTAAACCCAACCGTCACCCAAACCTAATCCTAATCCTAACAGTTACCCTACACCTAACACTAACCCTAACCTTAACACTTACTCTAACACTAACCCTAACGCTAAAACTAACACAAATCCTAACCATAAACCTAACCTTAACCATAACCCTAACCATAAAACTCTCACACTAAACGTAATCCCAAACCTAACCCTAAGTCTCAATATAACCCTAAACCTAACCCTTAACCTAAACCTTAGCCTTACTCCAAACCTAACACTAAATCTAACCCTAACTGTAACTCTAACACTAACCCTAACCCTAACACCTAACACTAACCCTAGCCCTAACTCTAACCCTAACCCTACACCCTAACACCAACTTTAAACCTAACCCTAACAGTAACAGTAACTCTAACTCTAACCCTAATCCTATCCATAAACATAACCCTAACACTAACCATCCAACCCTCTAACCCTAGCCCTAACACTAATCCTTACAATAACCCGAACCATAACCCTAACCCTAACCCTCTAACCATAAGCCTAACCATAATCCTCTCACGGGAACCCTAACCTAACCCTTATCCTAACAATAACCCTCTAATGCTAACCATATCCGTAACACTAACCAGACCCTAACCCTCTAACCCTCTAACCATAACCCTAACCCTAAACCTAATCTTAACCCTAAAACTAACACTCTAATCCTAACCCTATACCTAAGCCTCTAACCCTAACCCTAACCCGAACCCTAAACCTAACCTCTACCCTTCTAACCCTAACCATAACCCTAACACTAACACTAAAACTAAACCTAACCTCTGAGACTAACGCTAACCCTGACGCTAAGTCCAAGAATAAACCCTCTAAACCTAACCCTAACGCTAATGCCAATGCTCTGAACATAACCATAACCATAACCCTAACCCTCAACATCCAACCCCTAACCCTAAAGCTCACCCTAACACTAACCCTAATACTAACCTTAACGCTAACACTAACAATAACCATAATCCTAAACATTGGCCTTATCCTAAATGTAACGTTAACCCTTAACCTAAACCATTAACCCTAAGCCTAAACCTACCCCTAATCCTAACCCTTCCCCTAACCCTATCCCTCTAACGCTCTAACCCTAAAACAAACACTAACCCTAAACCTAACCCTAAACCTAACCCTAACCCAAACACTAACCCTAAACCTAACACTATCCCTAACTCTGCAACTAACCCTAACTCTAACCCTAACCCTAACCTTAAAACCTAACCCTAACCCTAACCCAGAAACTACCCTAAATCTAAGCCTAAGCCTAACCCTAGTACTAGCCCTACCCCTCTATCCCTAACACTAACACTAACACTCAAACCCTCACACTAACCCTAACGGTAACACTCTAAAACTAACCTTAACCCTAACCCTAACCCTAACCCTCTAACTCTCTAAACATAACCCTAACACTTACCCCCTAACCTAACCATAAGCCTAACCATAACCCTAAATCGTACCGTCACCCAAACTTAATCCTAATCCTAACGGTTACCCTAACTCTAACACTAACCCTAACCCTAACACTTACTCTAACCCTAACCCTAACCCTAACACTAACATTAACCCTAATCATAAACCTAAACCTAACCATAACCCTAACCCTAACCCTAACCCTAACCCTCTAACTCTCTAAACATAACTTCTAACACTTAACTTCTAATCCTAAACCTAAGCCTAACCATAACCCTAAACCCAACTCTCACCCAAACCTAATCCTAAACCTAACCTTTACCCTATCCTTAACACTAACACTAACCCTAACACTTACTCTTACCCTAACGCTAACCCTAACCCTAACCCTAAACCTAAAACTAACCCTAACATTAAACCTAAACCTAACCCTAAAACTAACCCTAACACTAACCCTAACCCTCTAACTCTAAGCCCAACCCGATCCCAAACACTCTAAACCTAACACTAACACTAACACTAACCCTAAACCTAAAGGTAAACCTAATTCTAACACTAACACTAACCCTAACCCTAACACTAAAACTAACCCTAACACTAACCCAAACCCTACCCCTAAACGCTTACACTAACCCTAACACTAAAACTAATCTTAAACCTAACCCTAACCCTAAACCTAGCCCTTGCCCTAACCCTCTAACACTAACATTAATACTAACACTCAAACCCTAAATATAACACAAACCGTAACCCTCTAAACCTGACCTTAATCCCCACCATAACCGTAACCCTCTAACTCTCTAAATATCACCCGAACACTTACCCTCTAATTCTTACCCTAAGCCTAACCATAACACTAAACCCTACCGTCACTGAAACCTAATCCTAACCCTAAACTTTACCCTAACCCTTACACTAACTCTAACCCTAACACTTACTCTAAACCTAACACTAATCCTAACCCTAACACTAACCCTAACCATAAACCTAACCCTAACCATAACCCTAACCCTAACACTCTCAACTTAATTGTATCCCCAAACCTTAGCCTATCCCTCACCCTAACCCTAAACTTAACCCTTAACTTAAACCTTACCCTAACCCCAACCCTATCCCTAAACTAACCCTAAACCTAACACTAAATCTAACACTAACTGTAACTCTAACCCTAACCCTAACCCTAACACTAACACTAGCCCTAACACTAACCCTAACCCTAAACCCTAACACAAACTTTAACCCTAACCCTAACAGTAACGGTAAATCAAACTCTAACACTAACCCTATCCATAACCATAACCCTAACACTAACCATCCACTCGTCTAACACTAGCCCTAAACCTAACACTTACTCTAAACCAAACCCTAACCCTAAGCCTCTAACCATAAGTCTAACCAAAATCCTCCAACGTGAACCCTAACACTAACCCTAATCCTAACAATAACCCTCTAATGCTAACTGTATCCCTAACACTAACCCGAACCCTAACCCTCTAACCCTCTAACCCTAACGCTAACCATAAATCTAACGCTAAACCTAAATCTAACATTCTAAACCTAACACTATCAATAAGCCTCTAAACCTATCCCTCTATCCCTAACCATAGCCCTAACCCTAACAGTAACATTAAACCTAACCTCTAACCCTAACACTAAACCTAACCTCTAACCCTAACACTAACCCTGACCCTAAGACCAACCCTAACCCTCTAAACCTAACCCTAACGCTAACCCCAACCCTCTAATCCTAACCATAACCATAACCCTAATCCTAAACATCCAACATTCTAACACTAAACCTAACCCAGCACTAATCCTAATACTAACCACCATGCTCACCCTAACACTAACCCTAATCCTAAACCTATGCCTTACCATAACCTCACATTAACACTAACCCTAACCCTCTAACCCTAAGCCTAACCCTATCCCTAACACTAAACCTCTAATACTCTTACCCTAACATAAACACTAACTCTAACCCTAACCCTAAAATTAAACCTAACCTTAACACTAAACCTAACCCTAATTCTAACACTAAAAGAAACCCTAACCCTAACCCAAACCCTAAAACTACCCTTAAACCCTAACCATAAACCTAAACCTAAAACTAACTCTAATCCAAACCCTAACCCTATCTCTAGCCCGAACCTTCTATCCCAAACACTAATACTAACCCTCAAACCCTAACACTAACCCTAATAGAAACCCTCTAACCCTAACCTTCAACCCAACCCTATCCTTCTAACTCACTAAACATAACCCTAACACTTACCCTCTAATCCTACCCCTAAGCCTAACCATTTCCCTATACCCAACCGTCAGCCAAACCAAATCCTAACCCTAACCGTTAGCCTAATCCTAACACTTTACCTAACCCTAACACTTACTCTAACCCTAACTCTAAACCTAACACTAACACTAACGCTAACCATAAACCTAACCCTAACTGTAACCCTAACCCTCAAACTAACCCTAACTAAACCTAACCCTAACCATAACCCTAACCCTAAACATCCTACCCTCTAAAACTACACCTATCCCTAACCTTAACCCTAATACTAACCGTAACGCTAACCCTAACACTAACACTAATCCTAAACCTAAGTCTTACCCTAAACCTAACCTTAACCCTAACTCTAACACTCTAACCTTAACCCTAACCCTAACCCTAACCCTAACCCTAACCCTAAGCCTAACGCTAACCCTAAACCTAACCCAAAACCTAATCCTTACCCTAACCCAAACACTAACCCTAACACTCTAACCATAAGTCTTATGATAATCATCTAACGTGAACTCTAACTTTAACCCAAACACTTACTCTAACACTAACAATAACTCTAACACATACACTAACCCTAACCATAAACCTAACCCTAACCATAACCCTAACCCTAACACTCTCTCCCTAAACGTAACCCCAAACCTAACCCTAAGTCTCATCCTAACCTTAAACCTAACCTTAACTTAAACCTTACCCAGACTCCAACCCTAACCCTAAACCTGACCTAAACCTAACACTAAATCTAATATTAATTGTAACTCTAAGCCTAACCCTAACCCTAACACCTAACACTAACACTAGCCCTAACCCTAACCCTAAACCCTTACACAAACCTTAACCCTAAGCCTAACAGTAATGGTAATTCTAACTCTAACCCTAACCCTATACATAACCATAACCCTAACACTAACCATCCAATCGTCTAACACTAGCCCTAACCCTAACACTTACCCTAACCCGAACCCTAACCCTAACCCTCTAACCATGTGTCTAACCATAATCCTCTAACGTGAACCCTAACCCTAACCTTAATCCTAACAATACCCTCTAATGCTAATCATATCCCTAACAATAACCCGAACCCAAACCCTCTAACCCTCTAGCACTAACCCTAACCCTAACCCTAAACCTAACCATAAAACTAATAATCTAACCCTAACCCTATCCCTAAGCCTCTAAACCTAACCTTCTAACCCTCTAACCCTAACCAGAACCCTAAACCTAACCCTAACATTAAACCTAACCTCTAAGCCTAACGCTAACCCTGACACTAAGACCAACCGTAAACCTCTAAACCTAACCCTAACGCTAACCCCAACCCTATAACCTAACCATAACCATAACCATAACCCTAAACATCCAACCATCTTACCCTAAACCTAACCCTAACACTAACCCTAATAATAACCCTAACGCTAACCAAACACTAACCCTAATCCTAACCTAAGCCTTACCCTAAACTGAACCTTAACCCTAACCCTAACCCTGTAACCCTAAGCCTAACCCTACCCTAACCCTATCCCTGTAACGCTCTAACCCTAACACTCACACTAACCCTAACCCTAAACCTAAACCTAACCCTAACACTAAACCTAACCCTAACACTAACCCTAACCCTAACCCTAACCCTAACCCTAACACTCTCTCCCTAAACGTAACCCCAAACCTAACCCTAAGTCTCACCCTAACCTTAAACCTAACACTTAACCTAAACCTTACCCATACTCCAACCCTAACCCTAAACCTAACCTAACCCTAACACTAAATCTAACCCTAACTGTAACTCTAACCCTAACCCTAACCCTAACACCTAACACTAACCCTAGCACTAACACTGACCCTAACAATAAACCCTAAAACAAACATTAAACCTAACCCTAACAGTAACAGTAACTCTAACTCTAACCCTAAACATATCCATAAACATAAACCTAACAATAACCATCCAATTGTCTAAACCTAGCCCTAAGCCTAAACGTTCCCCTAACCCGAACCCGAACCGTAACCCTTTAACCATAAGTCTAACCATAATCCTCTACGGTGAACCCGAACCCTAACCCTAATCCTAACCCTAACCCTAACCCTATCCTAACAATATCCCTCTAATGCTAACCGTATCCCTAACACTAACCCGAATCCTAACCCTCTAACCATCTAGCCTAATCCTAACCCTAAACCTAACCCTAACCCTAATACTAACCATAACGCTAACACTAACCCTAACCCTAACCCTAACCCTAACCCTAACCCTAACCCTAAACCTAACCCTAAACCTAAATCTAACAATAACCCTACACTAACCCTAACCCTCTAAATCTAACTCTAACTTTATCCCTAACACTAACTCTCTAACGCTCTAACCCTAACAATAACACTAAAACCAACCCTAACCCTAAACCTAACCCTAACCCTAACACTAACCCTAACTCTACCCTTACACTAACACAAACCCTAACCCTAACCATCTAGCCATAAGTCTAACCATAATCCTCTAACGTGAACCCTAACCCTAAACCTAATCCTAACAATAACCCTCTAATGCGAACCATATCCCTAACACTACCAGAACCCTAACCCTCTAAACCTCTAAACCTAACCTAACCCTAAATCTAACCCTAACCCTAAATCTAACACTCTAACCCTAACCCTATCAATGAGACTCTAAACCTAACCCTCTAACCCTAAGCCTAACCCTACCCCTAACCGTATCCCTCTAACGCTCTAACCCTAACATTAACAATAACCCTAAACCTAAACCTAAACCTAACCCTAACCCTAGCACTAACCCTAACCCTAACCCTAAACCTAAACTAGCCCTTACCCTAACCCTAACCCTAAAACCTAAACCTAAACCTAACCCTAACTCTAACCCTAACCCTAACACTTACTCTAACACTAACCCTAAATCTAACACTAACACTAACCCTAAGCATAAACCTAACCCTAACCATAACCCTAACCCTAACACTCTCTGCCTAAACGTAACCGCAAACCTAACCCTAAATCTCACCCTAACCCTAAATCTAAACCTTAACCTAACACTTACCCATAATCCAACCCTAACCCTAAACTTAACCTAACCCTAACACTAAATCTAACCGTAACTTTAACTCTAACCCTAACACTAACACTAACCCGAACCCCTATTCCTAACCCTAACTCTAAAACAAACCCTAAATCTAACCCTAAACCTTACCATATCCCTAGCCCTAACCCTCTATCCCTAACACTAATACTAACCCTCAAACTCTAACACTAACCCTAACCGTAAGACTCTAACCAAACCTTAACCCTAACCCTAATCCTAACCCTCTAACTCTCTAAACATAACCCTAACACTTACCTTCTAATCCTAACCCTAAGCATAAACATAACCCTAAGCCCAACCGTCACCCAAACCTAAAACTAACCCTAACCTTTATCCTAACCATAATACTAACTCTAACCCTAACACTTACTTTGACCCTAACCCTAACCCTAACCCTAACCCTAACCCTAACACTAACACTAAACCTAACCCTATACCTAAAACTAACAATAACACTACACTAACCCTAACCCTCTAACTCTAACACTAACCTTATCCCTAACACTAACTCTCTAACGCTCTAACCCTAACAATAACACTAAACCCAACTGTAACCCTAAACCTAACCCTAACTCTAACACTAACCCTAACTCTATCCTTACACTAACACGAACGCTAACACTAACCCTCTAGCCATAAGTCTAACCATAATCCTCTAACGTGAACCCTAACCCTAAAGCTAATCCTAACAATAAACCTCTAATGCTAACCATATCCCTAACACTAACCCGAACCTTAACCCCCTAAACCCCTAACCCTAACCTAACCCTAAACCTAACCCTAACCCTAAATCTAACACTCTAACCCTAACACTATCAATAAGTCTCTAAACCTAACCCTCTAACCCTAAGCCTACCCCTACCCCTAACCGTATTCCTCTAATGCTCTTACCCTAACACTAACACTAACCCAAAACTTAACCCTAAACCTAACTCTAACCCTAACCCTAAACCTAACACTAACACTAACCCTAACCCTAAAACTAGCCCTTACCTTAAACCCTAACCCTAAAACCTAAACCTAAACCTAACCCTAACCCTAACACTAACCCTAACCCTAACCCTAAACCTAAACTAGCCCTTACCCTAACCCTAACCCTAAACCCTAAACCTAAACCTAACACTTACTCTAACCCTAACCCTAACACTTACTCTAACACTAACCCTAAATCTAACACTAACACTAACCCTAAGCATAAACCTAACCCTAACCATAACCCTAACCCTAACACTCTCTCCCTAAACGTAACCGCAAACCTAACCCTAAATCTCAACCTAACCCTAAACTTAACCCTTAACCTAACCCTTACCCATACTCCAACCCTAACCCTAAACTTAACCTAACCCTAACACTTAATCTAACCCTAACTTTAACTCTAACCCTAATCCTAACCCTAAACCTAACCCTAACCCCTATTCCTAACCCTAACTCTAAAACAAACCCTAACTCTAACCTAAACCTTACCATATCCCTAGCCCTAACCCTCTATCCCTAACACTAATACTAACCCTCAAACTCTAACACTAACCCTAACCGTAAGACTCTAACCCAAACCTTAACCCTAACCGTAATCCTAACCCTCTAACTCTCTAAACATAACCCTAACACTTACCTTCTAATTCTAAACCAAAGCATAACCATAACCTTAAGCCCAAGCGTCACCCAAACCTAAACCTAACCCTAACCTTTATCCTAACCATAACACTAACCCTAACCCTAACACTTACTCTGATCCTAAACCTAACCCTAACCCTACACCTAACCCTAACCCTAACACTAACACTAAACCTAACTCTAAAACTAAAACTAACAATAACCCTAAACTAACCCTAACCCTCTAACTCTAACCCTAACTTTATCCCTAAAGATAACTCTCTAACGCTCTAACCCTAACAATAACACTAAAACCAACCCTAACCCTAAACCTAACCCTAACCCTAACACTAACCCTAACTCTATCCTTACACTAACACGAACCCTAAACCTAACCCTCTAGCCATAAGTCTAACCATAATCCTCTAACGTGAACCCTAACCCTAAAGCTAATCCTAACAATAAACCTCTAATGCTAACCATATCCCTAACACTAACCCGAACCTTAACACTCTAAACCTCTAACCCTAACCTAACCCTAAAACTAACCCTAACCCTAAATCTAACACTCTAACCCTAACCCTATCAATAAGTATCTAAACCTAACACTCTAACCCTAAGCCTACCCCTACCCCTAATTGTATCCCTCTAACGCTCTAACCCGAACACTAACACTAACCCTCAACCTAACCCTAAAACTAAACCTAACCCTAACCCTAACACTAACACTAACCCTAACCCTAAAACTAGCCCTTACCCTAACCCTAACACTAAACCCTAAACCTAAACCTAACCCTAACCCTAAAACTAAACCAAACTCTATCCTTAACCCTAAGCCTATCCCTAGCCCTAAACCTCTATCCCTAACACTAATACTAACCCTAAAAGCCTAACACTAAACCTAACACTAACTCTAACCCTAAACCTAAACCGAACCCTAACCCTAACACTAACCCTAACCCTCTAACGCTAAGCCTTACCCTATCCCTAAGCCTAACCCTCTAACGATCTAACCCTAAAACTAACATTAACCCTAACCCTAATCCTAAAACTAACCCTAACACTAACCCTAACCCTAACGCTAAACCCTAACCCTAACCCTAACCCTAAAACTAACCCTAACTCTAACCCTAACACTAACACTATCCCTAGCCCTAACCCTCTAACCTTAACACTAATCCTAACCCTCAAACCCTAACACTAACCCTAACCGTAACCCTCTATCCCTAACTTTAACCCCCACCCTAACCTTAACCCTCTAACTCTCTAAACATTACCCTAACACTTACCCTCTAATACTTACACTAAGCCTAAACATAAGCCTAAACCCAACCATCACCCAAACCTAATCCTAACCCTAACCATTACTCTAAACCTAACACTAAACCTAACCCTAACACTTACTCTAACCCTCAACCTAAATGTTATGGTTCGATAACTAGTGGTCAACTTAACGCCAGCTGGATTACATCAGCATGCATTGAGAGAAGATGCTCCACCTGAGGAGGGCTGCCAGGATAAATAGGTGGAGAGGGGAGCTGTTGGAGAGGGATTGAGGCGTTATGGAGTCATTGTTGGTTCTCCTACAAGTTGCTGTCTGAGCTGTTGGTTCTGGAGAAGCTTTGGTCTTCACATCGAGCATTGCTTCCTGGCTCCGGAGGGGAAGACATGTGCTGCCTGGTCTCCAGGATGAACTCGTCACACTGCTTCCTGGCACGTACCCGATTGTGCTTGTCGTCGGAGGAGCTTGGGGTCTCTGTGTCTCTGAGGACAGCTGTGGTTCCTTTCAGGACAGGCTCTCTCTTTGTTGTGAGTGTGACTTCTCAGCTCCAGTTTAAAACCCTCATCCCACTAGCACAGCTCCTTCATCCTGCTGGCATAGACTTTCTGGCTTCCACCGCTGACCCTTGGGTCTTCCCGGCACGAATCCGTAAAAAAGACTATCGTGAGTCCTTGTGGGCCCTGGACTTCCAGTTGGACTCGTGGAGGCGTTGTCCTGAGTTCTGGGTTTTTATCTGCACTCATTTGGGACATTGCCATGGGGTTTAGGCTCTTGACTAAATAATCTATGTTTGGTGTTGCGGATGGATTTCCTGCATTCTCCTGTGTTAACTTCCGGTGACCATTATAAAAATAGTATTATAAACTCCATGTCCTGATCTGAATTGTTCTCTGTGTACAACCCCTGACTACAACACTAATCCTAACCCTAACCTGAACTCTCACCCTAACCCTAAACCTATCCCTTAACCTAAACCTTACCTTTACTCCAATCCTAACACTAAACCTAACTTAAACCGAACACTAACTCTAACCCTAACTGTAACTCTAACCCTAAACCTAACCCTATTCATAAACATAACCCTAAAACTAACCATCCAATCGTCTAACCCTAGCCCTTAACCTAATTTTTACCCTAACCCGAACCCTAACATTAACCCTCTAACCATAAGTCCAACCATAATACTCTAACGTGAAACCTAACCCTAACCCTAATCCTAACAATAACCATCTAATGCTAACAGTATCCCTAACAATAACCCGAACCATAACCTCTAACCCTCTAACCCTAACCCTAACCCTAACCCTAAACAAAACCCTAACCGTAAAACTAACAATCTAACACTAACCCTATCCCTAAGCCTCCAACCCTAACCCTAACCCTAGCCCTAACAGTAACAGTAACTCTAACTCTAAATGTAACCCTATCCATAACCATAACCCTAACACTACCCATGCAATTGTCTAACCTGAACCCTAACACTAACACTCACCCTAACCCTAACTCTAAACCTAACCTTAACCATAACACTAATCCTAACGCTCTAACACTAAGCCTAACCCTATCCCTAACCCTAATCCTCTAACGCTCTAACCCTAACACTAACACTAACCCAAACCCTAACCCTGAACCTAACCCTAAAATTAAAGTAACCCTAACCCTAAGCCTAACACTAAACCTAACCCTAACCCGAACCCTAAACCCTAACCCTAACCCTCACCCTAAAACTAACCATAACTCTAACCCTGACCCTAACACTTACTCTAACACTAACCCTAACTGTAACACTAACACTAACCCTAACCGCAATCCTAACCCTAACCATAACCCTAACCCTAAACTCTCACCCTAAACGGAACCCCAAACCTATCCATATGTCTCACCCTAACCCTAAACCTAACCCTTAACCTAAACCTTACCCATACTCCAACCTTATCCCTAAACCTAACCTAAACCTAACACTAAATCTAACCCTAACTGAAACTCTAACCCTAACCCTAACTCTATCACCTAACACTAACCCTAGCCCTAACACTGACCCTAACACTAAACCCTAAAACAAACATTAAACCTTACACTAACAGTAACAGTAACTCTAACTCTAACCCTAACCATATCCATAAACATAACCCTAACACTAACCATCCAATTGTCTAACCCTAGCCCTAAGCCTAACCGTTACACTAACCAGAAGCCTAACCCTAACCCTTTAACCATAAGTCTAACCATAATCCTCTAACGTGAACCCGAACCCTAACCCTAATCCTAAGAAGAACCCTCTAATGCTAACCATATCCCTAACACTAATCCGAACCCTAACCCTCTAAGCCTCTAGCCCTAACCCTTACCCTAAACCTAACCCTAACCCTAAATCTAACAATCTAACGTGAATCCTATACCAAAGCCTCTAAACCTTACCCTCTAACCCTCTATCCCTAACCATAACCCTAACCCTAACACTAAAACTAACCTCTAACCCTAACGCTAACCCTGACTCTAACACCAATCCTAACCCTCTAAACCTAACCCTAACACTAACCTCAACCGTCTAAACCTAAACATAACCATAACCCTAACCCTAAACATCCAAAAATCTAACCCTAAACCTAACCGTAACACTAACCCTAATACTAACCGTAACGCTAACCCAAAGAGTAACCCTAATCCTAAACCTAAGCCTTACCCTAAACCTAACCTTAACCCTAACCCTAACCATCTAACCCTAATCCTAACCCTACCCCAAACCCTATCCCTCTAACGCTCTAAGCCTAACACTAACAGAAACCCTAACCCTAACCCTAAACATAACCCTAACCCTAAACATAACCCTAACCCTAACACTAACCCTAACCCTAACACTAACACTAAAAATAACCATAAACCTAAACCTAACCCTTAACCCTAACCCTAACCCTAACCCTAAACCTTTACCTAAACCTTACCCTTACTCCAACCCTAACCCTAAACCTAACCTAACCTTAACACTAAATCTAAACCTAACTCTAACTCTAACTCTAACCGTAACACCTAACACTAACCCTACCCCTAACACTAACCCTAACTCTAAACCCTAACACGAACCTTAAACCTAACCATAACAGAAACAGAAACTCTAACTCGAATCCTAACCCTATCGTGAACCCTAACACTAACCCTAAATGTAACAATAACCCTCTAATGCTAAACATATCTCTAACACTAACCCGAACCCTAACCCTCTAACCCTCTAACCTTAACCCTAACCCTGAACGTAACCCTAACCCTAAAACTAACAATCTAACCCTAACTCTATCCCTAAGCCTCTAAACCTGACCCTCCAACCCTCTAATCCTAACCATAACCCTAACCGTAACCCTAACACTAAACGTAACCTCTAACACTAACGATAACCCTGACCCTAAGAACAATCCTAACAATCTAAACCTAAACCTAACGCTAACCACAACCCTCTAAACCTAACCATAAGCATAACCCTAACCCCAAACATCCAACCCTCTAACCCTAAATCTAACACTAACCCTAACCCTAATACTAACCGTAACGCTAACCCTAACACTAGCCCTAATCTTAAAGCTAAGCCTTACCCTAAACCTAACTTTAACCCTAACCCTAAACTTCTAACCCTAAGCCTAACCCTACCCTAACCCTTTCCCTCTAACGCTCTAACCCTAAAACTAACCCTAATCATAACACTAACACTAACCCTAACCCTAATCCTAACCCTAACCCTAACAATAATCCTAACCCTAACCCTAACCCTAACCCTAACACTAACCCTAACACTAACCCTAAAACTAACCATAACCCTAACACTAAACACTAACCCTAAGCCTAACCCTCAAACTAAACCTATATCTAACCCTAAGCTTAACCCTATCATGATCCCTAACCCTCTATCCCTAACACTAATACTAACCCTCAAACCCTAACACTAACCCTAACCATAACCCTCTAAACATAACCTTCACCCTAACCCTAACCATAACCCTCTAACTCTCTATATATAACCCTAACTCTTACCTTCTAAACGTAACCCTAAGCCTAACCATAACCTTAAACCCCACCATCACCCAAACCTAATCCTAACCCTAACTGTTACCCTAACCCTAACACTAACCCTAACCCTAAACCTAACACTAACCCTAACACTAACCCTAAACCTAACCCTAACCCTAACACTAACCCTAACACTCTAACAGTTAGCCTAACCCTATCCCTAACCCTAACCCTCTAAAGCTCTAACCCTAACACAAACACTAACCCTAACCATAACCCTGACCTTAACCCTAACACCTAACCCTAACCCTCAGCCTAAAACTAGCCCTAATTCCAACCGTAACCATAACACTATCCCTAGCCCTAATCCTCTAACCCTAACACTAATAGTAACCCTCAAACCCTAACACTAACACTAACCGTAACCCTCTAACCCTAACCTTAACTCCCACCCTAACCCTAACCCTCTAACTCTCAAAACATAACCCTAGCACTTACCCTCTAACTCTTACCCTAAGCCTAACAATAACACTAAACCCAACCGTCATCCGAACCTAATCCTAACCCTAACCGTTACCCTAAATGTAACACTAACCCTAACCCTAACACTTACTCTAACCCTAACCCTAACGCTATCCCTAAGGATCTAAACCTAAACCTCTAACCCTCTAACCCTAACCATAACTCTAACCCTAACCGTAACACTAAACCTAACCTCTAACCTTAACGCTAACCCTGACCCTAAGACCAACCCTAACCCTCTAAACCTAACCCTACGCTAACCCCAACCCTCTAAATCTATCCCAAACCTAACCCAAAACTAACACTAATACTAACACTCACCATTAACCTAACCATAACCATAACCCTAACACTCTCATCCTAAATCTAACCCCAAACTTAACCCTAAGTCTCACCCTAACCCTAAAACTAACCCTTAACCTAAACCTTACCATTACTCCAACCCTAACCCAAAATCTAACCTAACCGTATGACTAAATCTAACCCTAACTGTAGCTCTAATGCTAACTCTAACCCTAACACCTAACACTAACACTAGCCCTAACACTAAACCTCACCCTAAACCCTGACAAAAACATTAAACCTAACACTAACTATAACAGTAACTCTAACTCTAACCCTAATCATATCCATAAACATAACCCTAACACTAACCATCCAATCGTCTAAACCTAGCCCTAAGCCTAAACCTTACCCTAACCCGAACCATAACCCTAACCCTCTAACGATAAGTCTAACCATAATCCTCTAACGTGAACCCTAACCCTAACCCTAAACATAACAATAAACCTCTAATGCTAACCATATCCCTAACACTAAACCGAACCCAAACCCTCTAACCCTCTAACCCAAACCCTAACCCTAAACCTAACCCTAACCCTAAAGCTAATAATCTAACCAAAACCTTATCCCTAAGACTCTAAACTTAACCCTCTATCCCTCTAACACTAACCATAACCCTAACCCTAACCCTAAACCAAACCCTAACCCTAAAACTAACAATCTAAACCTAACCCTATCACTAAGCCTCTAAACCTAACCCTCTATCCGTATAACACTAACCATAACCCTAACCCTAACACTAACACTAAACCTAACCTCTAACCCTAAAGGTAACCCTGATCCTAAGACCAACACTAACCCTCTAAACCTAATCCTAACGCTAACCGCAACCCTCTAAACCTAAACATAACCATAACCTTAACCCTAAATATTCAACCCTCTAACAATAAAACTAACCCTAACCCTAACAATAATACTAACCATAACGCTAACCTAACACTAACCCTAATCCTAAACCTCAGACTTACCCTAAACCGAACATTAACCCTAACACTAACCCTCTAACCCTAAGCAGAACCCTACCCCTAACCCTGTCCCTATAACGCTCTAACCCTAACACTAACCCTAACCCTAACTCTAACTCTAACACTAACCCTGACCCTAACCTTAACACTAAAACTAACCATAACCCTAACCCTAACCCTAAACCCTATCCCTAAACCTAACCTAAACCTAATGATAAACCTAAACCTAACCCTAACCCTAAATCTAACACTCTAACCCTAACCTTATCAATAATCCTCTAAACCTAATCCTCTAACCTTAACCATAACCCTAAACCTAACACTAAACATAACCTCTAAAGCTAACGCTAACCCTCACCCTAAGACCAACTCTAACACTCTAAACCTAATGCTACCGCTAACCCCAACCCTCTAAATCTAACCATAAACATAACTCTAACCCTAAACATCCAACCCTCTAACCCTAACACTAACCCTAACCCTAATACTAGCCGTAACGCTAACACTAACACTAACCCAAATCCTAAACCTCAGCCTTGCCCTAAACCTAAACCTAACCCTAAACCTAAACCTAATGCTCTAACCCTAACACTAACTCTAACCCTAAAAATAACCCTAAACCTAACCCTAACCCTAACACTAACATAACCCTAACCCTAAACCTAAAACTAACCCTAACCCTAACTCTAAACCCTAACCCTAACCCTAACCCTAAATCTAACCCTAAGCCGAACCCTATCAATAGCCCTAATGCTCTATCCCTAACACTAATACTAACACTCAAACCATAACAGTAACCCTAGCCGTAAGCCTCTAATCCTAACCTTAACCCTAACCCTAACCCTAACCCTAACCCTAACCCTAAACCTCTAACTCTCTAAACATAACCCTAACACTTACCCTCTAAAGCTAACCGTAAGGCTAACCATAATCTTAAACCCTACCATCACCCAAACCTAATCCTAACCCTAACCGTTACCCTAACCCTAAACCGAACCCTAACACGAACCCTAAGCCTAACCCTAAACCTAAACCTAAGCCTAACCCTAACACTCACTCTAACACTCTAACATTAAGCGTAACCCTATCCCTAACACTATCCCTCTAACGCTCTAACGCTAACACTAACACTAACCCTAAAACTAACCCTAAACATAACCCTAAACCTAACCCTAAACCTAGCCCTAACCCTAACTCTAAAACTAACCCTAACCATAACCCTAATCCTAACCCTAAACCCTAACCCTAACCCTAAATCTAACACTCTAACTCTAACCCTATCAATAAGCCTCTAAACCTAACTCTCTAACCCTGTAACCCTAACCATAACGGTAACCCTAATCCTTACACTAAACCTAACCTCTAAACCTAACGCTAAACCTGATCCTAAGACCAAACCTAACCCTCTAAACCTAATCCTAACGCTAACCCCAACCTTCTAAACTTAACCATAACCTTAAACCTAACTCTAAACATCCAAACATCTAACCCTAAACCTAACCCTAACCCTAACCTTAATACTAACCGTAATGCTAAACCTTGCACTAACACTAATCCTAAACCTAAACCTTACCCTAAAATTAACCTTAACCCTAACCCTAACCCTCTAACCTAAGCCCAACCCTACCCAAAACCGTATCCCTCTAATGCTCTAAGCCTAACAATAACAGAAACCCTAACCCTAACCCTAAAGATAACCCTAATCCTAAGACTAAACCTAACCCTAACACTAACAATAAAAACAACCCTAACCCTAACCCTAACCCTAAACCCTAACCCTAACCCTAACCCTAAACCTTAACCTAAACCTTACCCTTACTCCAAGCCTAACCCTAAACCTAACCTAACCTTAACACTAAATCTAACCCTAACTCTAAACCTAATCCTAACCCTAAAACTAACACTCTAACCCTAACCCTAACCCAAAACCTAAACATATCAGTCTAACCCGCTATACCTAACCATAACCCTAACACTAACGCTAACACTAAACCTAACCTCTAACCCTAACGATAAGCCTGACCATAAGAACAACCCTAACCCTCTAAAACTAAACCTAACGGTATCCCAAACCCTCTAAACATAACCATAACAATAAGCTAACACTAAACATCTAACCCTCTAACCCTAAACCTAACCCTAACCCTAAACCTAATACTAACCATAACGCTAACCCTAACACTAACCCTAATTCTAAAAGTAAGCCTTACCCTAAACCTAACCTTAAACCTAACCCTAACACTCTCACCCAAAGCCTAACACTACCCCTAACCCTAACTGTCTAATGCTCTAACCCTAACACTAACACTACACCTAACCATTAACCTAAAACTAAATCTAACACTAACACTAACCCTAACCATAAACCTAAAACTAACCCTAACCCTAACCCTAACCCTAAAACTAACCCGAATTCTAACAGTACCCTAACACTATCCCTAGACCTAACCCTCTCTACCTAAAACTAATGCTAACCCTCAAACCCTAACACTAAAATTAACCGTAACCCTCTAACCCTAACCTTATCCCTAACCCTAACGCTCTAACTCTCTAAACATAACCCTAACACTTACCCTCTAATCCTAACCCTAAGCCTAACCATAACCTTAAACCAAGCCGTCACCCAAACCTCATCCTAACCCTAAACGTTACAATAACTCTAACCCTAACCCTAACCCTAACAGTTACTCTATCCCTAACTCTAACCCTAACCCAAACACTAACACTAGCCCTAACCATAAAAAAAACCCTAACCATAACCCTAACCCTAACCCTCTAAAACTAAGACTAAACCTACCCCTAACCCTAAGCCTGTAACACTTTAACCTTAATATTAACACTAACCCTAACCCTAACCCTAAACCTAAACCTAGCCCTAACACTAACCCTAACCCGAAACATAACGCTAAAACAAACCCTAACCCTTACCCTAAACAATAACCCTAACCCTAACCCTAAAACTAACCCTAAATCTAACCCTAACTCTAACCCTATCCCTAGCCCTAACCCTCTAATCTTAACACTAATAATAACCCTCAAACCCTAACACTAACCCTAACTGTAACCCTCTAACTCTACCCTTAATCCTAACCCTAACCCTCTAACTCTCTAAACATAACCATAACACTTACCCTCTAATCCTAAACCTAAGCCTAACCATAACCCTAAACCCAACCGAAACCCAAACCTAAACCAAACCGTAACCGTTACCCTAACCCAAACACTAACCCTAACCCTAACACTGACTCTAACCCTAACCCTAACCCTAACACTAACCCTAATCATAAAACTAACCCTAACACTGACTCTAACCCTAAACCTAACCCTAAAACTAACCCTAACACTAACCCTAAACCCTAACCCTAACCATAACCCTAAAACTAACCCTAACTCTAACAGTAAAACCTAACCCTATCCCTAGCCCTAACCCTTTAACGTTAACACTAATACTAATCCTCAAAACCTAACACTAACCCTAACTTTAACCCTCTAACACTAACCTTAACCCTAACCCTAACTCCCTAACTCTCTAAACATAACACTAACACTTTCCCTCTAATCCTAACCCTAAGCCTAACCATAACCCTAAAACCAACCCTAACCCAAAAACTAACACTCTAACACTATCCCTATCCCTTAGCCTCTAACGCTAACCCTAACCCAAACCGTAAAGCTAACCTCTAACCCTTTGACCCTAACCACATCTCTAACCCTAACCCTCACACTAAACCTAACCTCTAATCCTTAGGCAAACACTGACCCTACGACCCACTCTAACCATCTAAACCTAACCCTAACGCTTACCCCAACCCTCTAAACCTAACCATAACCAAAACCTTAACCCTAAACATCCAACCCTCTAACCCTAAACCTAACCCTAACCCTAACCCTAATACTAACCATAATGTTAACCCTAACACTATCCCTAATTCTAAACCTAAGCCTTACCCTAAACCTAACCTTAACCTTAACCCTAACCCTCTAACCCTAAGCCTAACCCTATCCCTAACCCTAACCTCCAAACGCTCTAACCCTAAAACTAACACTAACCCTAAACCTAACCCTAAACATAAGCCTAACTTTAACACTAAACCTAAACATCTAACACTTACCCTAACCCTATCCTTAATCCTAACCCTTTAACGCTCTAACCCTAACACTAACACTAACACTAACCCTAACCCTAAACATAACCCTAACACTAACACTCACCCCAATCCTAAACCAAACCCTAACCCTAAAACTAACCCAAACCCTAAAACTAACCGTAAAACTAACCCTAACCCTAACCCTAATCATAAACCCTAACACTAACCCTAACCCAAAAACGAACCCTAACTCTAACACTATCCCTAGCGCTAACCCTCTAACTCTAACACTAATACTAACCCTCACACCCTAACACTAGCCCTAACCGTAACAATCTAACCCTAACCTTAACCCCAACCCTAACCCTAACCCTCTACCTCTATAAACATAACCCTAACACTTACCCTCTAATCCTAAACCTAAGCCTAAGCATAACCCTAAACCCAACCGTCACAGAAACCTAATCCTAACCCTAACCATTACCCTAACCCAAACACTAACCCTAACCCTAACACTTACTCTAACCCTAACACTAACCGTAACACTAACACTAACACTAACACTAAGCATAACCATAAACCTAACCATAACCATAACCCTAACCCTAACACTCTCACCTTAAACGTAACCCCAAAACTAACCCTAACACAAACCCTCACCATAACCCTAAACCTAACCCCTAACCTAAACCTTACCCTTACCAAAACCTAACCCTCAAACTAACCTAACCCTAATATTAAATCTAACAATTACTATAACTCTAACCCTAACCCTAACCCTAACCCTACCCCTATCACTAACCCTAACCCTAAATCCTAACATAAAACTTAACCCTAACCCTAACAGTAACAGTAAATCTAACTCTAACCCTAAACCTATCCATAACCATAAACCTAACACTAACCATCCAATCGTCTAACCCTAGCCCTAACCCTAAATCTTACCCTAACCCGAACCCTAACTCTAACCCTCTAACCATAAGTCTAACTATAATACACTAACGTGAACCCTAACCCTAACCCTAATCCTAACAATAACCCTCTATGGCTAACCATATCCCTAACACTAACCTGAACCCTAACCCTCTAACCGCCTAACCCTAACCGTAACCCTAAACCTAAGCCTAACCCTAACACTAACCCTAAACCTCTAACCCTAAGCCTAGACCTATCCCTAACCCTAACCCGCTAATGCTCTAACCCTACACTAACTCTACCCTAACACTAACCATAAACCTAACCCTAACCCTAACACTAACCCTAACCCTAACCCTAACCATAACACTAAAACTAACCCTAACCCTAACACTAACCCTAAACCCTAACCCTAAACCTAAACCTAAAATTAACCCTAACTGTAACCCTAACCGTAACCCTATAAGTAGCCCTAACCCTCTAACCCTAACACTAATACTACCCCTCAAACACTAACCCTAACCATAACCGTAACACTGTAAGCTAACCTTAAGCCCAATCCTAAACCTAACCCTCTAACTCTCTATACATAACCCTAACACTTACCCTCTAATCCTAACCCTAATCCTAACCATAACCCTAAACCCAACCGTCACCCAAACCTAATCCTAACCCTAACTGTTACCCTAAACCAAACACTAACCCTAACCCTAACACTTACTCTAACCCTAACACTAACCCTAACAATAACACTAACCCTAACTATAAACCTAACCCTAACCATACCCCTAACCCTAACACTCTCACCCTAAACGTACCCCCAATCCTAACCCTAACACAAACCCTCACCCTAACCCTAAACCTAACCCTTAACCTAAACCTTACCCTTACCCAACCCTAACCCTCAAACTAACCTAACCCTAACATTATATCTTACAATTACTGTAACTCTAACCCTAACCCTAACCCTAACGCTAGCACTAACACTAACACTAACCCTTAAACCTAACACAAAACTTAACCCTAACCCTAACAGAAAATCTAACTCTAACCCTAAACCTCTCCTTAAACATAACCCTAACACTAACCATCCAAACATCTAACCCTAGCCCTAACCATAAATCTTACACTAACCAAACCCTAACCCTAACCCTCTAACAATAAGTCTAACTATAATCCTCTAACCCGAACCCTAACCCTCTAACCCTAACCCTAACCATAAACCTAATCCTAACCCTAAAACTAACACTCTAACCCTAACCCTATCCCTTAGCCTCTAACGCTAATATTAACCTGAACCCTAAACCTAACATCTAACCCTCTGACCCTAACCATATCTCTAACCCTAACCCTTACACTAAACCTAACCTCTAATCCTTACGCTAACCCTGACCCTAAGACACACTCTAACCATCTAAACCTAACCCTAACGCTTACCCCAACCCTCTAAACCTAACCATATCCAAAACCCTAACCCTAAACATCCAACCCTCTAACCCTAAACCTAACCATAACCCTAACCCTAATACTAACCATAATGCTAACCCTAACACTATCCCTAACTCTAAACCTAAGCCTTACCCTAAACCTAACCTTAACCCTAACCCTAACCCTCTAACCCTAAGCCTAACCCTATCCCTAACCCTAACCTCCAAACGCTCTAACCCTAAAACTAACACTAACCCTAAACCTAACCTTAAACATAAGCCTAACTTTAAAACTAACCCTAAACCTAACCCTAAACCTAACCCTAACACTAACCCTAACCCTAACCCTAAACATAATCCTAACACTAACACTAACCCTAACCCTAAACCAAACCCTAACCCTAACACTAACCCAAACCCTAAAACTAACCGTAAAATAACCCTAACCCTAAACCTCATCCTGAACCCTAACACTAACCCGAACCCAAAAACAAACCCTAACTCTAACCATAACTCTAACACTGTCCCTTGCGCTAACCCTCTAACCCTAACACTAATACTAACCCTCAAACCCTAACACTAACCCTAACTGTAACACTCTAACCCTAACCTTAACCCCAACCCCAACCCTAACCCTCTACCTCAAAAAACATAACCCTAACACTTACTCTCTAATTCTAACCCTAAGGCTAACCATAACCCTAAACCCAACCGTCACCCAAACCTAATCCTAACCATAAACGTTACCCTAACCCAAACACTAACCCTAACGCTAACACTTACTCTAACCCTAACCCTAACACTAACACTAACAGTAACCATAAACCTAACCCTAACCATAACCCTAACCCTAACACTCTCACCTTAAACGAAAACCCAAACCTAACCCTAACCCTAAACCCTAACCCTAAACCTAAACCTAAAATTAACCCTAACTGTAACTCTAACCCTAACCCTAACCCTAACACTAACACCTAACACTAACCCTAGCCCTAACCCTATCCCTAACCCTCAACCCTAACACAAGCCTTAAACCTAACACTCTCAGTAAAAGTAACTCTAACTGTAACCCTAACCATATCCATAAACATAACCGTAACACTAACCTTCAAATCATCTAACCCTAGCCTAACCCTAACCCTTACCCTAACCCGAACCCTTACCCTAATCCTAACAATAACCCTCTATTGCTAAACATATCCCTAACACTAACCCGATCTCTAACCCTCTAACACTCTAAACTTTACCCTAAGCCTAAACTTAACCATAACCCTAAAACTAACAGTCTAACACTAACCCTATCTCTAAGCCTCTTACGCTAACCCTAACCAGAACCTTAAACCTAACCTCTAACCCTCTTACACTAAACATAACCCTAACCCTAACCCTCACACTAAACCTAACCTCTAATCCTAATGCTAACCCTGAACGTAAGACCCACCCTAACCCTCTAAACCTAACCCTAACGCATAACCCAACCCTCTAAACCTAAAAATAACCATAACCCTAACCTAAACATCCAACCCTCTAATCGTAAACCTAACCCTAACCCTAACCCCCATACTAACCTTAATGCTAACCCTAACACTAACCCTAATCCTAAATCTAAGCCTTACACTAAACCTAACTTTAACCCTAAACCTAACCCTCTAACCCTAAGCCCAAGCCTATCCCTAACTCTAACCCTCTAACGCTCTAACCCTAACACTAACACTAACCCTAACCCTATACCTAAATCTAACCCTAACCCTAACACTAACCCTAACCCTAACCCTAAGCCTAACCATATCCCTAACCCTAACCCTCTAACACTCTAACACTAACTCTAACCCTAACACTAAACCTAACCCTAAACCTATCCCTAACCCTAACACTAACCCTAAGCCTAACACTAAAACTAACCCTAACCCTAACCCTAAACACTAAACCTAACCCTAAACCTAAAACTAAATCCAACTCTAACCCTAACCCTAACCCTATCCCTAGCCCTAACCCTCAAACCCTAACACTAATACTAACCCTCAAACCCTAACACTAACCCTAACCGTAACCCTCTAACCTTAAACTTAACCCCAACCCTAACCCTAACCCTCTACCTCTCTAAACATAACCCTAACACTTACCCTCTAATCCTAACCCTAAGCCTAACCATAACCCTAAACCCAACCGTCACCCAAACCTAACCCTAACCCTAACAGTTACTCTAACATTATTTTTTTTTATTTAAAGAAAAGGAAACGAAAAAAAAAATATACATGGAGATTAAAAAAAAGGGGTAGAAATAATACTAAATTACAGACAAACAAAAGGTAAGAAATTGCCAGTTGATAAGTTACAAATTGTCATCTTCGAAATGGCTGTTCAGGTTATAGAATTAAAGTATTTAGAATGACATTCAAAAAAGTGACCCTACAAACCATTCTGCTCTATGGCCGAACAAAAGCTCCGTAATATGATTATCAGTCCCACCTATTTGTTTTACATCTCTAAGAGGATAAGGTTAACCATATCAAAACAGAACAGAACATTTAAAAAAAAATAAAAAAAACAATTTAAAGAAATACAGATTTCAAAGCAAGTCCACTGGAGATCTACCTTATCTAACTGTCTCTAGCTTCTTACAAATAGTTGTCCCTAACTTCACCCACTTTCTATACTTATTGCATATTATAGAACTAATCAAATCATTACAGGATGATGGAGTCTTTTTAGGTCCTCAAGTTCCAAATTAGGGAAGACATTACCAACTACCATCGCATCTCTCATTCTCTTTGTGATAGCCGTCCCCATCTCTGCATATGCTGAAGTTGAGCTGAAGAAACCAGTCCAGAGTCATTTTAATCAGCAAGCAACAGATTGCTAGAATTTATATTATAATGCTACAAAATAAGCCTCGGGTTTTTCAGGTCTCTTCCTCAGAGTATTTGTTCCTATCCTCTCTGTATTATAGGGAAAACCAAGTCATAACAAGACCGCAAAACAATTTCCTAGATAAACATGCAATGTATAAGACTTACAAAACTATAATATAAATGATCTTCCATAGCTACTATGTTTTCTCTTGTTATTTTCAATAGATTTGTCGACAACACTGGCTTATTATAGTTAAATATACTATCACCTATTTTTATAAAAACTTATCTTTGACTTCATTGTAGTATTTCAGAGCTGTTACTGATTCATACCAGTATGGATATCCTTTACATCTTGCCATGCTCAGAGTAGTTTCCTCTACTTTTAGGGTTGATTCTAACACGCATACCGATTTCAAATAGGATCAGTCAAGGCCAACCAATAGTCTTATGATTCAGATACAATTAAGATCAGTCATAGTAAGACAATGTAAGTAATACAGGATTTCAGCCTAAGTCAATAGGAAAGTAAGGATAGTTACCATGGTATAACCTGCTATTTTTGGTTCTAGAGGTCTGTGTCCTCAAATCTACTCTAACATTAACCCTAACCCTAACACTATCACAAACCCTAACCATAAACCTAACCCTAACCATAACCCTAACACTAACACTCTCACCCTAAACGTAATCCCAAACCTAACCCTAACCCTTAACCTAACCCTAAACATAACCATTAACCTAAACCTTACCCTTACCCCAACCCTAACCCTAAACCTAACCTAACCCTAACATTAAATACAACAATTACTGTAACTCTAACCCTAACCCTAACCCTAACCCTGGGCCTAAAACTAAACCTAACCCTAAACCCTAACACAAAACTTTACCCTAACCCTAACAGTAACAGTAACCCTAGCTCTAAACCTATACCTATCCATAACTATAACCCTAACACCAAACAGCCAATTGTCTAACCCTAGACCTAACCCTAAATTTACCCTAACCCTAACCCTCTAACCATAAGGCTAACTATAATCCTCCAACGTGAACCCTAACCCTAACACTAATCCTAACAATAACCCTCTAATGCTAACCATATCCCTAACACTAACCCGAACCCTAACCCTCTAACCCTCTAACCCTACCCCTAACCCTAAACCTAACCCTAACCCTAAAACTAACACTGTAACCCTAACCCTATGCCTAAGCCTATAACTCTAACCCAAACCCGAACCCTAAACCTGACACTCTAACCCTCTAAATCTAACCATAACCCTAACCCTAACCCTAACACTAAAACTAACCTCTAACCCTAACACTAATCCCAAAACTCTAAACCTAACCATAAACATAACCCTAACACTAAACATCCAACCCTCAAACATATACATTACCCTAACACTAAACCTAATGCTAACCTTAACGCTAACGCTAACACTAAACCTAATCCTAAACCTAAGCCTACCCTAAACCTAACATTAACCCTAAACCTATCCCTCTAACCCTAAGCCTAACACTATCCCTGACGTTAACCCTCTAACTCTCTAACCCTAACACTAACACTAAACCTAACCCTAACTCTAAACCTAACCGTAACTCTAACACTAACCCTAGAACTCTAACCCTAAGCCTAACCCTATCACTAACCCTAAACCTCTAACACTATAACACTAACACTAACATTAACACTAACACTAACACTAACCCTAAACCTAACCCTAAACCTCACCCTAACCCTAACACTAACCCTAACCCTAGCCCTAACACTAAAACTAACCCTAACCCTAACCCTAACTCTAAACTCTTACCCTAACCCTAACAATAAAGCTAACCCTAACTGTAACCCTAAACCTACCAATATCCCTAGTCCTAACCCTCTAACCCTAACACTAATACTAACCCAGAAACCCTAACACTAACCCTAACAGTAACTCTCTAACCCTAAGCTTAACCCCAACCCTAACCCTAACCCTCTACCTCTCTAAACATAACCCTAACACTTACTCTCTAATTCTAACCTTAAGGCTAACCATAACCTTAAACCCAACCGTCAACCAAACCTAATCCTAACCCTAAACGTTACCCTAACCCAAATACTAACCCTAACCCTAACACTTGCTCTAACCCTAACCCTAACACTAACACTAACCATAACCATAAACCTAACCCTATCCATAACCCTAACCCTAACACTCTCACCCTAAATGAAAACCCAAACCTAACCCTAACCCAAAACCTCACCCTAACCCTAAACCTAACCCCTAACCTAAACCTTACCCTTACCACAACCCTAACCCTAAAACTAACCTAAACCTAACATTAAATATAACAATTACTGTAATTCTAACCCTAACACTAACCCTAACACCTAACACTAACCCTAGCCCTAACACTACCCCTAACCCGAAACACTAACACAAACCTTAACTCTAACCCTAACAGTAACAGTAACTCTAACTCTAACACTAACCCTACCCATAACCATAACCCTAACACTAACCATCCAATCATATAACACTAGACCTAAAACTAACCATAAGCCTAACACTAACCCTAAACCTAACCCTAAACCTAACCCTTACCCTAACCTGAACCCTAACACTAACCCTCTAACCATAAATCTAGCCATAATCCTCTAACCTGAACCCTAACCCTAACCCTAATATTAACACTAAAACTCTAACGTAAACCATATCCCTAACACTAATCCGAACCCTAACTGTCTAACACTCTATCCCTAACCATAACCCTAACCATACACCTCAACCTAACCCTAAAACTAACACTCTACCCCTAACCCTATCGCTAAGCCTCTAACCCTAACCCTAACCCGAACCCTAAAATTAATCTCTAATCCAATGACCCAAACCATAACCCTAAACCTAACCCTAACACTAAACCTAACCTCTAATCCTAACGCTAAACCTGACCCTAAGACCAACCCTAACACTCTAAACCTAACCCTAACGCTAAACACAACCCTCTAAACCTAACCAAAACCAAAAACCTAACCCTAAACTTCCAAATCTCCAACCCTAACACTAACCCTAACCCTAAAAACTACCCCCTAAGCGGATCCCTAAACCTAACCATAAACCCTAACCCTAACCCTAACCCTAAAACTAACCCTAACTCTAACCCTAAACGTAAACCTATCCCTAGGCCTAACCTTCTCGCCCTAACACTAATACTAACCTTCAAACCCTAACACTAACCCTAACCATAACCCCCTAAACCTAACCTTAACCCTAACCCTAACACTAACCCTCTAACTCTCTAAACATAACCCTAACACTTACCCTCTAATTCTAACCCTAATCCTAGCCATAACCCTAAACAGAACTGTCACCAAATCTAATTCTAACCTTAACCGTTACCCTAACCCTAACATAACACTAACCCTAACTCTAACCCTAACCCTACCCTAACCCTGACACTTAATTTAAACCTTACACATACCCCAACCCTAATCCTAAACCTAACCTAAACCTAACACTAAATCTAACGCTAACTGTAACTCTAACCCTAACACTAACCCTGACACCTAACACTAAACCTAGTCCTAACACTAACCCTAACACTAAACCCTAACACAAACCTTAACCCTAACCCTAACAGTAACAGTAACCCTAACTCTAACCCTAACCATATCTATAACCATAACCCTAACACTAACCATCCAATCATTTAACCTTAGCCCTAACCCTACCCCTTACCCTATCCCGAACTCTAACCCTAACCCTCTAACGATAAGTCTAACTATAATCATCTAATGTGAACCTTAACCCTAACCCTAATGCTAACAATAAGTCTCTAATGCTAAACATATCCATAAGAGTAACCCGAACGCAAAACCTCTTACCCTCTAACCCTAACCCTAACCCTAAACATAAACCTAAACCTAAAACTAACACTCTAACAATAACCCTATTCCTAAGCCTCTTACGCTAACCCTAACCCGAACCCTAATCCAAACCTCTAACCCTCTGACACTAACCATAACCTTAACACTAGCCCTCACCCTAAAACTCTCCTCTAATCCTAACGCTAACACTGACGCTAAGACCCACCCTAACCCTCTAAACCTAACGCTAACGCTTACCCCAAAACTCTAAACCTAACCATAACCATAACCCTAACTCTAAACATCCAACCCTATAACCCTAACCTAACCCTAACCCTAACCTTAACCCTAACACTAACACTAACACTAACCCTAAACCTAACCCTAACCCTAACCTCAACCCTAACGATAAACCTAACCTAACCCTAACACTAAATCTAACCCTAACTGTAACTCTAACCATAACACTAACCATAACACCTAACACTAAAACTAGCCCTAACACTAACCCTAACACTAAACCCTAACACAAACCTTAATCCTAACCCTAACAGTAACAGTAACCATAAATCTAACCCTAATCCTAAACCTAACCCTAACCCTATCCATAACTAAAACCCTAAAACTAAACATCCAATCGTCTAACCCTAGACCTAACCCTAATCCTTACACTAAACCGAACCCTAACCGTAACCCTCTAACCATAAGTCTAACAATAATCCTCTAACGTGAACCCAAACCCTAAGACTAATAATAACAATAACCCTCTGATGCTAACCATATCCCTAACACTAACCTGAACCCTAACCCTCTAATCCTCTAACCCTAACTCTAACCATAAACCTAACCCTATCCCGAAAACTAACACTCTAACCCTAACCCTATCCCTAAGACTGTAACCCTAACACGAACCCGAACCCTAAAACTAATAAACTAACCCTGTAAACCTAACCATAACCCTAATATTATCCCTAAAACTAAACCTAACCTCTAACACTAAAGCTAAGAGCAACCCCCTAAACCTAACCATAACCATAAGCTAACCCTAAAAATCCAACCCTCCAACCTTAAACCTAAACCTAACCTTAACCATAATACTAACCGTAATGCTAACCCTAACACTAAACCTAATCCTAAACCTAAGCATTACCCTAAACCTAACCTTAACCCTTACCCTAACCCTCTAACCCTAAGCGAATCCCTACCCCTAACCCTAAACCACTAACACTCTAACCCTAACACTAACACTAACCCTATCCCTAACCATAAACCTAACCCTAAAACTAACATTAACCCTAAACCTAAACCTAAATCTAAAAGTAACCCTAACCCTAACGCTAACCCTAACCCTAAACCCTAAACCTAACCTTAACCCTAAAACTAACCCTAACTCTAACCCTAACCCTAACCATATCCCTAGCCCTAACCCTCTGACCCTAACAATAATACTAACCCTCAAACACTAACACTAACCCTAAGCATAAACATCTAACCCTAACCTGAACCCTAACCGTAATCCTAACCCTCTGTCGCTAAACGTAACCCTAACACTTACCCGCTAATCCTAAACCTACCCCTAACCATAACCCTAAACCCAACTGTCACCCAAAATTAATCCTAAGCCTAACCGTTACCCTAACCCTAACACTAACCCTAACCCTAACACTTTCTCTAACCCCAACCCTAACCCTAACACTAACCATAACCCAATACCTAAAACTAACCCTAACCCTAACACTAACCCTAACCGATACCTAAAACTAACCCTAACCCTAACCCTAAGCCTAACCATATCCCTAACTCTAACCCTCTAACGCTTTAACCATAACCCTAAACCGAACCCTAAATCTAACCCTAACCCTAACACTAAAACTAATCCTAACCCTATCCCTAAAACCTAAACCTAACCCTAAACCTAAAACTAAACCCAACTCTAACCTAAACCTAACCCTATCCCTAGCCCTAACCCTCTAACCCTTACACTAATACTAACCCTCAAACCCTAACACTAACCATAACTGTAAAACTCTAACACGAAACTTAACCCCAACCCTACCCCTAAACCTCTACCACTCTAAACATGACCCTAACACTTACCCTCTAATCCTAAACCTAAGCCTAACCATAACCCTAAACCCAACCATCACCCAAACCTAACCCTAACCCTAACGGTTACCCTAAACCAAACACTAACCATAACCCTAACACTTACTCTAACACTAACCCTAACCCTAAAACTATCACTAACCCTAACCATAAACCTAACCCTAAACATAACACTAATCCTAACACTCTCACCCTAAACGTAACCCAAAACCTAACCCTAATCCTCACCCGAACCCTAAACTTAACCCTTGAACTAAACCTTACCCTTACCCAACCCTAACCCTAAACCAAACCTAACCCTAACATTAAATCTAACAATCACTGTAACTCTAACCCTAACCCTAACCCTAGGCCTATCACTAACCCTAACCCTAAACTCTAACACAAAATTAACCCTAACCCTAACAGTAACAGTAACTCTAACTCTAACCCTAAACCTATCCATAACCATAACCCTAACACTAACCATCCAATTGTCTAACCCTAGCCCTAACCCTAAATTGACCCTAACCCAAAACCTAACCCTAACCCTCTAACCATAAGTCAAACTATAATCCTCTAACGTGAACCCTACCCCTAACCGTAATCCTAACAATAACACTCTAATGCTAACCATATCCCTAACACTAACCCGAACCCTAACCCTCTAACCCTCTAACCCTACACCTAACCCTAAACCTAACCCTAACCCTAAAACTAACACTGTAACCCTAACCCTATCCCTAAGCCTCCAACCCTAACCCTAACCCGAACCCTAAACCTAACACTCTAAATCTAACCATAACCCTAACACTAACCCTAACACTAAACCTAACCTCTAACCCTAACACGAACCCCAACCCTCTAAACCTAACCATAAACATAACCCTAACACTAAACATCCAACCCTCTAAACATATACATTACCCTAACCCTAAAACTAATCCTAACCCTAACGCTAACCCTAACACTAAACCTAATGCTAAACCTACGCCTTACCCTAAACCTAACATTAACCCTATACCTGTCCCTCTAACCCAAGCCTAACACTATCCCTGACCCTAACCCTCTAACGCTCTAACCCTAACACTAACACTAACGCTAACACTAACCCTAAACCTAAGCATAACCCTAAAACTAACCCTAAAACTCTAACCCTAAGCCTAACCCTATCCCTAAACCTAAACCTCTAACACTATAACACTAACACTAACATTAACACTAACACTAACCCTAACCCTAGCCCTAACACTAAAACTAACCCTAACTCTAACACTAACCCTAAACTCTTACACTAACCCTAACAATAAAACTAACCCTAACCCTAACCCTAAACCTAACCCTATCCCTAGTCCTAACCCTCTAACTCTAACACTAATACTAACCCACAAACCCTAACACTAACCCGAAGCGTAACCCTCTAACCCTAACCTTAACCACAACCCTAACCTTAACCCTATACCTCTCTAAACATAACCCTAACACTTACTCTCTAATCCTAACCCTAAGCCTAACCATAACCCTAAACTCAACCGTCACCCAAACCTAATCCTAACCCTAACCGTTACCCTAACTCAAACACTAACCCTAACCCTAATACTTATTCGAACCCTAACCCTAACACTAACACTAAACCTCTAACCATAAGTCTAGCCATAATCCTCTAACCTGAACCCTAACCCTAACCCTAATACTAACAATAACCTTCTAACGTAAACCATATCCCTAACACTAATCTGAACCCTAACCGTCTAAACCTCTATCCCTAACCATAACCCTAAACATAAACCTAACTCTAACCCTAAAACTAACACTCTACCCCCAACCCTATCCCTAAGCCTCTAACCCTAACCCGAACCCTAAAAGTAACCTCTAATCCTCTGACCCTAACCATAACCCTAAACCTAACCCTAACACTAAAAGTTACCTCTAATCCTAACGTTAACCCTGACCCTAAGACTCTAAACCTAACCCTAAGGATAACCCCAACCCTCTAAAGCTAACCATAAACATAACCATAACCCTAAACTTCAAACTCTCCAAACCTAAACATAACACTAACACTAACCCTAACCCTAAACCTAAACCAAAAACTAACCCAAACCGGAACCCTAACCCTAACCATAAACCCTAAACCTAACCCTAACTCTAAATCTAACCCTAACTCTAACCCTAACCCTAAAATTATCCCTAGCCCTAACCCTCTAGACCTAACACTAATACTAACCCTCAAACCCTAACACTAACCCTTACCGTAAGCCCCTAACCCTAACCTTAACCCTAACTCTAACACTAACCCTGTAACTCTCTAAACATAACCCTAAAACTTACCTTCTAATCCTAACCCTAAGGCTAGCCATAACCCTAAACCCAACCGTCACCCAAACCTAATTCTAACCTTAACCATTACCCTTACCCTAACGTAACACTAACCTTAACCCTAACCCTAACCCTAACCCTACCCTAACCCTGACACTTAATCTAAACCTTACACTTACCCCAACCCTAATCCTAAACCTAATCCAAACCTAACACTAAATCTAACGCTAACTGTAACTCTAACCCTAACACTAACCCTAACACTAAACTCTAACACAAACCTTAACCCTAAACCTAACAGTAACAGTAACCGTAACGCTAAACCTAACCCTATCCATAACCATAACCCTAACACTAACCATCCAATCATCTAACCTTAGCCCTAACCCTATTCCTTACCCTAACCTGAACCCTAACCCTAACCCTCTAACCATAAGTCTAAAAATAATCCTCTAATGTGAACCCTAACCCTAACCCTAATGCTAACAATAAGTCTCTAATTCTAACCATATCCATAACAGTAACCCGAACCCAAACCCTCTAACCCTCTAACCCTAAACATAAAACTAACCCTAAAACTAACATTCTAACAATAACCCTATCCCTAAGCCTCTTATGCTAACCCTAACCCGAACCCTAAACCTAACCTCTAACCCTCTGACACTAACCATAAACCTAACCCTAACCCTCACACTAAAACTCTCCTATAATCTAACGCGAACACTGACCCTAAGACCCACCCTAACCCTCTAAACCTAACGTTAACGCTTACCCCAACACTCTAAAACTAACCATAACCATAACTCTAACTCTAAACACTCAACCCTATAACCCTAAACCTAACCCTAAACCTAACCCTAACCATAATCCTCTAACGTGAAACCTAACCCTAACCCTAATCTTAGCAATAACCCTCTAATGCTAACCATATCCCTAACAGTAACCCGAACCCTAACCCTCTAACCCTCTAACCCTAACCCTAGCCCTAAACCTATCCCTAACCCTAAAACTAACACTCTAACACTAACCCTATCCCTAAGCCTCTAACGCTAACCCTAACCCGAACTCTAAACCTAAACTCTAATCCTCTGATCCTAACCAAAACCCTAACCCTAACCGTCACACTAAACCTAACCTCTAATCCTAACGCTAAACCTGACACTAAGACCAACCCTAACCTTCTAAACCTAACCCTAACGCTTACCCCAACGCTCTAAACCTAATCATAACCACAAGCCTAACTCTAAACCTCCAACCCTCTAACCCTAAAACTAACACTAACCCTAACCCTAATATGAACTATAATGCTTACACTTACATTAACCCTAATCCTAAACCTAAGCCTTACTCTAAACCTAAGTTTAACCCTAACCATAACCCTCTAACCCTAAGCCTAAAGCTATCCCTAACACTAAACCTCTAACGCTCGATCCCTAACACTAACATTAAACATAACCCTAAACCTAAACATAACCCTAACCCTAAAACTAACCCTAAGCCTCTACCCCTAAGCCTAACCCTATCCCTAACCCTAACCCTCTAATGCGCTAACCCTAACACTAACACTAACCCTAACCCTAACCCTAAACCTAACCCTAACCCTAACGCTAACACTAACATTAACACTAACACTAACCCTAACCTTAACCCTAACCCTAAACACTAACCCAAATCCTAATTCTAAAACTAACCCTAACTCTAACCCTAGCCCTAACCCTATCCCTTGCCCTCACCCTCTAACCCTAACACGAATACTAACCTTCAAACACTAACACTAACCCTAACCCTAACTGTAACCCTCTAACCATAACCTTAACCCCAACCCTAACACTAATCCTCTAACTCTCTAAAGATAACCCTAACTCTTACCCTCTAATCGTAACCAGAAGCCTAACCATAATCCTAAACTCAACCTTCACCCAAAACAAATCCTAAACCTAACCGTTACCCTAACCCAAACACTAACCATAACCCTAACAATTACTCTATCCCTAAGCCTAACCCTAACACTAACCCTAACCCCAACCCTAACGATAAACCTAACCTAACCCTAACACTAAATCTAACCCTAACTGTAACTCTAACCATAACACTAACCCTAACACCTATCACTAACCCTAGCCCTAACACTAAACCTAACACTAAACCCTAACACAAACCTTAATCCTAACACTAACAGTAACAGTAACCTTAAATCTAACCCTAATCCTAACCCTAAACCTAACCCTATCCATAACTAAAACCCTAACACTAACCATCCAATCGTCTAACCCTATACCTAACCCTAATCCTTACACTAAACCGAAACCTAACCCTAACCCTCTAACCATAAGTCTAACAATAATCCTCTAACGTGAACCCTAACCCTAAGCCTAATCCTAACAATAACCCTCTAATGCTAAACATATCCCTAAAACTAACCTGAAACCTAACCCTCTAAACCTCTAACCTTAACCCTAACCATAAACCTAACCCTAACCCTAAAACTAACACTCTAACCCTAACCCTATCCCTAAGACTCTAACCCTAACACGAAACCGAACCCTAAACCTAATAAACTAACCCTGTAACCCTAACCATAACCCTAATACTATCCCTAAACTAAACCTAACCTCTAACCCTTAAGCTAACCACAACCCCCTAAACCTAAACATAATCATAAGCTAACCCTAAACATCCAACCTTTTAAGCCTAAACCTAAACCTAACCTTAACCATAATACTAACCGTAATGCTAACCCTAACACTAAACCTAATCCTAAACCTAAGCATTACCCTAAACCTAACCTTAACCCTTACCCTAACCCTGTAACCCTAAGCATATCCCTATCCCTAACCCTAAACCTCTAATGCTCTAACCCTAACACTAACACTAACCCTAACCCTAACCCTAAACCTAACCCTAACCCTAAAACTAACCCTAACTCTAACCCTAAACCTAACCCTATCCCTAGCCCTAACCATCTAACCCTAACAATAATACTAACCCTCAAACACTAACACTAACCCTAAGCATTAACATCTAACCCTAACCAGAACCCTAACCGTAATCCTAAGCCTCTGTTGCTAAACATAACCCTAACACTTACCCGCTAATCCAAAACCTATGCCTAACCATAACCCTAACCCAACCGTCACCCAAAAATAATCCTAAGCCTAACCGTTACCCTAACCCTAACCCTAACACTTTCTCTAACCCCAACCCTAACCCTAACACTAACCCTAAACCTATACCTAAACCTAACCCGAACCCTAACTCAAAACCTAACCCTAACACTAACCCTAAACCTAACCCTAACCCTAACCCTAAGCCTAACCATATCCCTACCCCTAAATCTCTAATGCTCTAAACCTAACCCTAACCCTAACCCTAAACCTAACCCTAAACCTAACGCTAACGCTAACACTAACCCTAACCCTAACACTAAAACTAACCCTAACCCTAACCCTAAACCCTAAACCTAACCCTAAACCTAAAACTAAACCCAACTCTAACCTAACCCTAAACCTATCCCTAGCCCTAACCCTCTAACCCTTACACTAGTACTAACCCTCAAACCCTAACACTAACCCAAACCGTAACCCTCTAACACTAAACTTAAACCCAACCCTAACCCTAACCCTCTACCTCTCTAAACATAACCCTAACACTTACCCTCTAATCCTAAACCTAAGCCTAACCATAACCCTAAACCAAACTGTCACCCAAACCTAACCCTAACCCTAACAGTTACCCTAAACCAAACACTAACCATAACCCTAACACTTACTCTAACACTAACCCTAACCCTAACACTATCACTAACCCTAACCATAAACCTAACCCTAACCATAACCCTAACCCTAACACTCTCACCCTAAACTTAACCCCAAACTTAACGCTAACCCTCACCCTAACCCTAAACCTAACCCTTGAACAAAACTTTACCCTTACCCCAACCCTAACCCTAAACCGAACCTAACCCTAACATTAAATCTAACAATCACTGTAACTCTAACCCTAACCCTAACCCTAACCCTAGGCCTAACACTAACCCTAACCCTAAACTCTAACACGAAATTAACCCTAACCCTAACAGTAACAGTAACTCTAACTCTAACCCTAAACCTATCCATAACCATAACCCAAACACTAACCATCCAATTGTGTAACCCTAGCCCTAACCCTAAATTTACCCTAACCCAAACCCTAACCCTAATCCTCTAACCATAAGTCAAACTATAATCTTCTAACGTGAACCCTAACCCTAACCGTAATCCTAACGATAACCCTCTAATGCTAACAATATCCCTAACACTAACCTGAACCCTAACCCTCTAACCCACTAACCCTACTCCTAACCATAAACCTAACGCTAACACTAAAACTAACACTATAACCCTAACCTTATCCCTAAGCCTCTAACCCTAACCCTAACCCGAACACTAAACCTAACACTCTAACCCTCTAAATCTAACCATATCCCTAATACTAACCCTAACAATAAACCTAAACTCTAACCCTAACACTAACCCCAACCCTCTAAACCTAACCATAAACATAACTCTAACACTAAACATCCAACCCTCTAAACATATACATTACCATAACCCTAACCCTAATGCTAACCCTAACGCTAACCCTAACACTAAACCTAATGCTAAACCTAAGCTTACCCTAAACCTAACATTAACCCTAAAACTATCCCTCTAACCCTAAGCCTAACACTATCCCTGACCCTAACCCTCTAACGCTCTAACCCTAACACTAACACTAACGCTAACAATAACACTAAACCTAACCGAAACCCTAACACTAACCCTAAAACTCTAACCCTAAGCCTAACCCTATCCCTAACTCTAAACATCTAACACTATAACACCAACACCAACATTAACACTAACACTAACACTAACACTAACACTAACCCTAACCCTAGCCCTAACACTAAAACTAACCCTAACCCTAGCACTAACCCTAAACTCTTACACTAACCCTAACAATAAAACTAACCCTAACCCTAACCCTAAACCTAACCCTATCCCTAGTCCTAACCCTCTAACCCTAACACTAATCCTAACCCTAAAAACCTAACACTAACCCTAAGTGTAACCCTCTAACCCTAACCTTAACCCCAACCCTATAACTCTCTAAACATAACCCTAACACTTACTCTCTAATCCTAACCCTAAGCCAAACCATAACCCTAAACCCAACCGTCACCCAAACCTAATTCTAACCTTAACCATTACCCTAACCCTACCGTAACACTAACCCTAACCCTAACCCTACCCTAACCCTGACACTTAACCTAAACCTTACACATACCCCAACCCTAATCCTAAACCTAACATAAACCTAACACTAAATCTAACACTAACTGTTACTCTAACCCTAACACTAACCCTAACACTAAAGCCTAACACAAACCTTAACCCTAAACCTAACAGTAACAGTAACCCTAACTCTAAACCTAACCCTATCCATAACCATAACCCTATCACTAACCATCCAATCATCTAAAATTACACCTAAACTTATCCCTTACCCTAACGTGAACCCTAACCCTAACCCTCTAAACATAAGTCTAACAATAATCCTCTAATATGAAACCTAACCCTAAACCTAATGCTAACAATAAGTCTCTAATGCTAACCATATCCATAACAGTAACCCGAACCCTAAACCTCTAACCCTCTAAACCTAACCCTAGCCCTTAAACTATCCCTAACCCTAAAACTAATACTCTAACACTAACCCTATCCCTAAGCCTCTAACGCTAACCCTAACCCGAACTCTAAACTTAAACTCTAACCCTCTGACCCTAACCATAACCCTAACCCTAACCATCACACTAAACCTAACCTCTAATCCTAACGCTAAACCTGACCCTAAGACCAACCCTAACCTTCTAAACCTACCCCTAACGCTTACCCCAACCCTCTAAACCTAATCATAACCACAACCCTAACTCTAAACCTCCAACGCTCTAACCCTAAAACTAACCCTAACCCTAACCCTAATATGAAATATAATGCTAACACTAAAACTAACCCTAATCCTAAACCTAAGTCTTACTCTAAACTTAAATTTAACCCTAACCCTAACCCTGTAACCCTAAGCCTAAAGCTATCCCTAACCCTAACCCTGTAACCCTCGATCCCTAACACTAACACTAAACGTAACCCTAAACCTAAACTTAACCCTAACCCTAAAACTAACCCTAAGCCTCTACCCCTAAGCCTAACCTTATCCCTAACCCTAACCCTCTAACGTGCTAACCCTAACACTAACACTAACACTAACCCTAAACCTAAACCTAACCCTAACCCTAACCCTAACCCTAACACTAACACTAAAACTAACACTAACACTAACCCTAACCCTAACCCTAATCCCTAACCCAAACCCTAATTCTAAAACTAACCCTAACTCTAACCCTAACCCTAACCTATCCCTAGCCCTCACCCTCTAACCCTAAGACTAATACAAACCCTCAAACACTAACACTAACCCTAACCCTAACCATAACCCTCTAACCATTACCTTAACCCCAACCCTAGCAATAATCCTCTAACTCTCTAAACATAACCCTAACACTTACACTATAATCGTAACCAGAAGCCTAACCACAACCCTAAACTCAACCGTCACACAAAACGAATCCTAAACCTAACCGTTACCCTAACCCAAACACTAACCCTAACCCTAACAATTACTCTATCCCTAAGCATAACCCTAACACTAACACTAACCCAAAACATAAAACTAACCCTAACCATAAACCTAACCCTAACACTCCCATCCTAAACGTAACCCCAAACCTAACCCTAACCCTAAACCTAACCCTAACCCTAACCCTAACCTCAACCCTAACGATAAACCTAACCTAACCCTAACACTAAATCTAACCCTAACTGTAACTCTAACGGTAACACTAACCCTAACACCTAACACTAACCCTAGCCTTAACACTAGCCCTAAAACTAAACCGTAACACAAACCTTAATCCTAACCCTAACAGTAACAGTAACCATAAATCTAACCCTAATCCTAACCCTAACCCTAACCCTATCTTAACTAAAACCCTAACACTAACCATCCAATCGTCTAACCCTAGACCTAACCCTAATCCTTACACTAAACCGAACCCTAACCCTAACCCTCTAACCATAAGTCTAACAATAATCCTCTAACGTGAACCCTAACCCTAAGCCTAATCCTAACAATAACCCTCTAATGCAAATCATATCCCTAACACTAACCCGAACCCTAACCCTAACCATAAACCTAACCCTAACCCTAAAACTAACACTCTAACCCTAACACTATCCATAAGACTCTAACCCTAACACGAACCCAAACCCTAAACCTAATAAACTAACCCTGTAACCCTAACCATAACCCTAATACTATCCCTAAACTAAACCTAACCTCTAACCCTAAAGCTAATCACAACCCCCTACACCTAACCATAACCATAAGCTAACCCTAAACATCCAACCCTCTAACCCTAAACCTAAACCTAACCTTAACCATAATACCAACCATAATGCTAACCCTAACACTAAACCTAATCCTAAACCTAAGCATTACCCTAAACCTAACCTTAACACTTACCCTAACACTCTAACCCTAAGCGTATCCCTACCACTAATCCTAAACCACTAATGCTCTAACCCTAACACTAACACTAACCCTAACCCTAACCCTAAACCTAAACCTAACCCTAACCCTAACGCTAACACTAACACTAACACTAACACTAACACTAACACTAACACTAAACCTAACTCTAACCCTAACCCTAATCCCTAACCCAAACCTTAATTCTAAAACTAACCCTAACTCTAACCCTAACCCTAACATATCCCTAGCCCTCACCCTCTAACCCTAAGACTAATACTAACCCTCAAACACTAACACTAACCCTAACCCTAACCGTAACGCTCTAACCATTACCTTAACCCCAACCCTAACAATAATCCTCTAACTCTCTAAACATAACCCTAACACTTACCCTATAATCGTAACCAGAAGCCTAACCATAACCCTAAACTCAACCGTCACCCAAAACGAATCCTAAACCTAACCATTACCCTAACCCAAACACTAACCCTAACCCTAACAATTACTCTATCCCTAAGCATAACCCTAACACTAACACTAATCCAAAACATAAACCTAACCCTAACCATAACCCTAACCCTAACACTCCCATCCTAAACGTAACCCCAATCCTAACCCTAAACCTAAACCTAACCCTAAACCTAACCCTAACCCTAACACTAACCGCAACCCTAACGATAAACCTAACCTAACCCTAACACTAAAACTAACCCTAACTGTAACTCTAACGGTAACACTAACCCTAACACCTAACACTAACCCTAGCCCTAACACTAGCCCTAAAACTAAACCCTAACACAAACCTTAATCCTAACCCTAACAGTAACAGTAAACATAAATCTAACCCTAATCCTAACCCTAACCCTAACCCTATCCTAACTAAAACCCTAACACTAACCATCCAATCGTCTAACCCTAGACCTAACCCTAATCCTTACACTAAACCGAACCCTAACCCTAACCCTCTAACCATAAGTCTAACAATAATCCTCTAACGTGAACCCTAACCCTAAGCCTAATCCTAACAATAACCATCTAATTCTAAACATATCCCTAACACTAACCTGAAACCTAACCCTCTAACCCTCTAACCCTAACCCTAACCATAAACCTAACCCTAACCGTAAAACTAACGCTCTAACCCTAACCCTATCAGTAAGACTCTAACCCTAAAGAACCCGAACCCTAAACCTAATAAACTAACCCTGTAACCCTAACCATAACCCTCATACTATCTCTAAAACTAAACCTAACCTCTAACCGTAAAGCTAACCACAACCCCCTAAACCTAACCATAACCATAAGCTAACCGTAAACATCCAACCCTCTAACCCTAAACCTAAACCTAACCTTAACCATAATAATAACTGTAATGCTAACCCTAACACTAAACCTAAACCTAAACCTAAGCATTACCCTAAACCTAACCTTAACCCTTGCCCTAACCCTCTAACCCTAAGTGTATCCCTACCATAAACCCTAAACCACTAATGCTCTAACCCTAACACTAACACTAACCCTAACCCTAACCATAAACCTAACCCTAAACCTAACATTAACCCTAAACCTAAACCTAAATCTAAAACTAACCTTAACCCTAACCCTAACCTTAAACCCTAAACCTAACCCTAACCCTAAAACTAACCCTAACTCTAACCCTAACCCTAACCATATCCCTAGCCCTAACCATCTAACCCTAACAATAATACTAACCCTCAAACACTAACACTAACCCTAAGCATAAACATTTAACCCTAAACTGAACCCTAACCGTAATCCTAACCCTCTAAGTCGCTAAACATAACCCTAACACTTACCCGCTAAACCTAAACCTATGCCTAACCATAATCCTAAACCCAACCGTCACCCAAAACTAATCCTAAGCCTAACCGTTACCCTAACCCTAACACTAACCGTAACCCTAACACTTTCTCTAACCACAACCCTAACCCTAACACTAATCCTAACCCTATACCTAAACCTAAGCCTAACACTAACCCTAAACCGATACCTAAACCTAACCCTAACCCTAACCCTAAGCCTAACCATATCCCTAAACCTAACCCTCTAACGCTCTACCCCTAACCCTAACACTAACCCTAAACCTAACCCTAAACCTAACCCTAACCCTAACACTAACCCTAACCCTAACACTAAAACTAAACCTAACCCTAACCCTAAACCCTAAACCTAACCCTAAACCTAAAACTAAACCCAACTCTAAACTAACCCTAAACCTATCCCTAGCCCTAACCCTCTACACTTACACTAATACTAACCCTCAAACCCTAACACAAACCCTAAACTTAACCCTCTAACACTAAACTTAACCCCAACCCTAACCCTAAGCCTCTACTTCTCGAAACATAACCCTAACACTTACCCTCTAATCCTAAACCTAAGCCTAACCATAACCCTAAACCCAACCGTCACCCAAACCTAACCCTAACCGTAACAGTTACCCTAACCCAAACACTAACCATAACCCTAACACTTACTCTAACTCTAACCCTAACCCTAACACTATCACTATCCCTATGCATAAAACTAATCCTAACCATAACACTAACCCTAACACTCTCACCCTAAACGTAACCCCAAACCTAACCCTAACCATCACCCTAACCCTAAACTTAATCCTTGAACTAAACCTTACCCTTACCCCAACCCTAACCCTAAACCTAACCTAATCCTAACATTAAATCTAACAATCACTGTAACTCTAACCTAACCCTAACCCTAATCCTAGGCCTTACACTAACCCTAACCCTAAACTCTAACACAAAACTTAACCCTAACCCTAACAGTAACAGTAACTCTAACTCTAACCCTAAACCTATCCATAACCATAACCCTAACACTAACCATCCAATTGTCTAACCCTAACCCTAACCCTAAATTTACCCTAACCCAAACCCTAACCCTAACCCTCTAACCATAACTCAAACTATAATCCTCTAACGTGAACCCTAACCCTAATCGTAATCCTAACAATAACCCTCTAATGCTAAACATATGCCTAACACTAACCCGAACCCTAACCCTCTAACCCTCTAACCCTACCCCTAACCCTAAACCTAACACTAACCCTAAAACTAACACTGTAACCCTAACCCTAACCCTAACCCAAACCCTAAACCTAACACTCTAACCCTCTAAATCTAACCATAATCCTAACACTAACCCTAACACTAAACCTAACCTCTAACCCTAACACTAACCCCAACCCTCTAAACCTAACCATAAACTTAACCCTAACACTAAACATCCAACCCTCTAAACATATACATTACCCTAACCCTAACCCTAATGCTAACCCTAACGCTAACCCTAACACTAAACCTAACGCTAAACCTAAGCCTTACCCTTAACCTAACATTAACCCTAAACCTATCCCTCTAACCTTAAGCCTAACACTATCCCTGACCCTAACCCTCTAACGCTCTAACCCTAACACTAACACTAACGCTAACACTAACCCTAAATCTAACCGTAACCCTAACACTAACCCTAAAACTCTAACCGTAAGCCTAACCCTATCCCTAACCCTAAACCTCTAACACTATAAAACTAACACTAACATTAACACTAACACTAACACTAACCCTAACACTAGCCCTAACACTAAAACTAACCCTAACCCTAACACTAACCCTAAACTCTTACACTAACCCTAACAATAAAACTAACCCTAACCCTAAACCTAAACCTAACCCTATCCCTAGTCCTAACCCTCTAACCCTAACACTAATACTAACCCTCAAACCCTAACACTAACCCTAACCATAACCCTCTAAACCTAACCTTAACCCCAACCCTAACCCTAACCCTATACCTCTCTAAACATAACGCTAACACTTACTCTCTAATCCTAACCCTAAGCCTAACCATAACCCTAAACCCAACCGTCACCCAAACCTAATCCTAACCCTAACCCAAACACTAACCCTAACCCTAATACTTATTCTAACCCTAACCCTAACACTAACACTAACCCTCTAACCATAAGTCTAGCCATAATCCTCTAACCTGAACCCTAACCCTAACCCGAATACTAACAATAACCTTCTAACGTAAACCATATCCCTAACACTAATCAGAACCCTAACCGTCTAAACCTCTATCCCTAACCATAACCGTAACCATAAACCTAACCCTAACCCTAAACTAACACTCTACCCCTAACCTTATCCCTAAGCCTCTAACCCTAACCCTAACCCGAACCCTAAAAGTAACCTTTAATCCTCTGACCCTAACCATAACCCTAAACCTAAACCTAACACTCAACCTCACCTCTAATCCTAACGCTAACCCTGACAATAAGACCAACCCTAAAACTCTAAACCTAAACCTAACACTAACCCCAACCCTCTAAATCTAACCATAACCATAACCATAACCATAACCCTAAACTTCCAACTCTCCAACCATAAACATAACCCTAACACTTACCTTAACCTAAACCTAAACCAAACACTAACCCTAACCGGAACCGTAAACCTAACCATAAACCCTAAACCTGACCGTAACCCTAAAACTAACCCTAACTCTAACCCTAACCCTAAACCTATCCCTAGCCCTAACCCTCTATCCCTAACCCTAATACTAACCCTCAAACCCTAACACTAACCCTAACCGTATCCCACTAACCCTAACCTTAACCCTAACCCTAACACTAACCCTGTAACTCTCTAAACATAACCCTAAAACTTACCCTCTAATCCTAACCCTAAGGCTAGCCATAACCCTAAACCCAACCGTCACGCAAACCTAATTCTAACCTTAACCGTTACCCTAACCCTAACGTAACACTAACCCTAACCTTAACCCTAACCCTACCCTAACCCTGACACTTAACCTAAACCTTACACTTACCCCAACCCTAATCCTAAACCTAACCTAACCCTAACACTAAATCTAACGCTAACTGTAACTCTAACCCTAACACTAAACCCTAACGCAAACCTTAACCCTAAACCTAACAGTAACAGTAACCCTAACTCTAAACCTAACCCTATCCATAACCATAACCCTAACACTAACCATCCAATCATCTAACCTTAGCCCTAACCCTATACTTACCCTAACCTGAACCCTAACCCTAACCCTCTAACCATAAGTCTAACAATAATCCTCTAATGTGAACCCTAACCCTAACCCTAATGCTAACAATAAGTCTCTAATGCTAACCATTTCCATAACAGTAACCCGAACCCAAACCCTCTAACCCTCTAACCCTAACCCTAACCCTAAATATAAAACTAACACTCTAACAATAACACTATCCCTAAGCCTCTTATGCTAACCCTAACCCAAACCCTCACCCTAACCTCTTACACTCTGACACTAACCATAACCCTAACCCTAACCCTCACACTAAAACTCTCCTCTAATCCTAATGCTAACACTGACCCTATGACCCACCCTAACCCTCTAAACCTAATGCTAACACTTACCCCAACACTCTAAACCTAACCATAAGCATAACCCTAACTCTAAACATCCTACCCTATCACCGTAAAACTAACTCTCACCCTAACCCGAACCATAATCTTCTAACATGAACCCTAACCCTGACCCTAATCTTAGAAATAACCCTCTAATGTGAATCATATCCATAACAGTAACCCGAACCCTAACCCTCTAACCCTCTAACCCTAACCCTAGCCCTAAAACTATCCCTAACCCTAAAACTAATACTCTAACACTAACCCTATCCCTAAGCCTCTAACGCTAACCCTAACCCGAACCCTAAACCCAACTGCTAACCCTGTGACCCTAACCATAACCCTAACCCTAACCGTCACACTAAACCTAACTTCTAATCCTAACGCTAAAACTGACCCTAAGACCAACCCTAACCCTCTAAACTTAACCCTAACGCTTACCCCAACCCTCTAAACCTAATCATAAGCACAACCCTAACTCTAAACCTCCAACCCTCTAACCCTAAACCTCACCCTAACCCAAACCCTAATACTAACTATAATGCTAACACTAACACTAACCCTAATCCTAAACCTAAGCCTTACTCTAAAACTAAATTTAACCCTAACCCTAACCATCTAACCTTAAGCCTAAACCTATCCCTAACCCTAACCCTCTAACTCTCGATCCCTAACACTAACACTAACCATAACCCTAAACCTAAACATAACCCTAACCCTAAAACTAACCCGAAGCCTCTACCCCTAAGGCTAACCCTATCACTAACCCAAAACCTCTAACGCGCTAACCGTAACACTAACACTAACCCTAACCCTAAACCTAACCCTAACCTAACCCTAAAACTAACACTAACACTAACACTAACACTAACACTAACCCTAACTCTAACCCTAACCCTAACCCTAGCCCTTGCCCTCACCCTCCATCCCTAACACTAATACTAACCCTCAAACCCTAACACTAACCCTAACCGTATCCCACTAACCCTAACCTTAACCCTAACCCTAACACTAACCCTGTAACTCTCTAAACATAACCCTAAAACTTACCCTCTAATTCTAACCCTAAGGCTAGCCATAACCCTAAACCCATCCGTCACCCAAACCTAATTCTAACCTTAACCGTTACCCTAACCCTAACGTAACACTAACCCTAACCTTAACCCTAACCCTACCCTAACCCTGACACTTAACCTAAACCTTACACTTACCCCAACCCTAATCCTAAACCTAACCTAACCCTAACACTAAATCTAACGCTAACTGTAACTCTAACCCTAACACTAAACCCTAACACAAACCTTAACCCTAAACCTAACAGTAACAGTAACCCTAACTCCAAACCTAACCCTATCCATAACCATAACCCTAACACTAACCATCCAATCATCTAACCTTAGCCCTAACCCTATCCCTTACCCTAACCTGAACCCTAACCCTAACCCTCTAACCATAAGTCTAACAATAATCCTCTAATGTGAACCCTAACCCTAACCGTAATGCTAACAATAAGTCTCTAATGCTAACCATATCCATAACAGTAACCCGAACCCAAACCCTCTAACCCTCTAACCCTAACCCTAACCCTAAATATAAAACTAACACTCTAACAATAACCCTATCCCTAAGCCTCTTATGCTAACCCTAACCCAAACCCTCACCCTAACCTCTTACACTCTGACACTAACCATAACCCTAACCCTAACCCTCACACTAAAACTCTCCTCTAATCCTAATGCTAACACTGACCCTACGACCCACCCTAACCCTCTAAACCTAATGCTAACACTTACCCCAACACTCTAAACCTAACCATAAGCATAACCCTAACTCTAAACATCCTACCCTATCACCGTAAAACTAACCCTCACCCTAACCCGAACCATAATCCTCTAACATGAACCCTAACCCTAACCCTAATCTTAGCAATAACCCTCTAATGCGAACCATATCCATAACAGTAACCCGAACCCTAACCCTCTAACCCTCTAACCCTAACCCTAGCCCTAAAAATATCCCTAACCCTAAAACTAATACTCTAACACTAACCCTATCCCTAAGCCTCTAACGCTAACCCTAACCCGATCCCTAAACCCAACCTCTAACCCTGTGACCCTAACCATAACCCTAACCCTAAACATCACACTAAACCTAACTTCTAATCCTAACGCTAAAACTGACCCTAAGACCAACCCTAACACTCTAAACTTAACCCTAACGCTTACCCCAACCCTCTAAACCTAATCATAAGCACAACCCTAACTCTAAACCTCCAACCCTCTAACCCTAAACCTCACCCTAACCCAAACCCTAATACTAACTATAATGCTAACACTAACACTAACCCTAATCCTAAACCTAAGCCTTACTCTAAAACTAAATTTAACCCTAACCCTAACCCTCTAACCTTAAGCCTAAACCTATCCCTAACCCTAACCCTCTAACTCTCGATCCCTAACACTAACACTAACCATAACCCTAAACCTAAACATAACCCTAACCCTAAAACTAACCCGAAGCCTCTACCCCTAAGCCTAACCCTATCCCTAACCCAAAACCTCTAACGCGCTAACCGTAACACTAACACTAACCCTAACCCTAAACCTAACCCTAACCTAACCCTAACACTAACACTAACACTAACACTAACCCTAACTCTAACCCTAACCCTAACCCTAGCCCTTGCCCTCACCCTCTAACCCTAACACTAATACTAACCCTCAAACCCTAACACTAACACTAACCATAACACTCTAACCATAACCTTAACCCCAACCCTAACACTAATCCTCTAACTCTCTAAACATAACCCTAACACTTACCCTCTAATCGTAACCAGAAGCCTAACCATAACCCTAAACTCAACCGTCACCCAAAACAAATCCTAAACCTAACCGTTACCCTAACCCAAACATTAACCCTAACCCTAACACTTACTGTACCCCTAACCCTAACACTAACACTAACACTAACCCAAACCATAAACCTAACCCTAACCATAACCCTAACCCTAACACTCCCAACCTAAACGTAACCCCAAACCTAACCCTAACCCTAACCCTAACCCAAACCCTAACTCCAGCCCTAACAATAAACCTAACCTAACCCTAACACTAAATCTAACCCTAACTGTAACTCTAACCGTAAAACTAACCCTAACACCTAACACTAACCCTAGCTCTAACACTAACCCTAACACTAAACCCTAACACAAACCTTAACCCTAACCCTAACAGTAACAGTAACCCTAACTCTAACGCTAACGCTATTCATAACGATCACCCTAACACTAACCATTCACTCGTCTAACCCTAGCCCTAACCCTAAGCCTTACCCAAACCCGAACACTCTGAACCTAACCTTAACCCTAACCCTAACCCCAACCCTCTAACTCTCTAAACATAACCCTAACACTTACCCTCTAAACCTAACCTTAAGCCTAATCATAACCCTAAACCCTACCGTCACCCAAAGCTAATCCTAACCCTAAACGTTACCCTAACCCTAACACTAACCATGAACCTAACACTTACTCTAACGCTAACCCTAACCCTAACACTAACGCTAACCCTAACCATAAACCTAACCCTAACCCTAACCCTAACCCTAACCCTCTAACTCTCTAAACATAGCCCTAACACTTACCTTCTAATCCTAACCCTAAACCTAACCATAACCCTAAACCCAACAGTCACGCAAGCCTAATGCTAACCCTAACATTTACCCTAACCCTAAGACTAACCCTAACACTAAGCGTAACCCTAACACTAAACCTAAACCTAACCCTAAGGCTAACACTAACCCTAACACTCTAACCCTAAGCCTAACACTATCCCTAACCCTAACCCTCTACCGCTCTAACCCTAACACTAAAACTAACCCTAACCCTAAACCTAAACCTAACCCTAACCATAACACTAACCCTAACCCTAACCCTAACCCCAAAACTAATCCTAACAAAAACCCTCTAATGCTACCCATATCCCTAACACTAACCCGAACCCTAACCCTCTAACACGCTAACCCTAACCCTAACACTAAACATAACCCTAACCCTAAATCTAACACCCTAATCCTAACCCTATCAATAAGCCTCTAAACCTAACCCTCTAACCCTAACCCTAGCCCTAACCATAAAACTAACCCTAACCTTAACCCTAACCTAACCCTCTAACCCTAAGCATAACCCTACCCCTAACCCTATCCCTCTAATGCTCTAAACCTAAAACTAACACTAACCCTAACCCTAACCCTAAATCTAACCCTAATCCTAACGCTAACCCTAAACCTGACCCTAAACTTAACCCTAAAACTAACCCTGACTCTAACCCTAACCCTAACTTTAAACCCTAACCCTAACAATAACCATGAAACTAAACCTAAATCTAAGCCTAAGTTAACCCTAGCCCTACCCCTAACCCTCTATCCCTAACACTAATACTAACCCTTAAACCCTAACACTAACCCTAATGGTAACCCTCTGAACCTAACCTTAACCGTAACCCTAACCCTAAACCTCTAACTCTCTAAACATAACCCTAACACTTACCCTCTAAACCTAACCCTAAGCCTAACCATAGCCCTAAACCCTACCATCACCCAAACCTAATCCTAACCCTAACCGTTACCCTAACCCTAACACTAAACCTAACCCTAACACTTACTCTAACGCTAACCCTAACCCTAACACTAACACTAATCCTAACCATAAACCTAACCCTAACCGTAACCCTAAGCCTAACCATAACCGTAACCCTCTAACTCTCTAAACATAACCCGAACACTTACCTTCTAATCCTAACCTTAAGACTAACCATAACCCTAAACCCAAAAGTCACGCAAACCTAATGCTAACCCTAACCTTTACCCTAACCCTAACACTAACCATAACACTAAGCGTAACCCTAACACTAAACCTAACCCTGACCCTAAACCTAACCCTAAGGCTAACACTAACCCTAACCCTCTAACCCTAAGCCTAACCCTATTACTAACCCTAACCCTCTACCCCTCTAACCCTAACACTAACCCTAACCCTAAACCTAAACCTAACCCTAACCCTAACACTAACACTAACCCTAAAACTAATCCTAACAGTAACCCTCTAATGCTAACCATATCCCTAACACTAACCCGAACCCTAACCCTCTAACCCCCTAATCCTAAACCTAACACTAAACCTATCCCTAACCCTAAATCTAACAACCTAACCCTAACTCTATCAATAAGCCTCTAAACCTAACACTCTAAATCTAACCCTAACCTTAACCATAAAACTAACCCTAACCTTAACCCTAAACCTAACCCTCTAACCCTAAGCCTAAACGTACCCCTAACCCTATACCTCTAAACTCTAACCCTAAAACTAACACTAACCCTAACCCTACCCTAAACATAACCCTAACCCTAACCTTTACCCTAAACCTAACACTAACCTTAACCCGAACACTTACTCTAATACTAAACCTAACCCTAACACTAACACTAACCCTAACCATAAACCTAACCCTAATCATAACCCTAACACTAACACTCTCACCATAAATGTAACCCCAAACCTAACCCTAACCCTCACCTTAACCCTGAACCTAACCCTTAACCTCACCCTTACACTTACCCCAACCCTAACCCTAAACCTAACCTAACCTACCTTAAAGCTAAATCTAACCCTAACTGTAACTCTAACGATAACCCTAACACCTAATACTAACCATAGCCCTAACACTAACCCTAACCCTAAACCCAAACACAAACCTTAACCCTAACCCTAACAATAATTGTAACTCTAACTCTAACTCTAACCCTATCCATAACCATATCCCTAACACTAACCATCCAATTGTCTAACCCTAGCCGTAACACTAAACCTTACCCTAACCGGAACCCTAACCCTAACCATCTAACCATATGTCTAACTATAATCCTCAAACGTGAACCCTAACCCTAACCCTAATCCTAACAATAACACTCTAGTGCTAACCATATCCCTAACACTAACCCGGACCCTAACCCTCTAACCCTCTAAACCTAACTCTACCCTAAAACTAACACTGTAACCCTAGCGCTATCCCTAAGCCTCTACCCCTAACACTAAAGCGAACCTTAAACCTAAAACTCTGACCCTCTAACCCTAACCATAACATTAACACTAACCCTAACATTAAACCTAACCTCTAACCCTAATGTTAACTCTGACCCTAAGACCAAGCGCAACCCTCTAAATCTAACCATAACCATAACCCTGACCCTAAAAATCCATCCCTCTAACCCTAAACCTAACCCTAAAACTAACCCTAATACTAACCATAATGCTAACCCTAACACTAACACTAATTCTAAACCTAAGCCTTACCCTAAACATAAACTTAAGCCTAACCCTAACTCTCTAACACTATGCCTAACCCTATCCCTAACCCTAACCCTATCTCTATAACTGATGCTCTATCCCTAACAGTAATACTAAACCTCAAACCCAACACTAACCATAACCCTAACCCTCTAACCCTAACCTTTACCCCAACCCTAACCATAACCCTCTAACTCTCTAAACATAACCCTAAAACTTACCCTCTACTCCTAAACCAAAGCCTAACCATAACCCTAAACTGAACCTTCACCAAAACCTAATCCTAAACCTATGCGTTACCCTAACCCTAACACTAACCCTAAACCTAACCCTAACCCTAACACTAACCTCAACCCTAACGATAAACCTAACCTAACCCTAACACTAAATCTAATGCTAACTGTAACTCTAACCCTAACACTAAACCCTAACACAAACCTTAACCCTAACCCTAACAATAAAAGTAACTCTAACTCTAACCCTAACCCTATCCATATCCATAACCCTAACAATAACCAACCAATCGTCCAACCCTAGACCTAAACCTAATCCTTACCCTAACCCGAACCCTAACCATAACCCTCTAACCATAAGTCTAACTATAATCCTCTAACGTGAACCCTAACCCTAACCATAATCCTAACAATAACCCTCTAATGCTAACCATATCCCTAACACTAAAAAGCTAACCCTAACACTAAACCTAACCCTAACCCTAAAACTAACACTCTAAACTTAACCCTATCCCTAAGCCTCTAACCCTAACACGAACACAAACCATAAACCTAACACTCTAACCCTGTAACCCTAACCATAACTCTAACACTAACACTAACACTAAACCTAACCTCTAACCTAACGATAACCCTGACCCTAAGACCAACCCTAACCCTCCTACCTAACACTAACACTAACCACAACACTCTAAACCTACAACTAAACCTAACTCTAACCCTAACCCGAAAACTAACCCTAAATCTAACCCTAACCCTAACCCTAGCCCTAGCCCTAACCCTCTAACCATAGCACTAATACTAACCCTCAAACCCTAACACTAACCCTAAATGTAACCATCTAACCCTAACCTTAACCCTAACCCTAACCCTCAATTCTCTAAACATTACCCTTACACTTACCCCCTAATTCTAACCCTTAGCCTAAACATAACCCTAAACCCAAGCGTCACCCAAACTTAATCCTAACCATAAATGTTACCCTATCCTTAACACTTACTCTAACCCTAACCCTAACTCTAACCCTAACACTAACACTAACCATAAAACTAACCATAACCATAACTCTAACCCTAACACTCTCACCCTAAACGTAACCCCAAACCTAACCCTAACCCTCACCCTAAACCTAAATCTAAACCTTAACCTAAACCTTACCCTTACCCCAATCCTAACCCTAAACCTAACCTAATCCTAACACTATATCTAACCCTAACTGTAACACTAACACTAACCCTAACCCTCACACCTAACACTAACCCTAGCCCTAACATTAACCCTAACACTAAACCGTAACACAAACCTTAACCCTAACCCTAACAGTAACAGTAACCATAACTCTAACCCTAACCCTATCCATAACCTTAACCCTAACACTAACCATCCAATCGTCTAACCCTAGCCCTAACCCTAACCCTAACCGTAACCCTAACACTAACCCTAACCATAAACCTCACCATAACCATAACCCTAACCCTAACACTCTCTCCCTAAACATAACCCGAAACCTAACCCCAACTCTCAGGCTAAACCTGAACCTAACCCTTAACCTCAACCTTACACTTACCCCAACCGTAACCCTAAACCTAACCTAACCCTAACTGTAACTCTAACCCTAAACCTAACACCTAACAATAACTCTAGCCCTAACACTAACCCTAACTCTAACCCTAAAGCCTAACAAAATCTAAACCCTAACCCTAACAGTAATTGTAACTCTAACTCTAACCCTAACCCTATCCATAACAATAACCCTAACACTAACCATCCAATCGTCTAACCCTAGCCATAACCCTAAACCTTACCCTAACCGGAACCCTAACCCTAACCCTCTAAACATAAGTCTAACTATAATCCTCTAACATGAACCATAACCCTAACCCTAATCTTAACAATAACCCTCTAATGCCAACCATATCCCTAACACTAACCCGAACTCTAACCCTCTACCCCTCTAAACCTAACCCAAACCCTAAACTAACACTCTAACCCTAGGCCTATCCCTAAGCCTCTACCCCTAACCCTAACCCGAACCTTAAATCCTAAAAATCTGACCATCTAACCCTAACCATAACCCTAACACTAACCCTAACACTAAACCTAACCTCTAACCCTAATGCTAACCCTGACCCTAAGACCAACCCTAACCCTCTAAACCTAACCGTAACACTAACCCCAACTCTCTAAACCTAACCATAACCATAACCCGAACCCTAAAATTCCATCCCTCTAACCCTAAACCTAACCCAAAAACTAACCCTAATACTAACCATAATGCCAACCCTAACACTAACACTAATTCTAAACCTAATCTTTACCCTAAAAATAAACTTAACCTAACCCTAAATCTCTAACACTAAGCCTAACCCTATCCCTAAACCTAACCCTCTAACGCTCTAACCCTAACACTAACAATAACCCTAACCCTAACCCTAAACCTAACACTAAACCTAACACTAACCTAATCTTAACTGTAACACTAAAACTAACCCTAACCCTAACGCGAAACACTAACCCTAACCCTAACCCTAAAACTAACCCTAACTCTGACCCTAACCCTAACCCTATCTCTAGCCCTGACCCTCTATCCCTAACACTAATACTAACCATCAAACCCGAATACTAACCCTAACTGTAACCCTCTAACCCTAACATTTACCCCAACCCTAACCCTAACCCTAACCCTCTAACTTTCTAAACATAACCCTAACACTTACCCTCTAATCCTAACCCTAAGCCTAACCATAACCCTAAACTCAACCGTCACCCAAACCTATACTAACCCTAAACTTTACCCTAACCCAAACACTAACCATAAACCTAACACATACTCTAATCCTAAACCTAACCCTAACACTAACACTAACCCTAGGCCTAGCTCTAACCCTAACCCTATCCATAACCATAACCCTAACACTAACCAACCAATCGTCTCACCCTATCCCTAACCCTAATCCTTACCCTAACCCGAACACTAACCTAACCCTCTAACCATAAGTCTAACTATAATCCTCCAACGTGAACCCTAACCCTAACCATAATCCTAACAATAACCCTCTAATACTAACCATATCACTAACACTAACCCGAACCCTAACCTTCAAACACTCTAAAGCTAACCCTAACCCTGAACCTAACCCTAACACTAAAACTAACACTCTAACCTTAACCCTATCACTAAGCCTCTAACCCTAACCCGAACCCGAACCCTAAACCTAACACTCTAACCCTGTAACCCTAACCATAACCCTAACACTAACCCTAACACTAAACCAAACCTCTAACCCTAACGATAACTCTGACCATAAGACAAACCCTAACCCTCTAAACCTAACCCTAAGGCTAACCCCAACCCTCTAAACCTAACCATAACCATAAGCTAACTCTAAACATTCAACCCTCTAACCCTAAACCTAACCCTAACCCTAACCCTAACCCTAATACTAACCGTAATGCTAACCCTAACACTAAAGCTAATCCGAAACCTAAGCCTTACCCTAAACCTAACTTTAACCCTAACCCTAACACGCTAACACTAAGCCTAAACCTGTCCCTAACCCTAACCCTCTAACGCTCTAACCCTAACACTAAAACTAAACCTAACCCTAACCTTAAACATAAACCTAACCCGAAGCCTAACACTAACCCTAAACGTAACCCTAAACGTACAACTAACCCTAACCCTAACCCTAACCCTAACCCTAACCCTAAACCCTAACCCTAACCCTAACCCTAACCCTAAACCTAACCAAAACCCTAAACCTAAACTCTAACCATCTGACCCTAACCAAAATCCTAACCCTAACCCTAACACCAAAACTAACCTCTAATCCTAACGCTAAACCTGACCCTAAGACCAACCCTAACCCTCTAAACCTAACTCTAACGCTTACCCCAACCCTCTAAACCTACCCGTAACCATAAACATCCCTAATCCTAAACATCCAACATTCTAACCCTAAACCTAACACTAACACTAATCCTAATACTAACCCCAAACCTAACCCTAACACTAACCCTAATCCAAAACCTAAGCCTTACCCCAAACATAACATTAACCCTAACCCTAACCCTCTAACTTTAAGAATAACCCGACCCCTATCCCTATCCTTCTAACGCTCTAACCTAACACTAACAATAACCGTAAAACTAACCCTAAACCTAACCCTAACCCTAAACCCTTATCCTAACCCTAAATCTAAAACTAACCGTAACTCTAACCCTAACACTAACCCTATCCCTAGCCCTAACCCTCTATCCCTAACACTAATACTAACCCTCAAAATACTAACACTAACCCTAACCGTAATCCTCTAACCCTAACCTTAACCATAACCCTAATCCTAACCCTCTAACTCTCTAAACATAACACTAGCACTTACCTTCTAATACTAAACCTAGGCCTAACTATCACCATAAACCCAACCATCACCCAAACCTAATACTAACCCTAACCTTCACCCTAAACTTGACACTAACCCTAACCCTTACACTTACTCTTACCCTAACCCTAACCCTAACGCTAACACTAAACAAACCCTAATACTAAAATTCACACTAACCCTAAACCTCTAACCATAAGCCTAACCCTATCCATAACCCTAAACCTATAACGGTCTAACCCGAACAATAACACTAACCCTAACCCTAACCCTAACCCTATACCTACCCCTAACACTAACACTAACCCTAACTCTAACACTAACTCTAAAACAAACCCTAACACTAACCCAAACCCTAATCCTAAACCCTAACCCTAACCCTAACCCTAAACCTAAAAATAACCCAAACACTAACCCTGAAACTAACCGAAGCCCTAGCCCTCACCTTCTAACCCTAACAATAATACTAACCCTCAAAACCTAACACTAACACTAATCGTGACACTCTAACCCTAAACTTAACCCCCACCTAACCCTAACCCTCTAACTCTCTAAATAAAACCTGAACACTTACCCTGTAATCCTTACCCTAAGCATAACCGTAACCCTAAACCCTACCGTAACCCAAAGCTAAACCTAACCCTAACCGTTACCCTAACCATAATAATAACCATAACACTAACACTTACTCTAACCCTAACACTAACGCTTACACTAACACTAACCCTAACCATAAACCTAACCCTAACCATAACCCTAACCCTAACACTCTCACATTAATCATAACCCCAAACCTAACCCTAACACTCACCCTAACCCTAAACCTAACCCTTAACCTAAACCTTACCCTTACACCAACCCTAACACTCAACCTAACCTAACCCTAACAGTAAATCTAACCATAACTGTAATTCTAACATCAAAACTTACCCTAACACCTAACACTAACTCTAGCCCTAATACTAACCCTTACACTAAATGCTAACACCAACCTTAACCCAACCCTAACAGTAACAGTAACTCTAACTCTAACCATAACCCTATCATAACCATATCCCTAACACTAACCAACCAATCGTCTAACACTAGCCCTAAAACTAAATCTTACCCTAACCCGAACCCTAATACTAACCCTCTAAACATAAGTCTAACCATAATCATCTAATGTGAACCCTAACCCTAACCCTAATACTAAAAATAACCCTCTAATGCTAACCATATCCCTAACACTAACCCGAACCCTAACCCTCTAACCCTAACCCTAAACCTAACCCTAACCCTAACCCTAAATCTAACACTCTGAACCTAACGCTATCAATAAGCCTCTAATCCTAACCCTCTATCCCCAACCATAACCCTAAACCTAACACTAACACTAAACGTAACCCCTAACCCTAACACTCACTCTGAACCTAAGACCAACCCTAACCCTCTAAACCTAACCCTAACACTAACCCCAACCATCTAAACCTAATAATAACCATAACCATAACCATAACCTTAAACATCCAACCCTCTAACCCTAAACCTAACCTAACCCTAACCCTAATAATAACCGTAACGCTAACACTAACACTAACCATAAACCAAAACCTAAGCCTTACGCTAAACCTAACATTAACCCTAAACTTAACCCTCTAACACTACCCCTAACCCTATCCCTCTAACGCTCTAACCCTAACACGAACACTAAACCTAACCCTAACCCTAACACTAAACTTAACCCTAACAATAACCCTAAACCTAACACTTACTCTAACCCTAAACCTAACCCTAACACTAACACTAAACCTAGCCCTAACTCTAACCCTAACCCTATCCATAACAATAACCATAACACTAACCAACCAATCATCTAATCCTATCCCTAACCCTAATCCTTACTCTAACCCGATCCCTAACCCTAAACCTAAGCCTCTAACCATAAGTCTAACTATAATCCTCTAACATGAACGCTAACCCTAACCATAATCCTAACAATAACCCTCTAATACTAACCATATCTCTAACACTAACCCGAACCCTAACCCTCAAACACTCTAAAGCTAACCCTAACCCTAAACCTAACCCTAACCCTAAAACTAACATTCTAACTTTAACCCTATTCCTAAGCCACTAACCCTAACCCGAACCCGAACCCTAAACCTAACACTCTAACCCTGTAACCCTAACCATAACCCTAACACTAACCCTAACACTGAACCTAACTTCTAAACCTAATGATAACCCTGACCCTAAGACCAACCTTAACCCTCTAAACCTAACCATAACCATAAGCTAACTCTAAACATCCAACCCTCTAACCCTAAACCTAACCCTAACCCTAACCCTAATACTAACTGTAATGCTAACCCTAACACTAAACCTAATCTGAAACCTAAGCATTACCCTAAACCTAACGTTAACCCTAACCCTAACACTCTAACCTTGAGCCTAACCCTTTCCCAACCCTAACCCTCTAACGCTCTAACCCAAACACTAAAACTAAACCTAACCCTAACCCTAAACATAAACCTAACATGAAGCCTAACACTAACCCTAACCGTAACCCTAAACTTACAACTAACCCTAACCCTAACCCTAAACCCTAAACCCTAACCCTAACCCTAACCCTAACCCTAAACCTAACCCGAACCCTAAACCTAAACTCTAACCCTCTGACCCTAACCAAAACCCTAACCCTAACCCTAACCCTAACACCAACACTAACCTCTAATCCTAACGCAAACCCAGACCCTAAGACCAACCCTAATCCTCTAAACCTAACTCTAACGCTTACCCCAACCCTCTAAACCTAACAGTAACCATAAACATCCCTAATCCTAAACATCCAACGTTCTAACCCTAAACCTAACACTAACACTAATCCTAATACTAACCCTAAACCTAACCCTAACCCTAACACTAACCCTAATCTGAAACCTAAGCCTTACCCAAAACATAACATTAACCCTAACCCTAACCCTATAACTTTAAGCCTAACCCGACCCCTATCCCTATCCTTCTAACGCTCTAAACTAACACTAACACTAACCGGAACACTAACCCTAAACCTAACCATAAGCCTAACCCTAACCCTAACCCTAAACCTTAACCCTAACCCTAAAACTAACCCAAACTCTAACCCTGAACCTAACCGAAGCCCTAGAACTCACCTTCTAACCCTAACACTAATACCAACCCTCAAACCCTAACACTAACCCTAACCGTGACACTCTAACCCTAAATTTAACCCCCACCTAACCCTAACCTTCAAACTCTCTAAATAAAACCCGAACACTTACCCTGTAATCCCTACCCTGAGCCTAACTGTAACCCTAAACCCTACCGTCACCCAAAGCTAATCCTAACCCTAACCGTTAATCTAACCATAACAATAACCCTAACACTGACACTTACTCTAACCCTAACATTAACCCTAACACTAACACTAACCCTAACCATAAACCTAACCCTAACCATAACCCTAACCCTAATACTCTCACATTAATCGTAACCCAAAACCTAACCCTAACACTCACCCTAACCCTAAACCTAACCCTTAACCTAAACCTTACCCTTACACGAACCCTTACCCTCAATCTAACCTAACCCTAACAGTAAATCTAACCATAACTGTAATTCTAACATTAAACCTAATCATAACACCTAACACTAACTCTAGCCCTAACACTAACCCTTAAAATAAATGCTAACACCAACCTTAACCCAAACCCTAACAGTAACAGTAATTCTAACTCTAACCCTAACCCTATCCATAACCATATCCCTAACACTAACCATCCAATTGTCTAACACTAGCCCTAACCCTAACGCTTACCCTAAACCAAACCCTAATACTAACCCTCTAACCATAAGTCTAACCATAATCCTCTAACGTGAAGCCTAACCCTAACCCTAATCCTAAAAATAACCCTCTAATGCTAACCATATCTCTAACACTAACCCGAACCCTAATCCTCTAACCCTCTAACCCTAAATCTAACCCTAATCCTAACCCTAATACTAACCGTAACGCTAACCCTAACACTAACCATAATCCTAAACCTAAGCCTTACCCTAAACCTAAACTTAACCCTAAACCTAACCCTCTAACCCTAAGCCTAACCCTACCCCTAACCCTATTCCTCTAAAGCTCTAACCCTAAAACTAAAACTAAACCTAACCCTAACCCTAAACCTAACCCTAACTGTAACACTAACCCTAAACCTAATCCTAACCTTAACACTCAAACTAACCCTAACTCCAACCCTAACCCTAACCTTAAACCCTAACCCTAACCCTGAAACTAACCCTAAATCTAACCCTAAGCCTAACCCTAGCCCTAGCCTTAAACCTCTATCCCTAACACTAATACTAACCCACAAACCCTAAAACTAAGCATTCATGGTAACCCTCTGAACCTAACCTTAACCCTAAACCTAACCCTAACCCTCTAACTCTCTAAACATAACCCTAACACTTACCCTCTAAACCTAACCCTAAGCCTAACCATAACCCTAAACCCTACCGTCACCCAAACCTAATGCTAACCCTAACCGTTATCCTAACCCTAACCCTAACACTTACTCTAACCCTAACCCTAACCCTAATACTAACACTAACCCTAACCATAAAACTAACCCTAACCATAACCCTAACCCTAAACCTAACACTTAACCTAAAAATTGCACTTACCCCAACCCTAACCCTAAACCTAACACTAAACCTAACACTAAATCTAACCCTAATTGTAACTCTAACACTAACACTAACCCTAGCACCTAACACTAACCCTAACCCAAACACTAACCGTAACCCTAAACCCTAACACAAACATTAACCCTAACCCTAACAGTAACAATAACTCTAACTCTAACACTAACCCTATCCATAACTATAACCCTAACACTAACCATCCAATCGTCTAACTCTAGCCCTAAACCTAACCCTCGGCCTAACGCTAACCCTAAACCTAACCCTGTACTTAAACCTTACCCTAACCCGAACCCTAACCCTAACCCTCTAGCCATAAGTCTAACCATAATTCTCTAACGTGAACCCTAACACTAACCCTAAACCTAACAATAACCCTGTAATGCTAACCATATGCCTAACACTAACCCGAACCCTAAACCTCTAACCCTCTAAGCCTAACCCTAACGCTAACCGTACACATAACCCTAAAACTAACACTCTAACCCTAACCCTATAACTAAGCCTCTAACCCTAACCCTAACCCTAAACCTAACCTTAACCCTAACCCTAAATTTAACACTCTAACCCTAACACTATCCATGATTCTCTAAACCTAACCCTCTATCCCTAACCATAACCTTAACACAAACACTAACACTAAATGTAACCTCTAAACCTAACGCTAACCCTGACTCTAACACCAAACTCAACCCTCGAAACCTAACCCTAACGCTAATCCCAACCCTCTAAAGCTAACCATAACCATAATCCTATCCCTAAACATCCAAACTTCTAACCCTAATCCTAACCCTAACACTAAGCCTAATACTAACAGTAACGCTAAACTTACACTAACCCTAATCCAAAACCTAAGCCTTGCACTCAACCTAACATTCACCCTAACCCTAACCCTTTAACCCTAAGCCTAACCCAATCCCCCTAACGATCTAACACTAACACTAACACTAACCCTAACCCTAAACCTAAACCTAACCATAAAAATAACCCTAAACCTAACCCTAAACTTAAAACTAACCCTAACCCTAACCCTAACCCCTAACCCTAACCCTAACATTAACCCTAACCCTAACCCTAACCCTAACTCTCTAAACATAACCCTAGCACTTACCTTCTAATCCTAACCCTAAGCCTAACCATAACCCTAAACCCAACCGTCACCCAAACCTAATCCTAACCCTCACCTTTACCCTAAACCTAACACAAACCCTAACCCTAACACTTACACTTACCCTAACCCTAACCTTAACCCTAACCCTAACCCTAACACTAAACCTAACACTAACCCTAACCCTAATACTAACAGTAACGCTAACCCTTATACTAAACCTAATCCAAAACCTGAGCCTTGCCTTAACCTAACATTCACCCTAACCGAACCCTCTAACCCTAACCCTAACCCTATCCCTCTAACGCTCTAACACTAACACTAACACTAACCCTAACCCTAACCCTAACCCTAACGCTAAACCTAAACCTAAACCTAACCATAACAATAACCCTAAACATAACTCTAAACCTGAAACTAACCCTAACCCAAATCCTAACCCTAAACAATAATCCTAACCCTAACCCTAAAACTAACCCTAAATCTAAACCTAAACCTAACGCTATCCCTAGCCCTAACCCTCTATCGCTAACACTAATACTAACCCTCAAACCCTTAAACTAACCCTAACCTTTACCCTAACCCTAAACCTAACACTCTAACTCTCTAAACATAACCCTTGCACTTACCTTCTAATCCTAACCCTAAGCCTAACCACAACCCTAAACCCAACCATTACCCAAACCTAATCCTAACCCTAACCTTTACCCTAACACTAAAACTAACCCTAACCCTAACACTTACACTTACCCTAACCTTAACCCTAACCCTAACCATAACCCTAACACTAAACCTAACCCTAACCGTACCCTAAACCTAACCCTAAACTAACACTAAGCCTAACCTTCTAACCCTAAGCATAACCCTATCCCTAACCCTATCCCTAACCCTAACTCTCTAACGCTCTAACCCTAACACTAACACTACACCTAACCCTAACACTAACCCTAACTCTAAACCTTACCATAACCCGAACCCTAACCCTAACCCTCTGGGCATAAGTCTATCCATGATACTCTAACATGAACCCTAACCCTAAACCTAATCCTAACAATAAGCCTCTAATGCTAACCATATACCTAGCACTATCCCGAACACTAACCCTCTAAACCTCTAAACCTAACCCTAACACTAAACCTAACCCTAACCCTAAATCTAACACCCTAAGGCTAACCCTACCAATAAGTTTCAAATCCTATCCATCTAACCCTAACCCTAACCCTAACCCTGACCCTACCCTAAGACCAACACTAACCCTCTACTCCTAACCCTAACGCTAACAACAACACTCTTAACCTAACCACAACCATAACCCTAATCCTCAACATCCAACCCTCTAACCCTAAACCTAAACCTAACCCAAACCCTAACACTAACAATAATCCTAAACCTAAGCCTTACCCTAAAACTAATCTTAACTCTAAACCTTAGCCTCTAACCCTAAGCTTAACCCTACCCCTAACCATATATTTCTAATGCTCTAACCCTAAAACTAACACTAACCCTAAACCTAACCCTAAACCTAACCCTAACCCTAACACTAACCCTAAACCTAACCCTAATCCTAACCCTAAAACTAACCCTAACTCTAACCCTAACCCTAAACTTAAACCCTAACCCTAACCGTGAAACTAACCCTAAATTTAACCCTAAGCCTAACCCTAGCCCTAGCCCTAACCCTCTATCACTAACACTAATACTAAGCCTTAAACCCTAACACTAACCCTAACGGTAACACTCTGAACCTAACCTTAACCCTAACCCTAACCCTAACCCTCTAACTCTCTAAACATAATCCTAACACTTAACCTCTAAACCTAACCCTAAGCCTAACCATAACCCTAAACCCTACCATTATTCAAACCTAATCCTAACCCTAACCGTTACCCTAACCCTAACACTAACCATAACCCTAACACTTACTCTAACGCTAACCCTAAACCTACCACTAACACTAACCCTAACCATAAACCTAACCCTAACCGTAACCCTAACCCTAACTCTCAAACTCTCTAAACATAACCCTAACACTTACCTTCTAATCCTAACCCTAAGCCTAATCATAACCCTAAACCCAACAGTCACGCCAACCTAATGCTAACCCAAACTTTACCCTAACCCTAACACTAACCTTAACACTAAGCGTAACCCTAACACTAAAACTAACCCTAACCCTAAATGTACCCTAAGGCTAACACTAACCCTAACACTCTAACCCTAAGCCTAACCCTGTCCCTAAAGCTAAACCTCTACCGCTCTAACCCTAACACTAAAACTAACCCTAACCCTAAACCTAAACCTAACCCTAACCCTAACCCTAACACTAACCCTAACCTTGAGCCTAAAACTAATCCTAACAATAACCCTCTAATGCTAACCATATCCCTAACACTAACCCGAACACTAACCCTCTAACCCTCTAATCCTAAGCCTAACACTAATCCTAACCCTAACCCTAAATCTAACAACCAAACCCCAACTCTATCAATAAGCCTCTAAACCTAACCCTCTAACCCTAAACCTAACCCTAATTAGAAAACTAACCCTAACCTTAACCCTAAATCTAACCCTCTAACCCTAAGCCTAACCCTACCCCTAACCCTATCCCTCTAACGCTCTAACCCTAAAACTAACACTAACCCTAACCCTAAACCTAAACCTAACCCTAACCCTAACACTAACCCTAAACCTAACCCTAACCTTAACCCTAAAACTAACCCTGACTCTAACCTAAACCCTAACCTTAAACCCTAACCCTAACCCTGAAACTAACCCTAAATCTAACCCTAAGTTAACCCTAGCCCTACCAATAACCCTCTATCCCTAACAGTAATACTAACCCTTAAACCCTAACACTAACCGTAACGGTAACCCTCTGAACCTAACCTTAACCCTAACTATAATCATAAACCTCTAACACTCTAAACATAACCCTAACACTTACCCACTAAACCTAACCCTAAGCCTAACCATAACCCTAAACCCTACCGCCACCCAAACCTAATCCTACCCTAACCGTTACCCTAACCCTAACATTAACCCTAACCCTAACACTTACTCTAACCCTAACCCTCACCCTAGACCTAGCCCTAACCCTAAGGCTAACCCTAACACTAACACTCACCCTAACCCTAACCCTAAACCTAACCCTAAACCTAACACTAAACCCAACCCCAAAACTAACCCTAACCCTAAACCTAACTCTAATCCTAAACCCTAATCCTAACCTTAACCCTAAAACTAACCCTAACTTTAAACCTAACGCTAACCCTATCCCTAGCCCTAACCCTCTATCCCTAACACTAATACTAACCCTCAACCCTAACACTAACCATCACCTTAATCCTCTAACCCTAACCTTAACCCTAACCCTATCCCTAACCCTCTAACTCTCTAAACATAACCCAAACACTTTCCTCCTAATCCTAACCCTAAGCCTAACCCTAACATCTAACCATAAGCCTAAACCCAACCGTCACCCAAACCTAATCCTAACCCTAACCTTTACCCTAACCCTAACACTAACCTTAAACCTAACACGTACTCTTACCCTAACGCTAACCCTAACCCTAACCCTAACACTAACCCTAACACTAAATCTAACCCTAACCCTAAACCTAACACTAACCCTAGCACTAACACTAACCCTCTAAATCTAAGCTTAACCCAATCTCTAACCCTAACGCTCTAACGCTCTAACCCTAACACTAACACTAACCCTAACGCTAACCGTAAACCTAACCCTGACCCTAACACTAACCCTAATTCTAACCCTTAACCTAACCCTAACCCTAACCCTAACTCTCTAGCCATAAGTCTAACCATAATCCTCTAATGTGACCTCTAACCCAAAAACTAATCCTAACAATACCCCTCTAATGCTAACCATATCCCTAACAATAACCCAAACCCTAACCCTCTAACCCTCTAACCCTCTAAACCTAAACCTAACACTAAACCTAACCCTAACCCTAAATCTAACACCCTAATCCTAACCCTATCCATAAGCCTCTAAACCTAATCCTCTAACCCTAACCCTAAACCTAACCCTAACCATGAACCTTAGACCAACCCAAACCCTCTAAACCTAACCCTAGCGCTAACCACAACCCTCTGAACCTAACCATAACCATAATACTAGCCCTCAACATCCAACCCTCTAACCCTAAACCTAACGCTAATCGTAACCCTAATAATAACCATAACGCTAACCCTAACACTAACCCTAATCCTAAACCTAAGCCTTACTCTAAACCTAACATTAACCCTAAACTAACCCTCTAACCCTAAGCCTAACCCTACCCCTAACCCTATTCCTCTAACGCTCTAACCCTAAAACTAACACTAATCCTAACCTAAACCCTAAACTTAACCCTAACCCTAACACTAACCCTAAACCTAACACTAACCTTAAACCTAGAACTAACCCTAACTCTAATGCTAACCCAAACCTTAAACCCTAACCCTAACCCTAACCCTGAAACTAACACTAAAACTAACCCTAAGCCTAACCCTAGCCCTAGCCTTAAACTTCTATCCCTAACACTAATACTAACCCTCAAACCCTAACAGTAAGCATTCACGGTAACCATCTAAACCTAACCTTAACCCTAACCCTAACCCTAAAGCTAACCCGCTAACTCTCTAAACATAACCCTAACACTTACCCTGTAAACCTAACCCTAAGCCTAACCATAACCCTAAACTCTACCTTCACCCAAACCTAATCCTAACCCTAAACGTTACCCTAGCCCTAACATTAACCCTAACCCTATCACTTACTCTAACCCAAACCCTAACCCTAATACTAACACTAACCCTAACCATAGAACTAATCCTAACCATAACCCTAACTCTGAACCTAACACTAAACCTAACACTAAATCTAACCCTAAACGTAACTCTAACCTTAACCCTAACCCTAACACCTAACACTAACACTAACCCTAACCCTAACACTAACCCTAACCCTGAACCCTAACACAAACCTTAACCCTAACCCTAACAGTAACAATAACTCTAACTCTAACACTAACCCTATCCAAAACCATAACCCTAACACTAACCATGCAATCGTCTAACACTAACCCTAAACCTAACCCTCGGCCTTACGCTAACCCTAAACCTAACCCTGTACTTAAACCTTACCCTAACCCGAACCCTAACCCTAACCCTCTAGCCATAAGTCTAACCATAATCCTCTAACGTGAACCCTAACACTAACCCTAAACCTAACAATAACCCTGTAATGCTAACCATATGCCTAACACTAACCCGAACCCTAAACCTCTAACCCTCTAACCCTAACCCTAACGCTAACCATAAACATAACCCTAACCTAAAACTAACACTCTAACCTTAACCCTATACCTAAGCCTCTAACCCTAACCCTAACCCTAAACCTAACCTTAACCCTAACCCTAAATCTAACACTCTAACCCTAACATTATCCATAATCCTCTAAACCTAACCCTCTATCCCTAACCATAACCTGAACACTAACACTAACACTAAATGTAACCTCTAACCCTAACGCTAACCCTGACCCTAAGACCAACCCTAACCCTCGAAACCTAACACTAACGCTAACCCCAACCCTCTAAACCTAACCATAACCATAATCCTAACCCTAAACCTCCAAGCTTCTAAACCTAAACCTAACTCTAACCCTAACCCTAATACTAAGAGTAAAGCTAACTCTTACACTAACCCTAATCCAAAACCTAAGCCTTGCCCTCAACCTAACATTCACCCTAACCATAACCCTCACCCTCTAACCCTATCCCTAACCCTATCCCTCTAATGCTCTAACATTAACACTAACACTAACACTAACACTAACCCTAACCCTAAATCTAAACCTAAACTTAACCATAACAATAACACTAAACCTAATCCTAAACCTGAAACTAACCCTAACCCAAACCCTAACCCTAAACCCTAATCCTAACCCTAACCCTAAAACTAACCCTAAATCTAAACCTAAACCTAACGCTATCCTTAGCCCTAACCCTTTTTCCCTAACACTAATACTAACCCTCAAACCCTAAAACTAACCCTAACCTTAACCCTAACCCTAACCCTAACACTCTAACTCTCTAAACATAACCTTAGCACTTACCTTCTAATCCTAACCCTAAGCCTAACCATAACCCTAAACCCAACCGTCACCAAAACTCATCTTAACCCTAACCTTTACCCTAACCCTAACACTAACCCTAACCCTAACACTTACACTTACCCTAACCCTAACACTAACCTTAACGCTAATCCTAACCCAAAAACTAAACATAACCCTAACCATAACCCAAAACCTAACCCTAACCCTAAGACTAACACTAAGGCTCTAACCCTAAGCCTAACCCTATCCCTAAACCTAACCCTATAACGCTCTAACCCTAACACTAACACTACACCTAACCATAACACTAACCCTAACTCTAAACCTTACCCTAACCCGAACCCTAACCCTATCCCTCTGGCCATAAGTCTAACCATAATCCTCTAACGTGAACCCTAACCATAAACCTAATCCTAAAAATAAGCCTCTAATGCTAAACATATACATAGCACTAACCCGAACCCTAACCCTCTAACAATAACCCTAACACTAAAACTAACCCTAACGC